>NC_084663.1:160153800-160483800 GCF_028389875.1 Rhea pennata
TCATTTGAATAATACCAACTTGCTCTTTCTGAGTAATATTCAGATTTTCCTGATATTAACAGAATGTAACTCCTTAATTGCTGTTTACTTTCAGAAAACGTAAACCTAAATCTGTATTTAAACTGTCCAAATATGAAAAAGTATGCGATATTGGCTGTTTTGCTAGGTTTGAACATTTTTGTCAAACTTTGACAATTAGTAGCAGATTTTAAGTGTTTTTTTGTTTGTTTGTTTTTTAGGAGACTGAATCTAGTCTTACTCTGAGTGATTTAAAAATTAAACCAAGAAGTTAGTTTATCTGTAGAAGACAGCACATTAGCCATAAGTATAAGCTAGTAAAAGAGGTTTCTAGTAACTGCCTTTTGAGTCTGTTTAGTCAGCCTCTTCTCCTCCTCCCATATTAATTTATTTCAGGGTGCTGTTTTAATGGTGCCAGATAAAGTTTTTTTGTTTAATTGACTAGAGATTTATTGTTTCTAGAAGGTAGTAAAACCATCTGGAAGCTTTTGATACTACTTTATTTATTTGGTTAGTTTTGATTCCCATCTGGATAGTTTTCTTTTATGACAGTGAGATGGCAAATTAGAGATAAGAGATTGTTCTCTTGAAGAGGTTTGAAGTTATGAGTAAGCAGAATACAGTTTAAAATTGATTTTCAGGCTGCATTTGCCTGTCTAGAAATATTTTATTTTGTCAGCAAAGACATGAAGGTTCTGGAAGGGGGACCTTTATCTCTGGATTTCTGAGATTTCCAGTGATTGCTAAGAAAAAGGAACTTTTCCCTGAATCCAGGAGATGCCTAACTGAAGAGACAGTTTGTCTTTTCCTCTTTATGCTCCAGACCAATCTACTTGGACAGCTTATCATTGAGGGCCCTGTGAATTGTTTCAGATCTAGTTTCCTTTTATCAGTGCTGTACTTAGATCTGTAAAGTATCAGGCAGTATGTAATTTAACATAGTAATTTTGATAAACTTTTAATCATCTCTTTATTTCTTTTGAAGTTTCTTGATCTAGGTTTGGTAGTTATATGAAGCATGGCATATAGAGAAAGCAAAAGCAGAATTTCTCTCCTTGTGGGCTTTTTCCCTGCTTCGGATCTTTTTGTTTTATGGGAGAACTTTGGTTAGTGAAGATAATACAAGATAATAAAATCTTACAGAATAAGTGAAATAGAATACAGGAAAAATAAGAGTTTGTTGGAAATGCCACCTAATAGTTTTTAATTTACATAATAGCAGTGGGGCTATAAAAGAAAATCTAGTGTCCAAACTGAAGCTGAGCAAATGTCAGAAGTTTGTGAGGGTAATACTGGGAACTGTTACTTTTACTAAGTGAAAGAGAAAGACTGTAGGGCTCAGTGGCTGCAATGGGTTTGGTTTAAGCACTGAAAGTGTCACAGATGATATTGGTGCTTACTGCTTGGAGGAGGGCCCTCTGATAACAATCCTTCAACCTCCTTCCTGTCAAGTGTAGTAAGGTGAATTTTACTGTAAGTTTTCTGACTTGATGTGGTCTTTTTCTAACAGACTGCATTAACAGTGGCTACGTAAGATTTGGTAACTTTTGATAGCTACAGGAGGAACATTTAGCTCTTTCTAAATGTACAGCTAGTCATGTTTATTCATTACTTCAGAGTTCTGTAAATATGTGGATTCTTTTTCAAGGCACTTTTGATTTGGAACTATAGAACTTTCGATCTTCAAAAACCCCACAGTTTGTTTTATCTATGCAGTTAAAAGTTAATATGTAGGAATTACGGGATGCTTAAAAAACTTTGTAAAGGAAACATGCAGTTTTATTAGCTTTATAAAGTAAGGATCAGATCTATTGTTGGATACTAATGCTGTGTAATAATTTATATGTATATTTAAGAAGGAATGTATTAATGTTATTGGTTAATATTCTTGGCTAGAAATCTAAACTTATTTACTGTAGAATTTTGTTGTCTTTGCAAGCCAAGACTGGTGTCTGTAGTTATAAGGGCTTGATCATCATCTGACTCTCTCTTTCTTCATCACTAGGAGTGATATTCCACATTCTGAGTGGTTAGGAGACATTATTTCTTCCATGTTTGGATAGTTTAGCAGTAGTCACAAAAAGAATACTAACTTCTTTAAAGTGAACAGGTAGACAAACTGTAAGATCTTAGGGAATTTTGGCAGCCACTGCAGCAGTTGTTGTGATAACTTCTATTTGGAAGATTTAGACTTCTGTATGCAACTGCCACCATTCAGAAATAGGAATCTCTTTCTGCAAAAGCCTGTGCAGCATGGTGTGTGCTGACAATATATCTGGTGGATCTTGGATAGAAAGAGGTGCCATTTATAGAAAATTCTTAAATTGATTTTCTGTAAATTATGTATGGCAGACAAATAACAATTTCCTTCTCATCTGGGACACTACAGACTTTGATTAATATTCATATCCCTTTTCAGAAAAAGTTCATGTAATTGCAAAAGACTTGTCCTGACATCTTTTAAAATGTTTGAGAGATTTTAAGATGCATTCTGTATTTTCAAAGGTGGTTAATGGGCAGTGCCACAGAGCATGTGACCTCATGTATTTTTGAAGATTCTGTAGACTGAATGTCTAGGTTGTGATTTTTTTTTTTAGTATTTTTATTTTTAAATATGAATCATCTGTCTCTGAGAAATACTTTTTGTATTGCTCTCATTCTCTCTCATTCCACACCTGCCTCAACTGAGCTACATGATAGTACATGCCTAGTGCGTTGAGGGCTGTGCTGTGTGAAATTTTATAAGGCTTGTATGATACTGCTGTGCTTGCCTGAGGCCTCTTACTATCTTTGGATAAGGTTTATGAGAACAACTTGTCAAGCTTTTGGTGTCTATTGGTGTCTATATGTGGAAGCACAACTTAAAATGAGTATATCATTTTAATGGTAATTATTTTGTCCTAGAAATTTACATTTTAACCAATTTTTCACTACTTTTTAGCACAGGGTAATAGATCCAGATTTGCCATGCTGAATTTTCTTACTCTAAAATTTTTTTTAAATATCTCAAATTTGTATTTTCAGAAATGTATTTGCCTTGTCCCAGTTATTTTTAAATTCAGGGACTAAGCCATATGTGTGAAGTATTACTGCTTTAACATGGAAAGTGAGTCTTACAAGAAGCAGCTTATTGCCTGCATGCAGCAAATCTGTTCCCTCTGGACTTAGTTATTTATCTTTTATCAGAGGTTTACGTGTAATTACTGTGGTCAGACTTGGATTGAGTAGAGCAATAAGCAGTAGTGAAGTGAATAGGAGTTTAGATTGTCACTATGAATATAAACTAATTTGAGGAAGTTCTTTTTGCCAGAAACCCCAAGTTCTTTATACAAAACAGAAATGCAAGTACTCAACTTCTTTCTAAAGCCACATTTTTTAAATATGATGTCTTCACGTTCCCATTCTTTTAGGACAAAGGGTTTCTGTTTATGGTAGGAGATTGTAAGTAGAATGTTACTCTTAAAGCATATCTCAGTGACATGTTTTATGTGGATGCATATAGCTAAAGAGAATACCTATTCTTATCTGCCATGGCGTGTCAAAAACCTGTATCAATGTTTCCTAATAAGATTGACATTTGTGATGAGCACCCCTTCCTCTCGTTATCTCCTCCATGATGTGATTAAGTGCTCCACAGAGAGAATTAAGTCTCTTTTTAGATCCATATAGAATTCATTTATGAAACCTCTCTGGGTCTGTTGCTTTCTTCAGATTTTAGCTAAGAGCGTTGACTGCCCCCTTTGTAATGGAATAGAAATTCTTTGTGTTTCTTTTTGGATTTATTTCTTATAAAATTGTCTAAATTTTCTATTTGTCTAAAATTGTCTAAGAGTTGCCTGCTCTCTCTTCTGAGTTTTGCCCTACTATATCTCTTGCTATAAAATCTTTTTGTAACAAAAACTTTCTGTTTAGGAGTCTGTCCACTTGTTTTTATGCATATTACTCTGTTTTACCAATTTTTCCAGAGATTAATTTAATTGCTTCTAAAGTTGCTTATTTTGCTCTTCCTTAGCTAACCTTTTTGGAATCTGTTTTAATTCCCAAATTGATGCATCTCTGTACTTTTTCTACATTATTTTATTATAACTTTAATCACTGCTTTATCATAACCTTATAATATTTTCATATTTCTTTAGTGTTGAGTTATTTTTATAAATATATAGGAGACAGTTTATTTGTTGTCTTATTTATCTTTAAATAGTTGAAGAATAAAATTTAAGTTAATCTCAGGCTTTATATGTATATGTCTCTATAATATGTATAAAAAGAGCTGAGATTTATACAAAAGTTGAAATTAATGTTATATATTGTTATTGATATTAATGTATATATGTATGTATAAAAAAGGATACAAATTTTTAATTCACTCTCTTAGACATCTAAATATAGAGATGAATGTAACAATAGGGCAAATGATCACAAAGTATTCTCAACATCCAATATAATGAGATACAGGTGATACTGAACAAGTGTTGAACTAGTTTTGTAACATCCATTAAAAGAAAAACAAGAATAATCTCATGGTTCTTCATTCTTCAGATGTGTTTTTCTAGCACACTTTGTAGCTTTTCAGATATCCTCTCTGGAGCTGTTTGAACATCTTGACCCAGTGAGGACCAGACTTTGGGTGCCATTTCACTTCTCCTTTTTTCCACAGACAATTTCCCATTCTATAAAAGTATTTTAAGAATTCTTTAAAAAACAAACAAATAAAAAATCTTTGAAAAATGCTGAATGCTGATTAGGTTCATAAAGGAGAAATGCTGCTCATTTTGCCTTTAGTCTTTATGCATATATCAGTTATTTCTGGTTTTAGGACATAATACACCCATTGCTCTAAGCCAAGCTAATGTTTCTATATCCTGCAAGAAAATGGAAAATGACTTCTAATCAAATTTTTATGAGTGATGCAACATACTCTCATGAAATAATACATGCCACTTTTATGAAGTTTGATTAACTGGGATCTGTAGAGTAAGCTCAGGCAAATGGAGTCTAGAAATAATGATTTCTTTTGAAAAGCAGCGATTCTGGAAGTAAGTTGTAGTTTATTTTAGGTAATCAACTGAACATGAGGTTTGTAAATAATGTTGTGGCTCAGCAAAAATAAATCTTATATTGGCTGGGGCCTGACACAGAGGGCAGTGGTGAGGCCATTTCTGGAACACTATGACCAGTTCAATGTGGCTGGGAAATGGAATGCATTCACTGAGGAGCTGCTGGAACAAAATTAGGTTTGGAAAAACCTATATTACAGTGAAAGACTGAAGTTCAATCTTGATTTTGTTTATTCTAAAGAAAGTTGGGTAATGGCTTGATATGTATGTAAGAAATTTTTCCTTGTTTAAGTGCTAATAATTCAGTGATTTCTAATCTGATAGGCCAAGCTATTGTAAGATGTAATGGCTAAAAGATCAGGCTAAGCAAATTTTAGCTAGTAATAAAGCATTTTTTTTTAAGTGAAGGTAGCTTAAATATTGGAATAGCTTACTTGAGGTGGATTTTATGTATACAGTTATGTTTTTAAATCCATATTTGCTGAATTTAAAGGAGCCTAAGCTTTCATGATTACACTCAAGCATGTTAAGTTAGATATGTTGAATATCCTTGCTAAAGTGATAGAAGTTATTTAATTTTGAATACATTTACATATGACTTCAATGTGTTTTAAGTCATATTGCTTTGTGCATTTAGTTGGTTTACTTTAACTTTTCTGAGCATCTGCAAACTGATGAGACTCAGCATGTGTGCTGTAGGTCAGCCAGAAGTTAATGGACTTGGTGCATTCTGTCATCATTCAATCTAGCAGGCAGCTTGTGGCTGGTGACATTGTACTTTTCAGGGTGGGAGAGAGGAGAGAGGGTTTTCTCATCTAACATTAGGACTGCAGAATTCACTGCAGCAGGGGCTGCTACCTCAGCACTGGCAGACAGGAAGCGTGTCAGTAGTTTCTTGATATTCAGTCATCTGTGTTGCATGCCCTGCCCACAGCAGCAGATAGTGCCCTTTCAAACTTGACTCATTGCTATTGTTGCATTTAGTGAGAGGCTGAGGAGATGGAGTGCCTTCTCTGTTCTCTTGACCAAAGCCAGATGGAGTTGTCTTATTCTCTAGGAGTCTGCAGCTGAAACGTGAAGGGCACTGGGATTTCAAATTCTATCCTCTCTTACTGCAAGTGTTTTGGAACAAAATGAGGCACTGCTCCCTGGGAGGCAGTTCCAATACTGGCATACTTGCTTTTCTTATGAAGCCTCTCGTAAATCCCTCTGTTCCCACTAGACAGGACTAGCACATTTCACAGGTATTTTTCCTGTTTTCCCTGTTTTTGTATTAAATACTGATTGGTCCCTTCTTATTTTCAGTCACCTTGTAACTCTGATCCTTTGTTGCTCATACTCTTTACTGCTTGTATGCTTGGCTGTGCTCTTTAGTGAGAAAGAGAAGCCCCTTGTTTGCCTTGTCTTCATTCAGAGATACTCTTTTCATTGTGACTCTAGAAGCTTTTGTTTCCAGAATCTGTGTTGTCTTATCTTTCTATCTGAATCTGGAAAAATCTATGCAGTGAAAGGTGATGAGTTCAAGAATTTTCCTGTTTATCAGTGTAATTAAGTCTGAACTGTTGCTCTTGGTAAGTAATTCTTTCTATATGAACATACTGATTTTTAGGGGGCATCAGTAATGTATCTCAAAGAAAACTGAGAGTTTGTGATAACTATATTTTGTATTAACCAACATTTAGGTACTTAACCTTGCCATGTCAATCTGATCTTGAGCTTTTTAAATTTTGATACAAAACAGTGTAAAATATCCAGCTTTTTTAGAAGTTTGCAGTTTTGTCTGTATTGTGATGTTCTTAAAAGCTACTTCTGTGCTCCTACAATTACTGGCTTCTATATGTTATGAAATATTCTGTGCATAATTTCACATGTCTCAGTAAGTGCCTTTAGGATGATCTAACAGCTAGCTGTTGCTGAAATGGACAGTCTTGTTCCACATCCTATTCCTGTGTTTTTGCTATTTCTCTTGCACTGGTTCTGCAGATTGCAGATTCCTAGATGACTTGGTTCATCTGGGAAGCTAGTCCATCAGGACCTTTCCTCCTTCCTTCCCCCCCCAAAAAATCCAGATCTCGGAAAGATAAACCCCAAACTCTTATGGATTAGCCAGTTCAGATCCGTGGCCTCAAAGTTGCTAGGTCCAGTGCAAAAAGAGGAGTTGGAGGGGGCTGGCCCGATGATTAAGAGGTGGGGGAGAGCAGTACCAACAGTACCAACACTTCTTGGTAACGACTTGCTGCTGGATTAGCTGTGACATGAAGCCTTGTATTTGATCTTGCTATACAGAGTATAGCTGCTACACAGCATTACTTTCTAAAAGTATATAGTATTAAGTCAAATGTCCTTTTGTGTCTTGTATGTTAACTACTACACTAGTTTGCTGCTGGCCTTTGAGATATTTGAATAGCAGCTTCCCCTGCTGCTGAAAGGGGAAGTCAAGCTCTGCTGTGCACCGGGCTGTTTCCTTCACTTCCCTGCCCTAGCAGGGAACGTTCAGGGAGGTGGTTCAAACTCACTGAGGTGGCAGGAGATTAATTGCTTTTGTTCATTAAGTACAGAGTAGGGTGAGAGGAGAGCATGGGATCATGCACGGCTGGTTCAGATTGGTGTAAGGTTTTATGGTAGCGCACTGCCAAATCACTGTTTGTGAAACTTTTTTAATCAGCCCACGCTGCTGCTGATAAAGTGTCTGTGTGTGTATTTGTGTCCAGGTTCAGGTGAATCAGTTCTATGATGTAGTTTCCCATATAGTTGTACAAAGAGGTCTCCTGGCACAAGGAGGAATGTGTGTGTGTGAAGATTTTGCAGCTAACTGGAATGCAACTTGCAGCACTAGCAGATGGCTGTTAATCTATTGATCTGCTGTTCTTGGGAGGCTCTGAAACATTTGTTTTGGTTGGAAATGTCGCTCTTTATACATTTCCATCATAATCTTGCTGTATATATTATTTAGTTATTATGTGTGTGTCATATCTTTAATGTTATCATTACGTAGTTTGTACCACTCAGTTAATTTTCTTTCATAATTTCAAAGTATCAAGACATTTATACAGTTCTTTGGGTCAGATAAATTCTGCTAGTTCTTCATATGATCTATAAGGAGATAGTTGTTTAAGCAGAGAAAAGTCACATGCTTCATGCACACAATCAAGATCTGATGACTTATAGATAACTAATAAGCATATTAAAATGGCTGAATGTACAACTCTTAGAATCTGTTACTTTAAAAATTAGTTAGAGACTCAAAATTACTAAACTTCAAAAGAAAACAAATTCCTCTGTGAACAGGCTTTTGTTATTATGTATTACTTATATATATTAATTATGTATTAGTCATAAGACATTGCATTTTTTTTGTATTCAGGAGCCAGTGTTTTTAATTAAGATGTTAAAGTTTGTTTCTCTCTCCATCTCTTTTTATCATTATACTACTAAATTTTTAAGCTGTTGCATAACAATTGGGCTAAAAATGGTGGTTTGGAGATACTGAAGTTTTTCCCTGCGCCCTTTCTTCTTCAGTGGTTTCTTGAAACAGCAGCTTTAGAAGGAAAGGAAGACAAAGGGGAGGGAAGCAGAATGGGCATGAGTAAAAGGTGTTTATAGCAGTTACTAGATATTAAGACTAGAGTTGTGTAGTGGAAAGTGGAAAGAAAGTAGAAAATATTAAAAGGGATTTGGGGGAAAATGATGTTTTTGCAGGGACTGGAGTGATGAGCTTGGCAGAAATATGTGCTGAAGGACTTGGGTGATTCTAGAGCTGATACATTCTACTATACTAGTTGTAAGGGTTTTGAAGGAGGAGGATTGACCTATTAATATTCTGTAAAAGGGGTGGTAGGATATAATAACAGTGTGAATGTGAAAGGTAAAGGGAAAAAGAGGGGTGAAAACTTAAAAACTGCAGAGTGGGAAGGCAAAAAGACCTTACAGTTGTATATGCAAGCGGTAAAAGGCATTAAACTGCTGGGTGCATTGATATTTGGGCAAAGGAGAAGTAAATTTGAATTACACCTTTCATTTTAATTTAATTTGATGTAACTATAAACAGAAACAGATGTAAACATCAGAGTTCTTGTTTTCTGAACAGTGAGGGAAGAGACTCTTGTGTCTTCCATACTGGAAGTTTGATTTATGGTTTAAGGAAGAATAATTCATAAAACCTTTGAGTGTTATTAATATAAGCTGCTTCAGCGAAATAAGTTTAAAATCTTTATGTGCACATAGGATGACATTTTGGTGAAACAAAATTTACTAATCTCAGTATTTATAGGATGACACTTTTTCCAGGTAGAAAATTTATTTATCCAGTAAAACCAGAGTTTACAAGAAACTATCTTACAACTTCTGCTACTTGGTACTTTTGTTGTAATGCAGTTCATCTGGATTAATGAATTCTGTAAAATCATACTGATTTACTTTGCTTCCAGTTTCTTATTTGGGACTTTTTACAATTTATTAATAACTGTTTGATGTGATTTACTAAAATTCACTTCTATGTAAAGCTTTGATTATGGGTTGTGTTCCATGTTGTTTATTGCCTTCTTGATGAATTAAAAAAATGTTGGGATTGGCATAGGGCTATGTAAATCACTTTTTAATCTTTGAATGTCCCATTTAAATAGACATTCTGGAAGAAGATTTGCCACAGATTAGTTATTTTTCCCCCATAAAATAGGGACCAGATAGGCTTGGTTACCAAGTAATTATTTATCTGTTTGACAGTAAAAATGAGAGTGACTATTGTGGGTTCTTAAGTAATAAAGGCTTGCCTTATAAAAGGATAATGGTTATAAGAGTCAGGGCTTTCACCACCTTCCTTCCCCACCTTCCCTTCTTCCCCCTCTCCCCCCAAAGTCAGATGAGGGTAAACTAGCTATAGATGGACAAGAGGAGGAAGTGTGGGGACTCATGCATATCCATAGTGTTCCAAAGAAGGAAAAGGAAAAGAAAATGTGTACATTTCTTTAATTGTTGTGCAAGTTTCCTGTGTTTGATAGCTAGGAACTACTTTTGCAGCCAATACAAGAAATATGTGTCTGTGCGCTTCTACTATCACATACTTTGGAAGAAGAGTTATAAACCAAGATTGCTCATTAGTTTGGAGCTCTAGGAAATCATGTGTTTTACATGACGTGCTGAGGCCTGTGACAGCTGAGCTATAAAGATTCATTTCTGTGATGGAAGAGCATGTGCCCAGGAAATGTGCCAAAGAGACTGAGAATGTGAACAGTGTTAGAGCTGACTCAGACTAAGGAAAACATGGAGCTTGTGGCTTTAGCATGTTGGCATCCAAACACGGAAGTCTGCTAGATGTCCTGCAAAAGGAGTCTTTATCAGTATTGTGACAGAACTTCAATTGTTTCTCTTAGCAAGTGGCTCTGCAAGTTATGTTACAAGTAGCTTACTGCGAAAAGAATGTATTTACGGATTAGTTGTGTACTGCTATGGTAACTGCGAGAGGTAATTATCAAATAGTGACCTACTACATAAGATTGTAGAATACATTGACTAGTATATATGTCTAGAAATGAAAAAAGTGATCTTTCTTCTTGATCTGAAGAACACAGGAATTTCATAGTGTTGGAAAATGAATGAAAATTATTCAAAAGGCAAATAGCTTTTTATGCACACACATGTGTGCACACATGTATACATGTATATAATACTGTACACTGAGGATATCCTGCTTAGCATGAAAAATCATGTTGCCTTTTTTGTCAAGTACATAGTGTCCAAAATGAAGTGAGCACTTCTTCTCTTTCCTTAGTCTCTGTTCTGCATTGGCTGCCCAGCAGATGCATCTTTTTTTTTCCTCTGTGGTTGAACATGTTAGATGGCTGACAAACCTTAATTAAAGGACGTAAATGCGCCACATGCAAAACCACAATGATTTCTTTGATTGCAGGGACCTTTTGGCCAGCTTGCAGTAAGGACTTGTGTTTAGAAGAGAACCTTTGGGCTCATCTGTATCTCCCTCCCCTCAAAGGGATGGCAGCCCGAGGACAGCTAGCATTCATCCTGACGCCAAGAAACTTCAAAGGAGGTAAGCGCCTCAGAAATGCTACCCAGACAAAATACTTCTCATCAGTCCTGCACCCCAACGTGGTAATATTCTTCAGCAGAGCATTACCATTTCCTAAAAGTTTCTGTTCGTAGCTCCTTCATGAAAATCTTTTGAGAACTCCCTGCGACCTCATCAGCTGGTTGCAGTGCCATTAATATTCATGGCTGTACACATTGCTACCAGTAGCCCTTGTCCATTTGCCTAATAATGTGCGCTTAGCATAAGGAAAGAAGACACTTTATTCTTCCTGGGTTTGTAGTCAGACATATGCTCCTCTACTTTCCTTATTTTATTTTTTTATGTTTTGGATCAGATTCCAAACCTGAACTTTTCTGAGTTCATTATCCTTAATGATAAAGTTAGGGAAAACCCTCTGCTTACTCTCCGCAGTCTTAAAAGACTTCTTGTGTGGATCTCTGAATGATTTGTTAATACCTAGCTGTTTTCCACCTAATTCTTTGTGTGTGTTTAGATTTCTAGAAAGCATTATTCCACAAAGATTCTGTAGAAACAAAATACTGCATTTCATTCTGCTGGAGGGAAATATGTCCTTCAAGATTTTTTTTTTTTCTTGTCAGGTGTCACCTAGTTGTAGCACAGCTGTTTTTAAATGCCTATGGAATATTTTTTAATGGAAAACTCAGTTTAAAAGAAACAAGTGTATCAAGATGTTAGAAATTCAAACACAGATCTCACATTAGCTTTTTCTTTTTCCCTTCTATGCAGGTGATTCATAGCATTGCTCAGCTCTAGATCTTACTTTTTGTGTTCTTATTCCAGTAGTCATTTTGTGAAACACACTAAAAGCAGGGCTAGAAACAAGAGGCAAAATTTTTTTTTTGTAGTTACTTGTATTTTTTTTTAATGAGGATATTTGGGAATAGAGTAGACTTAGTGAATGAGAGTTCTGTTTGCTGAACAGATTTCTTCTAAGGGTGTGGATTTGGAGAGCATACTTGGCACTCAAACCATTTAAGCTATCTGTTACTAATTCCTGTGTGATTGCAGGTACCTCATTAACAAATTTTGCTGTATGTTTTCCTTTTTGACATGAGTATATTATTTATTAATTTGACATTTTTTGTAACCTAAAAAAGAGCTTTCTGACTATGTCAAGTACTTGTAATAATGGCCATCTAGCTAACTTCCTTATTGGGCTCTACCATATAAATATAAAGGATCTATAGATTGAAACCTGAATATACTTAGGTGGTAAGAAAGAGAATTGTCCCATAAACATGCCACATAATTATTTTCGAAAGCTATGTGAATGTAGGTTTACCTATAGATGTTCTCAACAACTTACAGATCCTCCAGGTTTCATTCAAAAAAATAGTTAAAGGTCCTGGCTATGTTGATAGATAAAATTAGCTGGGTTTTTGCTTATCTGTTTTCAGTAGTTGTTTACTTTTTTCAATGCAGAGACTTCTGTTGCAGTAGTCAGCTTTCATAATTTAATTGGAAAATTTTATTTATTTAATTTTCTTCTAAATTTCATATATACACTTATTGGTCAAGTATATATTTTTTTCTTAAAACGTAATATCTCCAAGAGATATTTTATGCCTGTACCTCTTCTTGGTTTTCAAAAAAGCAAAACAAATATTCAAATTCAAAGAAGGAAACGTTCACAGAACTGTGAATCTCTTTCAAGAGGTTATTCTAGTACTACTTTTTATCTTTACAAAGTATTACAGAATGTGGCAAACAAGCAGGAGCACACTGAAGCTGATGTGATCTTGTCAGGTTCATTCTGTTTTGGTAAGACAAGCTAAGGAGAATCACAGGCGTATTTTATTTTTAATAATGGGTTGCCCTCTTCTCTGAGCAGATGAGAAGGAAATCAAGGAACTTTTTATTTACATCGTTTGAGCAACTTTCTAGAATCAGTGAAAGGTTTTAAAAATATTTTATATATGCTTTTCTAGGAATTCAGCAAAGAAAGGGTAGAAGTAGGGATGAGAATTTAAAGTCCTCATTAATCTCTAAAGAAAAATCTGTGATGGACAGGCATTCTTATAAAATGGGAGAGCTAGCTATATGTGGGAAGTGCTATGTTATTTGGAGGCTCTGAAATTAATGAAATTCTTTTAGAATTCCTTTTGATGATGAATGTAGTTACTACTTTGTAAATTTTTCCTGGAGGGAACTATTCAAAGTAATGTTCTTTCTCTTTGAAGCTTTTCACATTGATAGTAGAATGCATTTTCTTGGTATAAAAATCAAACCAGTCTGAACTGCGGTCATCTGCCAGATGTTCTGCTTTGATATGGCTAAATTTTTGCTCATACTTTCTTGATGAATAGATTATCTGAATCTGTATTTCTTAACATCTGCTTTTGCTCTTTTTATACTCCAAAACTCCAAAGCAAGATATTAATTTCCAAGGTTAAAGTTAGCTAATTTATTACAGCTGTTGATTTTTCAGTTATTCCTCACTTTTCTAGGAACCTTGGACTTGAAGATACTGCTCTAAAACATGGTCCATCAGTTGCGACAGGAGGGCGATGGGAGGACTTATCTGTGGTGGCTAAGGCAACCTGCGTGGCTGTAGCCTTGTTCTCTCATTAAATAGTTTCTCTTGTTCTTGGAAGCCAACAGTTGTCTTTCCATGCCATCTGACCTTCACAGAAACTTTCTGTCTTTAGGAATTTTTTTTTAATATATAATATATATATATATATATATATATATAATTTAATAAATATTATATATATATATATTTTTATATATATATATACACACACATATATATATATATATCTGTAATGACATTAACAAATAGCTTCCCTCTTTATAAACTGATACACCAGCCTATATGAGTTTATATTGTAGTAGTAGGTGGAAATGGATGGAAGCACATTAACAGGATGAATAGCATGTCAAAAAAAAATTACAATGACAGATTAACTGAATATTGGAGCTTAATAAGCCTCCTAGGAAGGGCAGGAATGACAGGAGCATTCTTTATTTTTTGTAATGAGGTTGAAGAACATTTTGTTGGTCAGATATACAAGAAAAAATAGTAGTACTTACTGCAATTGTTTTTACAAGTAAAATATGATTTATCATTTAGAGGCAGAAAATAATACTGTGTTCAAAAGGTAACGTGAATTGGCACTGAAAGATTTTTGTCTGTTTTATCCTCTGTGAAGACAATACTAAAAGCTTATAAAAACAGTATGCCATTCTTTGATAACTGACAGATAGTCATAGGAGCTAGATATGGAGTGATAGAATCAATTTGCTGATTTGAAATGGGAAGAGCTAATACCTGTGCTAACAGAATTGCTGTTCAAATTTGGGAGAAACTACAGTGTAAATAACTTACTGTGCGATAAGCAATTTTATCCTGTAACATCCCTTTAGTCTATCAGAAGAGTTACTAAATGACATTGAGCAATCTAGCAGGCATCTGGGTGGGCCAGTTGAAGTTCAGGGGACATTGCTTACCTCCCCTGTCTAAGGATCGGGTCGTGGAAAGAATGGCGCGAAAGCAGATGGTGGTATGCTGTTCATTTTGGACTTTCAACATATCGCAGCACTGGCTTTAGCTCAGATTAGATTTTTAAGTTGAACTAGTAATAGGTGTGTGTAATATTTATAACTAGACAAGAAGTGACAAGAATTAAGGTCATTAGATAGAGCAGCATGTATTCATTGTTGAAGATAGGTATTTGCTGAATATACTGATATCTACCATGCACTGTTAATCAGAGAACTTTCTTTTGTCAAATAGCATCTGCTCTCATGCTAATCTCTGGATCTAGAAGTTGAGTAAATAGTCCACTAACAACTTGAAAGTTTGTAAATCCTGTGAGTTTCAAGGATCTAACGTCAGTATGTCAAGTCAAGGGTGCCTTCTCTCTAATAGCATAAAACAATAATTTTCTGGTGTGTGTCAGAGTACTTAAAATATTTTTTTTGTAAAATAAGCTCTTGAGGAAAGATATTTAAAATATTATCAGTGTAGTTCTGGCAATCTTAATACTTCTTGATACTTGTTTTCAGGTTTGAGAGGGTTGGCAACATTTAGTCTTGTTCTGAAATGGTTTGGACTTGTCTAAGAGAAGCAAATGCCACAAATAGCCGCAAAGGAGAGGCCATTTCCTGTCACTATCTCAATGCATCATTTATGGGGGCCTACAAAATATGTATTTTCTGATTGATCACTGTATCTTATTATCTGCGCGTAAGCTCACGTATGTCCATGTGAGTTAACAGATAGTGACAGGGACACAAATGCTAGCAATTCCCTTTCTTTCATATTGTACAACAAAACAACCTCTATTAATGCAACTGTATGTTTAGAGGAGATTGCTGCTGAGTAAATAGCAGTTGACTGATGTTAAACTTGATGATTGTAAGAAAAGGAAAACATTTTGAAGAATTCAGAAATATGAGCGATCATATTCCTTAGGATGAATTTCTTTTTGATTAACCTTTTCATCTGCTTTAAAAAAGGATATTGGAGTGTTAAATATTTTCTGATTTATTTTGAAAGGATGGTTTTGTGCTTCTGACTTGATCAGCTTGCACAGCTTGTTCTAGGGCTGGATCTTCAGAGGAAGAAGGGGAGAGAGAGCATCTTTGGCATAATGTCGTTCTGCCCCCTGGTGGCTTTACAGAGCAGCATGGACGTCAGATGCATAATAAAAAACACGCGTGTGAAGTACAGCTGTCTGTAAAATCTTTCCTTTGGTAACAGGGAGTCAGTGGGCAAGTTTGCTTAAAGTAGAAGAGGAGAAATTCTTCATCTGAGTCATGTTTTTGAAGTCAGGCATCTAAGAATCAGTGTCTAAATAGTTGAGAAGATTGTAAGTTGGTAGGCTGTCTGTGTCAGACTTTCCTGGTGTTTTCATATGTGTAGTTAGCAAAATAGAAATCTCAGTGAGGTGCAGTGACAAACTGTAGCAGGAATGCAGTTTAGAAAGTTTATTCTGTTGTATACATTGCGTATCTCAGGGCTCTTTTAATCTGAGTTATATGGTGGAAAATTGATAATAAATGTGTACCAGTATTGAAACATGAATCTCTGATCTATATCAGTTCAGCATATATATCAGTTATACTGTGAAAATTTTATTAAACAAAAGAGCTATTGAAGTCTACTCATAGTCACATACCACATACTGCACAACGTATCTCAGTTTTGGGACCGGTTTGTTTTTTCAGATTAAGGTTCAAGGTATTCTTTACATGTTTTGTAATACTTCATTTTTTTTCTACTGCTCTATAGATCAATTTAAGCTAGTTCTTATTTTGATTAACAAATATGTTGTATTATTTCAATTATAAAACTTCTAGGTTGTGATTCGTTTTGACCTGGACTCTGTGACGTAAGTCACAATTGTTTGTAAATACAGATTTTCAGCGGAATTTGGAGATAGCTGGTTTCTTTGGGGTCGGGGGCCTTGAGTAACAGATTTCTTTTAAACACATACAGAAATAGTTTTATTCTCCTACTTATTGTATCATGAATTTGAAGTGAGAAATAACTCTTTCTCATGAAAGATGGGAACTTTCACTTCAGGCGTCATTCAAGTCATGTTTACTGTTGTGTTGCTGTTTTCAAACTGCATTAGCTGACTTCCTTGATTTGATACTTTCATCTAAATCTTGAAATGCTCTACAGATCACTTGGTGTTATTACTTCTGAGTCCTTGTAGTCCTTCTGCTTTATGTTTCTCTGCAAACCCTCTCCTCAGCCCTGGTGAGGCCTCATCTTGAGTACTGTGTCCAGTTCTGGACTCTCCAGTACAAGAGACACGGAGCTGCTGGAGAGAGTCCCGCGTAGGGCTACGAAGATGATCAGAGGGCTGGAGCACCTGTCCTGTGAGGAACGGCTGCGAGAGCTGGGCCTCTTCATCCTGGGGAAGAGAAGACTGAGGGGGGATCTTATCCATGTGTATAAGTACCTGAAAGGAGGGCGTCAATGGGACATGGGACTCTTTTCAGTTGTCCCATGTGACAGGACAAGAGGCAATGGGCAGAAATTGAAGCACAGGAAGTTCCGCCTGAGCGTGAGGGGGAATTTCCTCCTGGTGAGAGTGACGGAGCACTGGCACAGGTTGCCCAGAGAGGTTGTGGAGTCTCCTTCTCTGGAGATCTTCAAGGCCTGCCTGGATGCAACCGTGTCTACCATGCTGTAGGTGACCCTGCTTGAGCAGGGGTGTTGGACTAGATGATCTCCAGAGGTCCCTTCCAACCTTACTGATTCTATGATTCCATGAACCTTCAGTCTCCCAAGAAAGGTGATTTAGGCACATTTGCATTGTTACATACTTTGGCTTGATTTCTTTAGGTGAATCCTACCTGTTTAATATCATATTGCCAAGAATCGTGTTCTTCATTAATAAATAAATAAACAAGAAATCTCTGAAGGTGGACATCTCCGTATTTACTCATGTTTTATTAAAATATTTCTTTAGAAATCATTATGAAGTTAATCTTGATTACTTAATATACTTATGCACAACTCAAATTTATGTTAAAATGGAATTCTGAGACTCCAAAAGAAGTTTTTGGTGGATGGTTTTTGATTTTTACATGTTAGGGGAAATTCTTTATTCACTCTAACTACCTTTTGTTTGTAACTACTTTCATGATATAATAGTGAATTAATTGAAAGCACTTTATTAGAGATAAAGTTCCTTTTGCCATTTGTTTTTTTTTTTTTTTGTGTGGTTGCAGATTTAAAATAGAAGTCAAACTGCAAGAAGAGCAAACTAGTTTGGAAAGTCTTCACAGAAACTCTGCCCTTCAGAAACAGAGCTCCTTTTAGATTCCAAAGTTGTTCTTTTCCAAGCTTCATGGCATCAAAGAAAAATCTCATGTTCCTACTGTAAAAAAAGGAAATGTTCCATGTGCCTTAATTAATGTGCTCATTTATGTTTATAGACAAGTAGTGATTCTATATTTAGATTGATGACTCACCATAGCCCTGCTATATTTGGAAGAAATCTCAGTGATCTGTTGTGACTTTTGCTTAAAAGAAGAAAAATGGTCTTACTTCAGATCTTAAAATATAGCACCTGATGGTGGTAGTCTAAGTATGTAAGTGTAATTTTTAATTGAACATATAGTACATAAGTGCTGCTTCTGTAGTCTACTGAAGATAAGTTAGTACTTTTGGTGTTTTATTCAAAAGGTAAAATGGGGAATACATACAGAAGAATAGGAGAAGTACAAGCAAATACAGCATCTGGGCACCCAAAAGGCATAGCAGATATTGGGGAAAGTGAGGAGTTCAGGAGAAACTGGCAAGGGAATGAAAGAAGGAGGTGCATTGCTCTGGTGATGCCATGGTTAGTTGACAGTAGTTCTCTGGTTGTCTTGTGCTGTTGCCAGGTCGCATAAAGTAAGTGAAACTTACTGGTTCTAAAAGTGAAATAAATTTTCATGAATTGCTTAATAAAATCACACCATGCTGTAATCAAAACATATAGTTATTTCTTTACTTCACATAGGGACACAGCTATGGTTGTTTAAGTGTCCTAACTGCATTTCCATGCTTTACTGAATTTTAGATTTATTTTAATATGTAGTGTTACTGAGTTTACTAGGTTCATGGCTATTGTAAACTCAGAAATGCAGTCCTATTTTAAACTGAGAAATGTGTCTTGTGAAAAGATCCAGGAAGAAAGACCCAACACACTATATATTTTTTTAAAGAAAAAGACTATGAATTGAGATCATATTTTAAAAAATATATTCTTTTATTTTTTTAAAGTTATTCTATGCTACTTTCAGATTTTTAATATTCAGCTTTTTTGAGTATTATCATTTTTTTTAATTCAGAAGCTAGAAAATTTGTCTATTAGTTTTTTGAAGACTTTGTATCTTTTAGGAAATTTAAATTGCGATTTCTTTAAATCCGTTGGATAATTGAGGTGTTAGAAAATGGAAGACGCATCTTCTCTTGACTTCTTGTTATATTTTTTTTGGTGTGTATGTGGATTTTTTTTTTCGTGAGAAGATTAAGGGGTTCAGTTTGCCTTACTGTGTTCTTTCTTAACCAGACATTTCTGTTGAAATAAGTAGTAGTGATACAGTTGACGTGTTTGTGCTTAAGTTATCATTGAATTTTGTAGGTACACAATACTGCAGTATGCAGGGTATTTCATGCTGCTTTAAGAGAGGTTGAAAAGGTTTTCATTGCTTTTCTTCCCCCCCCCCCCATTTTTTTCCACCTTTCTTTCTGTGGT
Organism: Rhea pennata; assembly: GCF_028389875.1. Classification (NCBI taxonomy): domain Eukaryota; kingdom Metazoa; phylum Chordata; class Aves; order Rheiformes; family Rheidae; genus Rhea; species Rhea pennata. The sequence goes on from NC_084663.1 coordinate 160,173,147, forward strand.
GCATTGATATTTATTGACTGAGCTCAGAAGATTTCTGAAAATGAAGTAACTCAGAATAAGTCACCTCTCAAAAGCATACTTGTTCTGAAACTATTGGGATTGGAGCCTTTAACCAAAAGGTAAAATCTGGAAAACTCTTGGCAACGCAGTAGCTGTTTCAGGATTACGAAGTATTTGCTTAAGACAAGCAGTAATGCTTTGGGTGTCTGTGGTGTCTTCAGGGGCTAAGCATTATGCAAGAGCTTAACAAAGATTGTGATGTAAACTTTTTCAATTTTAAAATTTTACATTTTCTGTAAAAGTTGTGTTCTGCTTCTCAAAGTATTTTTAACAAGACTGTGTTTGTCAAATACCATTAGTTGACTAACTGAAGAACAAGTATAGAAATAGTTTGTATTTTAAGAATAGTGGGTGGTGAAGGAACTCTAGTCTAGGGTCTTACCTGAAAATAGTACAACTTGTGAAAATGGAGATGGGTGGAGGGCTTTTACTTACAAAAGATGCATTCTGAGACCAGACAGAGGGCAGATGCAGATGTAATTACAGCTATAGCAATGGCTAAAGGGCGTAAGTGATTACTAAAGGCTAGAGTTTTTCAAATGCTTTAGGTGGTTTTAAAAAAGTTATGTAATTGCTCGCTTGCTTACTTTCTCGCATGCGTGCGCTCGTTCTTGCTCTTTCTCACTCTCTTTTTGAACATCTTTATAGGTAAATATTCAGTCTCACCTGCCCTGTCTGTCAGTTATGGTGTTTACGTTAATTTTTATTTTGCATGTTAAAGTAAATTAATCTTGCTATTTATCTGCTGCTTGCTTTATGAGAGATGCTTATGTTTTTATGCTTGAATTCTTGTGAGTGGTACACAGAGTTAAAAACTAATAAACTATATTATAACTTGATGATCATAACAAAATTATATGGTTCATACAGCAATTTCACTCAAATATCTGTCTAGTAGATTTATGGATTTGCTTTAATTCATCTCTTAAGGATTCCCTGTCTAGCATGCTCTCGGTGACCCTGCTGAGCAGGGGGGTTGGACTAGATGATCTCCAGAGGTCCCTTCCAACCTTACTGATTCTATGAATCTATGATTCTACTGCAAGGGAAGGTGGCATTACTTCTCTTAGTGTATTTGAGAATAAGACACTGCAAACACCAGAAACAAAGTATTGTGTCCAGTCTCTTTCTTACTGTATTATATTACATAGATTGTATTACACATTTTGTAATACATCAAGGTTTCCCTTGGAAGTATATTAGCTTAATTATATTAGCTTAATTATATATTAACTTAATGTATATGTATGGGGAGTGATTGTTTAAATCCTGTGAGGTATTCAGGGTAATTGTAACTTCTCCCAAACTTTATTTTTCTTAGTAAAACTAACAAATTGTTGTAGCCATCTTAAATAATCTTTAATCTATTTCTTTCTCGTTTGTTTCATCTTTCCTGAACATAGTTGTCCAGAATTCTGTATCATGTATCAGATGAATAAACATCAGCAAAGAAAATTTTCCAATATTTTTCCTTAACTCATAGCTAACCTATTTCGAATCTGTCTTTCAAGAGGATGAAACAACTCAGAGATTTGAACAATCCATTTTAAATGAAATTTAACCTAGACAGCGGTCAAGCTTATTAAAGAAAATATTTTTAGTATGTATACTAATAAAGATAATAAAATCAAAGCGTTTTATCTTAATGAGAGGAAATATATTTTATGTAATTAATATTTGACATACTGAATATCTGTATCAGAGTTTTTTAATATAAATGTTTATTCTCCATTTATACTGTATGACCCCTGTCTGTCTTGTCTTCTGTCTCACCAAATACTTCTGCAAAATGCACTAATTACTGTCATAAGAACAGGAAGATTGGGTGGGTGACTTTTGGGAGTTAATATGCTGGTGAAGTCGGAGCCTCAGAGTACTTGTACGATTCTAGTTCTAGTTATTCTTGTTTCCAGTTCTGAGGCTTTGACCATTGTGTTAGATGCTTAAGATGTTCTTTATGTATTTTTGGTTAAAAGAAGATATTTTCTTCTGCAACATTACTGTTTTGCTGGTATTAAAAGAGAATTTTCTGGATTTCTGGATGCTATTTGTATTCTGCTATCTGTGTTCCAGATGCTGTTTACACTATATCTCTATATATGCATGGGTGAGCAAGGAGCTCTTGGCCAAATTCAGACAGAAGAAGAAAATACACAGAATGTAGAAGAGGGGACAGGCTACTTGGGAGAATTACAGGAATGCAGCCAGAGTATGTAGAGATGCGGCAAGGAAGGCTAAGGCCCAGCTGGAATTGAGTCTGGCAAGGGATGTCAAGGGCAACAGGAAGGGCTTCTTCAAATACATCAGCAGCAAGAGGAGGACTAGGGAAAATGTGGGCCCACTGCTGAACGGGGCAGAGGCCCTGGTGACAAGGGATACAGAGAAGGCAGAATTACTGAATGCCTTCTTTGCTTCAGACTTCACTGCTAACGGCAGCCCTCATGAATCCCAAAGCCTGGACATGAGGGAGAACGTCTGGAGAAGGGAAGACTTTCCTTTGGTTGAGGAGGATAGGATTAGAGACCTTCTGGGCAAGCTTGACGTCCACAGATCCATGGGCCCAGATGAGATGCACCCATGGGTACTGAGGGAGCTGGCGGATATTGTTGCCAAGCTGCTCTCCATCATCTTTGAAAGGTCCTGAAGAACTGGAGAGGTGCTGAGGACTGAAAGAAAACCAGTGTCACTCCAGCCTTCAAAAAGGGCAAGAAGGAGGACCCAGGCAACTATAGGCCAGTCAGCCTCACCTCCATCCCTGGGAAAGTGATGGGACAGTTCAGTCTGGATGTCATCTGCAGACATAAGGAGGAAAAGAAGGTGATCCGGAGTAGCCAGCATGGATTCACCAAGGCGAAATCGTGCTTAACCAACCTGATAGCCTTCTGTGATGGAATGAGTGGCTGGGTAGATGAGCAGAGAGCAGTGGACGTTGTGTACCTTGACTTCAGCAGGGCTTTTGACCTGTCTCCCATCACATCCTCCTAGAGAAGCTCAGGAAGTGTGGGTTAGATGAGTGGACAGTGAGGTGGACTGAGAAGTGGCTGAAAGGCAGAGCTCAGAGGGTCGTCATCAGTGGCACAGAGTCTAGCTGGAGGCCTGTGGCTAGAGGAGTCCCCCAAGGCTCAGTACTGGATCTCATCCTGTTCAACTTTTTCATCAGTGACCTGGATGAGGGGACAGAGTGCCTCCTCAGCAAGTTTGTTGATGACAGCAAGCTGGGAGGAATGGCAGATACACCAGAGGGCTGTGCTGCCATTGAGAGAGCCCTGGACAGGCTGGAGAGCTGGGTGGAGAGGAACCTCCTGAGGTTCAACAAGGGCAAGTGCAGGGTCCTGCACCTAGGGAGGAATAACCCTAGGCACCAGTACAAGGTGGGAGCTGACCTTCTGGAGAGCAGCTCTGCAGAGAAGGACCTGGCAGTGCTGGTGGATGAGAAGTTTGACTACGAGCCAGCAATGTGCCCTTGTGGCCAAGAAGGCCAATGGTCTGCTGGGGTACATTACGCAGAGTGTTGCCAGGAGGTGGACGGAGGTGATCCTGCCCCTCTCCTCAGCCCTGGTGAGGCCTCATCTTGAGTCCTGTGTCCAGTTCTGGGCTCCCCAGGACAAGAGAGACATGGAGCTACTGGAGAGAGTCCAGTGTTGGGCTATGAAGACAATCAGAGGGCTGGAGCACCTGCCCTAGGAGGAGCAGCTGCGAGAGCTGGGCGTCTTCAGCCTGGGGAAGAGAAGACTGAGGGGGGATCTTATCAATGTGTACAAGTACCTGAAGGGAGGGTGTCAAGGGGATGGGGCAAAACTCTTTTCAGTTGTCCCGTGTGACAGGACAAGAGGCAATGGGCAGAAATTGAAGCCCAGGAAGTTCCGCCTGAGCGTGAGGGGGAATTTCTTCCCTGTGAGAGTGACAGAGCACTGGAGCAGGTTGCCCAGAGAGGTTGTGGAGTCTCCTTCTCTGGAGATGTTCAAAGCCCGCCTGAATGCAACCCTGCCTAACACGCTGTAGGTGACCCTGCTTGAGCAGGGGGGTTGGATTAGATGATCTCCAGAGGTCCCTTCCAACCTTACTGATTCTATGATTCTAGTAGTATTAGTATCCGTACACAGAAAAGGTATCATGAACTGAGCTTGAATACAGTATTATAGTAGTGATTAACTTCTAATGTTTGGACTGTTACTTTCTGATAAATGTGAGATAGCTTTCCACTTGTTAAACTGAAAGAGCAAAATTAAACTTTCTTGAGAACGCACAGTTGTGTAAATAGTTTTTGACAGACTAAATGAATTCCTTCTCAGATGGGACTAAAAATAATATTGCATCTTAAATCCAAATGTATTTTGGAGGTGCAGCTAAACATTGGTGGTGTTCAAAACTGTAGATTCTCTCCTCAGCAAGAAGGATGAGACAAGTCCCATTATAACTTAACAACAGAGAATCGATTCTTTTTCCTTAATGTTCTTTTTATCGTTTTCTTTTGCAGGATACAAAGCTATGGATAATAATGGAATATCTTGGTGGAGGCTCTGCCCTTGATCTTGTAAGTAAATTTATTTCTTTTAGCCCACATAATTATTTTCCTCTCTTATTCTGTTATATAATTCCAAAAACTATAACATGTTATTTGCCTGTGATGCTGTTTATTTAATAATATAAAAAGTTACGGTTTTACAAGTGTAGGATTGTTATTTTAAGTGGGAAAATAATGTAAAGCTTTTGTTTAATTTGGATATTCCCAGGAAAGGAGAAAAAATGTTTGCCAATGCCACAAAAATCTTATTTTTTCTATAAGCCAAGACTGATTATTTGTTATATGTTCGGGTGGAAGGAAAGTAAGCAACATAGTATTGGAAGGAAGAGACAAACACTTTCATCCAAGAACACTGATCTTCAGTCAGAGAACACTGGAAGTTGAAAATAGTGTTTTCTGTCTTTTTTCTGCTAGTGAAATTACTTCTGATGTATACATTTTAAAACAAAGCCCTCCATCCCCAGACCGCTCCATTTCTACCCCCAAAAACAAGCTGTAAGTTTCCCTATTTGAATTCTTACTGAAATTCAAATGGAGATAGAGACACGATTTTAGCTGGCATTAAAACAGCTTTCTTTGAAAGGTGATTTTTGCGTGTTTGCCTACCATGTGTAAAAATAAATAAATAAAATATTGTATATTTATTTTATATCATGTCTATTCCTCTTTTCTTCTAGCAAAAGTTCTAGTATCTAATTTTGCAAGGAGATCTGCTTAATAAAACAGGCATACTTCAGAATATTTGAAAGACTAGATTGAAAAATAATTACACTAGATGAGTTAAAATAAATTATTCTCTTTTGAATTGTAATTCTTGTATTTATTGTGTTTTTAAAACACTATTTTAGGAATAAAAATACATGTTTTAACTTAGAATTATACTGGCTGCGAGTGGAAGTCTTTGTAGCATAGTATGCTGTTTGCAGTTGAGGCAACTAATAAATATCTGATGAAACAGTGAAATAAAAAAGGCCTATATGGAGGGATTCTTCATGTGGCATCCAGAAGACAGGAAGATAGTAAATGCTTTTATTAGAGTTCCTGCAATTGGGCTGCCATGTTTTAAGTGTAATTGATGTATTTATTTATGATTATATCTAATTATCTTTTCAAACTTATTTATACCTTTAGTTTTCACATCCTGTAAGGGGGAGTTATATGGCCATGTTGTGGTGGCTAGTGTTCCTAATGAAGATATGCTAAAAAGAAAGATTGTCATGGTATTTTTTCTCTGACAGGAGAGCAATTAGAAAATATTTGTTTGCTTTTGTAGCTTTATTATTACTTCCTCTTTTTGCTTTGAAAATCTGTAAAAGAGGAGAAGTAAAATAGATTCTTTCAAGTTTTTAAAATCTTTTCTTTTAATCGCACAACTAAAATTTGTTTGATGGCCGTATTTTTATCCCCAAGTTTGTTGTCTAGCAATAATACAAGGACTTTGGTCACATCCTGGAATGATGTTGAAAAATCTTGCCACTGCACTGAAATCATAATTTAAGTGGTTAAATATTACACATCTTGCATGTGCTTCATCCATTTTCAAATTCATGTCCTTCTGTATGTTTTGCTAGCTCTAACATTTACATTGTGGTTTTCAACTTGAATCTGGCAGGATTACTGGAATACTTTACCCTGTTTCTATATTCTAGGTGAGACTGAATGGGAACTTGGAATTCCTTGTTCTGCATGTGTGTCATCATGACATGCTGGCCTGGTGTTTTCTATGCTTAAAAATATGCATTGGCTTTTTTTTTTTTTTTTTTTTTTTTTCCTTTTTGAAAGTCACATTTCTCAGGAGAAAGTACATTTAGTATGATAACATAAATTATTTTTCAGTTTTGAGGTGTAATTCAGGTTTTTGGCCAAGGTAAAACTGTTGATATTCTTAGTCATAGCCCGTTTTCACTAATGTGGTACTGGCTAACATCTGACGGAAGAGGTTTTCCTCTATTAGATATGCTGTCTCATGTTGCCAGATCCTGAACTGGCTTTTGCAGCTTAGAAGGAACAAAACCTTGAGAATCTCTCAGTGGGTTTTGGGGACTGGCAGTGTCATGTGTCTGCCTGTTTGTTGCACTTACAAAACAGAGTGTTTCTATATGTATATCAGCGCACTGTGAAAAAATTACTAATTTCTTAATTTTCTCCTGATGATATTGATTCTCTTTAAAGCTAAAGAAAAGCAAAAAGTTTGTAAGTGAAGCTACAAAGGTAAAATATATTGTCTACATTACCTGAAGCCTTATATCTGTTCCTGCCTATTAGCTGAGGATTTCTGTCCTGAGGATTTTCTGATGTTACCATCCCTGAAATTTTAATCTGATAAGTGAATGAGGTATAGCTTCTTGCTTTGGTTGTATTTTTGGTACTGTGGAATAAACTAGGATATTAAGGAAGCCTCTTTAGGTAATGACCTTGTCTTTATCTCTTTAGAGTTAGTGGCATGCTCACTTTCTGGAATTGACTTCAGATAGAGAGAGCTCCAAGTTCCTTTGTCCCCACTATCTCTTCTCGTAAGAATTAAATTGCTCAGAACCTTTTATTCTAACAATTTGCAGATTTGTATCTTCAGTGTTTTGGTTTTATGTGGAAAAAAAAATCTTTTGTAGCATGCAATGCTTTTGTTGGGCTAACAGTTTAAGTTGTGTTTCGAGGAGCTTCACAAAATCCTGTGCAGCAATAGTGTGTGTGATTGATGTGTTGCCTGAAGTCCTTTAGTTTCCTCTTCAGATAGTGAGATTTGGATCTGTATGCAGCCAGTAGACTTGCACATCTCAGTTCAATACAATATAAATAGTAAGATTACAAGATAGGTATTTTTCGAAGGTTGTGCATGTATCTAAAGAGGTAGCTGCAAAGCCCTAACTTGACACTCTGTGTCAAGTAGAGCCATGTATTTAAAGTATTTTGGGCTGTGTCTCATGTTACAAAGTTAACAAACTGGAAGTTTTGAGGTGTGGTATAGGGAGGGAAATTAGTTTCTAAAATAAAGAGAAACTGAGGTGGCAGCAGCAATTTAAGGTAGGTCTCTCTCCTTAGGCTCAAGACAAGACATAATAAAACCAAATAAATTGACCTCTCCTCTGCTGATTAGATGAGAAGAAAATAATTATGATACTGAGCTGTTGAATTTAATTCTCTCTCACACTACTCTATAAAAATAGATTTTTTTTATGTGAAAGACTAGGAGAGAGAAGAACAAACTGCATGGTAATTTTGGATAGCTTTTTTTTTTTTTTTTTTTTTTTTTATCCAACCAGCAGTCTTAAGTTCTTAGGAACTTATGAATTCTGTCCAATTGATTTATTACAATTGGCTAGTAGGTTCAGAAGTTACTAGGTAAGACTGACTAATGGGAGATATACCATGATTTCGTAAGATAAACCACATAGCAAGACAGGCTTTGACTAAAGACAGTTGAAGTGGAATATATATGTATTTTTCACTTTACTTCATGTGTTTGATCACAAATACTTGACAAGTTATTCTCTTATTTCTTTGCCATGTCATAACCTTTAAGTTTTTTGTGTGTGTGTGTGTGTGTGTACGCACTTGTATTAATATTTTTGTGTCTCCTAGTTAGAACCTGGCTCACTTGATGAAATCCAGATTGCCACAATACTGAGGGAGATACTCAAAGGACTTGATTACTTGCATTCGGAAAAGAAAATCCACAGAGATATTAAAGGTAAATTGTGTTTTGTGTATGTCTTAATAGTTTTTAGAATAGCTCGTGCACTAGAAATGAATCTTGAAGCATCAAAACTATTAATTTCAGCTGTTTCCTTTTCTTTAATTCTAGCTGCTAATGTATTGCTCTCTGAGCAAGGAGAAGTAAAACTAGCAGATTTTGGAGTAGCAGGACAACTAACGGATACACAAATAAAGAGAAATACCTTTGTAGGAACACCATTTTGGATGGCACCTGAAGTAATAAAGCAGTCAGCATATGATTCAAAGGTAAGAAACTTTGGTATTCAAAGCATTAGCCAAAGTACCTTCCTTTATTTTCTTCATTTACAGATTTTTTTTTGTTCAAGCTTGAATTATACAAATTGGTCTTCAGAATGTAGCTAATCATCTTTGGCTGGGTCTAGGAAGATGTACATTTTTATGATGATTAGCAGCTAAAGCTGTTGGCATGGAATGAAGCTCTCCTAATTTATATCCAAACCTACAATATTTTTGCAGGCTAAGTCCATCCAGATGGTAGGAAGTAGTATGCTTTTGACAAGTATTTCTTATACCTGTTATCCTAGTCCATGGATGAGTATTTTTGATGGCTGTTTTAAAGTGGAAGAGAACAAATACATAGAAAAAGTTAATCTGCCTCTACTGATTTTTGTGCTTTTGGAGGAAAAAAAATGTCAGCAGCACTGTTAAGAATATGGATTCAGTTGGTGTGAAAATATGCCATTTGAAAAGTGCTGTCATTTGTGCTCTGTGGAAGGTGGGCTGCATGTTCCATTACCCAATGAGACAGGATGGGCTGTTACTTTCTACCCTCATCCAAGCAAGGAATTCACCAATTCTGACAGTAGTTTATATCATTTGTGGTATTACTTCCTTCCCTATTTGATGTCTTAACGTGTTGAGGTCATTTGAAGGAGCTAGTTGGGCTTTGTCGAGCCTCTAGAAGCTTCAAAGACCTCAAAATCCTAATGTTGAGTAATACTTTTTTAAGGTAGGCTTCTGAGAGTGACTTTCACTTGAACACACCGTGATTCACTTGAACACACCTCAAGTCTTGAATTCTGGCTTTTTGATTCCACAAAGTCATGGGAACATAGAAAGTTCTTAGGTACTTGATCAGTGCCCTGCAAAGCCAGAGCTCAAAATTTGAATGACCTAAGGATATATATTTGTGTCTGTGAGCCTTTTGGCATTTTGAGAGCGGACTAAGCTGTCTGTACAGATATAGTTTTACTACTGTTGGGCAACAGCCACTTGATAAGACCTCTTTATTTTATTTTATCAGGGTCGTATGTATGAGTGAAGAAACAGATGTTCAATGCTAACCTAATTTTCTTTCCATAAGCTGGTCATGTTTGAGGAGTGTTAGGCAGGGCTGTCCTTTGTATAGTGTACTTCAGGGAGGGGCAGGCCATCTCCGTCATGTGGTTACTGTTAGTCGGTTTTGTTCCTTCGCCTGTCCAATCCTGTTACTTACTCTCACGCCGACAGGTTTTCTCCAAGGGCCTGACAGCGCTGTCTAATTGCTACCTTTGATACAGTTTATCATCTGCTCCTTTACTCCCTTACTATGTTGCTATTCATGCCTCACACCAACTATTAAATGCTTGTTGCTCCTTCTCTGCTTAGATTTGTATCTTTGCTCATGCTGACTGCTGAAATTGTACAATACCGCAAGGGTAAGCAAAAACTGAGTTATGACAGAAAACGACTAATATGGCTTAAAAAAGATACATGCATCTTGATCTGATACAGCTAATAATTGTTACGAAGTTTAGACTCTTCTGTTAATACAGAAACACTACTTAACATTATTAGTAGCTGATGGTCTTCCTGGCCACAGTCTACACTGTGTTGTCAACATAACTCATGACCTGGTTCTTCAAGAACTGTTATTCCAATATGTTGATTTCTACTGTAAGCATTTTTATATATTACAATGTAATCATACTTCATCTGAATTCAAATATGCTTCTGAATCCTGCCATCCTATCAAATACAGATTTCTGAAAGAGACAGACTTCTGAAGAATTTCCATTCTTGAAGTACTTGAAATGTAAAGCTGTGCCAGTGCTCTGTCACTCTCACAGGGAAGAAATTCCCCCTCACGCTCAGGCGGAACTTCCTGGGCTTCAGTTTCTGCCCATTGCCTCTTGTCCTGTCACACGGGACAACTGAAAAGAGTTTTGCCCCATCCCCCTGACACCCTCCCTTCAGGTACTTGTACACATTGATAAGATCCCACCCCCCCCCCCCAGCCTTCTCTTCCCCAGGCTGAAGACGCCCAGCTCTCGCAGCTGCTCCTCCTAGGGCAGGTGCTCCAGCCCTCTGATTGTCTTCATAGCCCAACACTGGACTCTCTCCAGTAGCTCCATGTCTCTCTTGTCCTGGGGAGCCCAGAACTGGACACAGGACTCAAGATGAGGCCTCACCAGGGCTGAGGAGAGGGGCAGGATCACCTCCGTCCACCTCCTGGCAACACTCTGCGTAATGTACCCCAGCAGACCATTGGCCTTCTTGGCCACAAGGGCACATTGCTGGCTCGTAGTCAAACTTCTCATCCACCAGCACTGCCAGGTCCTTCTCTGCAGAGCTGCTCTCCAGAAGATCAGCTCCCACCTTGTACTGGTGCCTAGGGTTATTTTTCCCTGGGTGCAGGACTCCACACTTGCGCTTGTTGAACCTCAGGAGGTTCCTCTCCACCCAGCTCTCCAGCCAGTCCAGGGCTCTCTCAATGGCAGCACAGCCCTCTGGTGCATCAGCCACTCCTCCCAGCTTGCTGTCATCCGCAGACTTGCTGAGGAGGCACTCTGTCCCCTCATCCAGGTCACTGATGAAAAAGTTGAACAGGATGGGATCCAGTACTGAGCCTTGGGGGACTCCACTAGCCACAGGCCTCCAACTAGACTCCATGCCACTGATGACGACCCTCTGAGCTCTGCCTTTCAGCCACTTCTCAATCCACCTCACTGTCCACTCATCTAACCCACACTTCCTGAGCTTCTCTAGGAGGATGTGATGGGAGACAGGTCAAAAGCCCTGCTGAAGTCAAGGTACACAACGTCCACTGCTCTCTGCTCATCTACCCAGCCACTCATTCCATCACAGAAGGCTATCAGATTGGTTAAGTATGATTTCCCCTTGGCGAATCCATGCTGGCTACTCCGGATCACCTTCTTTTCCTCCTTATGTCTGCAGATGATATCCAGACTGAACTGTCCCATCACTTTCCCAGGGATGGAGGTGAGGCTGACAGGCCTATAGTTGCCTGGGTCCTCCTTCTTGCCCTTTTTTGAAGGCTGGATTGACACTGGTTTTCTTTCAGTCCTCAGGCACCTCTCCAGTTCTCCAGGACCTTTCAAAGATGATGGAGAGCAGCTTGGCAACAATATCCGCCAGCTCCCTCAGTACCCATGGGTGCATCTCATCTGGGCCCATGGATCTGTGGACGTCAAGCTTGCCCAGAAGGTCTCTAATCCTATCCTCCTCAACCAAAGGAAAGTCTTCCCTTCTCCAGACGTTCTCCCTCATGTCCAGGCTTTGGGATTCATGAGGGCTGCCGTTAGCAGTGAAGTCTGAAGCAAAGAAGGCATTCAGTAATTCTGCCTTCTCTGTATCCCTTGTCACCAGGGCCTCTGCCCCGTTCAGCAGTGGGCCCACATTTTCCCTAGTCCTCCTCTTGCTGCTGATGTATTTGAAGAAGCCCTTCCTGTTGTCCTTGACATCCCTTGCCAGACTCAATTCCAGCTGGGCCTTAGCCTTCCTTGCCACATCTCTACATACTCTGGCTGCATTCCTGTAATTCTCCCAAGTAGCCTGTCCCCTCTTCTACATTCTGTGTATTTTCTTCTTCTGTCTGAATTTGGCCAAGAGCTCCTTGCTCTCCCATGCAGGTCTCCTGCCCCTTTTGCTGCACTTCTTACTCATAGGGATGCACCGCTCTTGAGCTTGGAGGAAGCGATATTTGAATACTAGCCAGCTCTCCTGGACCCCCCTTTCCTTCTAGGACCTTAACCCATGAGACTCCACCAAGTAGGTCTCTGAAGAGCCCAAAGTTGGCTCTCCTGAAGTCCAGGGTTGCAATCCTGCTTGTTGTCTTACTTCTTTCCTGCAGGATCCTGAACTCCACCATCTTGTGGTCACTGCAGCCAAGGCTGCCCCCAACCTTCACATCTCTAACCAGTCCCTCTCTGTTGGTAAGGACAAGGTCCAGCAGGACACCCTTCCTCAGAGGCTCCTCCACCATTTGTGACAAGAAGTTATCATCAATGCACTGCAGGAGCCTCCTCGACTGTTTGTGCCTTGCTGTGTAGTCCCTCCAGCAGATGTCAGGGTGGCTGAAGTCCCCCATGAGAACCAGGGCCTGTGATCCTGAGGTTACTTCCAGCTGTCTGCAGGAGGCCTCATCACCTTCCTCTTCCTGGTCACATGGCCTGTAGTAGACACCCACAACAGTGTCCCCTGTGTTACTCTGCTGTTTGACAATCAGCCAGAAGCTCTCAACTGCCTCTTCCTCCTCCACCCCTAGGCAGAGCCTGATGCATTCCAGTTGCTCTCTCACATAAGGAGCAACCACACCACCTCGCCTCCCTGGCCTGTCTCTCCTAAAAAGCCCATAGCCATCCATGGCAGCATTCCAGTCGTGAGCTATCCCACCATGTCTCCGTGACTGCAATGAGACCATGGCCCTGTGACAGCACACAGATCTCCAGCCCCTCCTGTTTGTTCCCCACGCTGCGTGCATTGGTGTACAGGCATTTCAGAGAGGTGGTCATGCCTGCAGGTTTCCCAGGAAGGGTGTACTGGGGTCACCCATAGCCATGTCCCAAACGCACATCCCCAGCTGCAGGCACGCGTTGGAGGCCCTCCAACCCGAGTTGTGATTTGTTGACTACCCACTCTCTATGACACCCCCCTCCTCCACCTAGTTTAAAGCCTTCTTTACTAGGCTGGCCAAGCTGTTGGCAAAGGCATGCTTTCTGCATTTTTGAAAAATGCAGTTTTAATTCAGGATTTGATAAATGTATATGTTCTATGTTTTTTTTCTTTGCTAATCAGTGGAATTAAACAATATCAAATGAAGTTCAAATTTATATTCCCAATATTATGTTCTCAATATTACATTACATTTCTGGACTGCTTAGGCATAAGTGAACTATGTATTCCTGACCTACTATACAAAATCTGCCTATTCTTTGTAATTTTATTCAATCCTGTTCCCAAATTGTTTGTTTCTTTAAGATACTCTTTATTTTTTTTTCCTCTGACCGTGTGTAATATTTACAAGGCACTGTAATTGTGTTTACTGCTTAAAAATAAACAAGAAGTGTAATATTCCACATGAATACTAAAATTTCAGCAGCTTGTATGAGACATGTAAATAATAATTCAGAGCCATGCATTTTAGAACTTAGGAACTTCAGAACTTTTCTTTTTAAATCTTTCTTCCTCTTGCACAGGGCTGGTTTTTGGCTATATGAACATCAAAGTTGGACTAAATTTTACTTAGTAGAGTGAGACAGGAAACGCTTATGGCAATACTGCAGTAAATTGTAGCTAACAATGGTTAGTCAACTCTCATCTGAACCTGTGGGAATAATTTTTGTTCAAGACTTGAAGCTGTGCAGATCTTAATGTGGTAAAATTTACTAATGGTATAAGGTTGTTTGGATGTACTTCAATATGGTAAATAAAATACTGTTTTACAGCAACTTTACTAACCACTGCTTTTAAAAAAAAAGACTTCTGGAACTGTTGAGCAGCATTACTCTTAAAAAATTCCTTCAAAATCAATTCTAACTGCGAATTAAATTATATAGACTTCAGAAAGATTTAGAACTAATGAGCAGAACTGCTGAACTTTATGCACTCTATTATATGTGATGATATGCTGTGTAGAGAGTAATACCTCTGTATTTATGAACTGCAGTTTAGCAAGGCTAATTTTATTTAAAAAAAATAAATTGAAGACCAGGCATGAATGTTTAAAACAATATGTTCTAGGAGACACAGAAAAATGGGAGCAGATAGGCAGAGGATATTAAAAAGAACAATTTGCACATGAAAGCAATTTACAATGAAGGTTAAAATCTACCTTTGCAAGCAGCATTGCTTCCCTTCTTTTTCCAACCTAATCTTTGAAGTATTATTTATTACAGGCAGATATCTGGTCATTGGGCATAACAGCCATAGAACTTGCGAAAGGAGAGCCACCTCATTCAGAATTACATCCGATGAAGGTTTTGTTCCTCATTCCTAAGAGCAATCCACCAACACTGGAAGGAAACTTCAGTAAATCTCTCAAAGAATTTGTCGAGACCTGCTTGAACAAGGACCCAACCTTTGTGAGTTTCAAATGTTTGTTATTTTCTAATAAAGAACTTGACTGGTTTACACATATTGTCTATGAAAAACTCCTTTGCAAGGAATTTGGGGGGAAAATCAGTATCAGTAATGTATTTGAAGAGATTAATGAAAGTTAAAACTTGCTATTTTCAGGTTGAAATGCTTTTTCCTTTACCAATAACAATACTGTGTATTTAGCATTCTGATTTTCAAAATTGAAATAGACAAAGCATTTTAAGATATGAAAGCAGAGTGGAACAGGTAAGGAAATAGTGCACCAGTAGATAAACTTGATCAGATCATAAACTTGTACAACTTACAGATAGCTTTTCTTTGTCTTCTTTATTAAAGCACTCTGAAAAATCAACTGTTCTATTAAAAAAAAAGCATTTAAGGGTTCCAGTCATAGATTTTTTATGTGCCCTTTTTTCACATGTTGGCAAACTTTTGGCTTTTTTAAGCTATTCTCTTTAGCTCTTTTTTACTTAAAGATTTCTACTGTGCAGGACTTTTAATACAGAAATTGGTCTAAATGGGAGATAGATTTTCTTGTGAACTCTTTTTAGCTTTTTTTTTTTTTTTTGGCTATCAGGTTTGACAACTAGATCGATAAAGCACGGCAAAAAAATTATTGACAGAAAGCTTTAAGACAGAGGCATCATTTCTAATATTGTTCTAATACAGCCAAAAGGACGTTTGAAAATTCTATCCCAAGTGATGTCAGAGGCTGTAGTTCAGTTGAACATCAAAGGAAGTTAATACGTTGTTTAGGCACTTTTGAAAAGTTTATTGTTTAGTCTCTGTGTAGGAAAAAATGCATTTTAGCTTTCCTAGTGTGGGGCAACAAACTCACCAGCATCTTAACTTTTTTTGTAGATACAAATAGATATATTTAAGATATACAGCATCAAGACACAGTCTGTGACAGTATTGCTTGATTTGCTTAATAGTCTCTTTATAGTGATTCAACTATGAGTCATTTCAACACTTTCAAATACAAATAAAAGAATCCTTTCTTTTAAGAGACCGACTGCAAAAGAGCTCTTAAAACACAAATTTATTTTACGAAATGCAAAGAAAACCTCCTACCTGACTGAGCTTATTGATAGGCACAAGAGGTGGAAGTCTGAACAAAGTCACGATGACTCCAGCTCTGACTCAGATACGTAAGTTTGATGAATTTGTAAAATATCCTTTATAAATATAGAAGCTGAATAGTTTCTTCTGGCACACATGCTGTTTTACCTACTTAGATTCTGTTAGTTATTTACAGCTTTTCATGTAACCAAGTAACCATTAAATTTTAATTTCAGTGTTACAAGGGATTTAATTTAAGACTTAGTCACTGAGAATAGTTCATCTGGCGCATTCTGTGGTATCCTCAGTGATGTGTTGTCTAAAGTCCCTTGCAAACATAAAGCCAGCTATGCTGCTGTCACCTGAGCAGAAGGTAGGCCTCACCCTACACAGCCAGGTAGAAGCTGTGTATGTATACTACGCTGTGAGTGTGTGACCACCTAAGGAGGGGAGTTGTCTGCTCGTTGGCCGGCTGACCTTGGTTTGGCCGTCTGAATAAATAGGTGGAAGAGCATTCTTGCATGTGAGGGAGAGAGCTGTTGGAGTGATGGCTGCATGATAATGGGGCTTGGGGGCAAAAGAAAATTTCCCTGGGTTTCTTTGTGACAGTTTTTTGGCCTAACCTTCCAGGGAGATTGAGTTGCTGCAGTATGGTAGCCATAAAATATCATTATTTATAGAAAAAAAAGAGGAATGTTGGAAATATTTCCAGACTTCTTTCCTTTCCAGTTTTTACTTCTATCTCTCTGTCAAATTTAGATTGAACTGCTCAGTAGCTTCAAGAGGAAAGCCAATTAAAAATAGTTATGACTGAGTTACAAAGTTAACTCTGGTAGTCTAGAAGTAATCTTGAGAATAGGTGTTGTTGGTTTGCAGTTTAAACAATACGACTTTTGAAAATCAAGTGAAGGGAGTGTTGCAATTTCTTCATGAGCTGATTAAATTCCTCATTAGAATAAAGAAAACACGAGTGTTCTCTGTGATTCCAGTCTGTATGCTAATGGCAAACATCAGGCTGGTTATGATCTCTTGGCCACCAAAACAAGTGTAGATTTGTCCTACATTATTGATGGCTCAATTCCTAAGTTCCATCCCAAAACCAGGTCTGATTTGGAAGATAATTTACTTGTCCTAAACTGATCTCGAATCAGTAACTAACTCATAGCTTGAGGTTGTGGCTCATCATTCCTGTGGAATAATGAGACCAGTTTTGATGATGTGGCATAGGAGAGAACTGGAACTAGAACAGTTTCGGAGCACTTACGAGATGATGTAATATTATGCCTCAGCCAGTTTTCCCCTCCTGTGCTTCCGGAACAACCGTTGTGTTAAATGTGGTCAGAGGGTGTGTTGATTTGGCATGTAATACAATGGAATACTAACTTTCCAAATCAGTGATAAAAATTTTTCTGTAGGGTCACCTTGCTAAAGCTAAGGTATACATAAGAAGTAGACCTGCTTCTTTCAGTGACAGACAGAATTTGGATATTACTTCAAACATAAAAATTGAAAATTTTTATTACACTGATCTACTGCTTTTTAGCCTGATAGGGCACTACAGATATTTTTTGCACAGTGGCCATTAGATGCCCTTTTAATTGATGATGTTCTTGAAGACTGTTCCTAGTTCATAGATTGGAAAGCAATTTATGATGGTGAGAGGAGAAACTTCATGCTGTGATTGTTAGTGTCGGTGCAAGTATATGTGTGTTTTTAACTTCACAGGAGTTAAAAGGTTGCTTTTCTTCACTAAGCCATTCACAAAATAGGAGAAAAAAGATGCATTTGTGTTGGTGTATTTTGTTAAATACATGCTATATCAATACTTATTTAGCTAAGTTTTTGGCAAAGAAATCATTTCCCTTGTAAACTGAGGCTGGGGATGGACCAGCTTCTTCAAAGGTATTCTAAACTAGGTTCTTAGCTATTTTTCTAGGCAAAGAAGTGGATGAACTATTTAACTTTTTTCCATTCCCTTCTCTAGTAGTTTGAGATCCTCCACAGAAGCCAGTTTTCAGGTAGCAATAATATACTTACGTTCCGTGTTTATGAAACTTTGGAAATTGTTTTGGATCTGTAATGCCTATCTTTCTTCTTAAAGTTAATTTAATATTTAGTGAAGTACCTTAGTTTTTTTTTTAATAAAAGCCTTTAATTTTGCAAAAAGATAAATGATGTTTTTTTCCCACTTGTCTTGATATTCCATGGTCTGCACAATAGAATCCTGATCTTAGCACTGAAATAAAGCTTTATGCTCAGACTATGTACTGAAGAATATTGACAATAAGATGTGGTTACTAAAACTTTTTCTTCTTTCTCTCTTTTCTCTCTTTTCTCTCTTCTCTCTCTTCTCTCTCTTCTCTCTCTTCTCTTTTCTTTTCTTTTTCCTTTTTTTAAACTCCGAAGTGAGCCAGATGGCCAGGCTGCAGGTGGTAGTGATTCAGGAGAGTGGATCTTCACAATCAGAGAAAAAGATCCCAAGAATCTAGAGAATGGAGCAGCCCAGCCTTCAGAACTGCAAAAAAATAAGGTATTTAGAGTGTTTACTTTATTATATAAGGAGATAATTCATGCTTCAATAATGTAGTGGGGATTGTTCAACATTGTTCATGAATCTTATTTATCTTACTTCATATATAACTATGAAAGCATTTGAATTGTAAAAGTTTTCAAACTTTTGCTAAAAATGTATGTCCTACCATTGTTTTATTCAGAAATTTATGTTCTGGACAAGTGTTTTAATTTGAACTGGCTGTAGATATGTCTTTTTTTTTTAGTTTTTGAAATCATTACATGCTATAGCCAGGACTGTGGGGAGAAGGCTATGTTCTGTTTTATTTTAGTTAACTTTACACTAGGTTTTTAGCAAAAAAGTGCTTTACTCTTCTTTTTAGAAAAAAAGAGACTACAAGGTAGCAAAAAAGAAAACATGTTTGAGGTTCTTCTTCCCCTGCCCCCCCCCCCCCCCAAAAAAAAAAGAAAAAGGTGGGGGTGGTATTTAGTTGCTGTTCTACCTTATTTTCTGCAGCCTTTGTGTCTGGGAGTGATAGAGCTATACCCTAGCTGGGAAAGTTTTTAATGTGCATTTTAATCAGAACTGGGGGCATGTAAGATAAGTATTATAGCATGTGGGAGGCACCTAAAAAAATTCAGCATCTGTGTGTTTGGGTGCATGCTGAGGAGTGTGTGAAAGAGCGAGTAATTTTGAACTTGCGTGCATTTGAGATGTTAAAGCCTCAAACTTTAATCCAAGTTTTGGATCAGCCTATTGCAAAGATTTTGTGTTTTTGTATGTATATAGAAGCACATTTTTCATACAGTATAGTTTGTTGGAACTATTTTTTTTTCTGTAATTAGAAACAAAATGCAATGAAGACACTTTTTTCAGAAATAAAATGGATTAGATTTTTTTTCTTTGCAGGAAAAAGATATCCCAAAGAGGCCTCTATCTCAGTGCCTGTCTACAGTTATATCCCCTTTATTTGCAGAGGTAAGTTGTTGCGTTAAAGCAATAGGATTTATGTCTCCAAAAAATTGAAAAATAAAACAAAAGATACTCAAGATTTCTACAACCCATTTGAAACTTGATGCGTTAGTCCTCCTTATAGTTCTTGCTTTAGCCTTTACTTTCATGGATGTCATCTTTTGAAATCTGAGTTTTACTTCTAATGACACTTGTGCATGGTAGTGCACAAGTGCACTTATGCATCAACCATACTAGCCTAAAGCAATGCATATGAAAAATAAAAAGGAGTCTAAATGTTTGGATTGAATACTCATTTTTAATGCTATAATATGTGTTTATCTGTCATTTTATCTGTTAAAAATTTGTAAGTTCTTCAGTTCTTCACAACCATGTGGCTGTGGAGTAGGCTAGCAAGAATGTAACTTTGGAATTTCAGTTTTTAAAACTATATTGTATATCCATTCTGAATTTTATAATATCTAGTGCTTATTTTTCCAAATACTTTATTGAACTCTATTGAAAAAATCATATGGAAAGGAAGCCAGATATTTATGAAGATGTGATTATTTACAATTGTTAATAGAACTCTTAGAATCAAAAATTTCACTTTCACTCTATATTTGATGTGAAAGTTTTTTATTTAATTTTCAATCATTGTTACTGTTACAGAAATAAAGGTGTAGAAATTTTGTTACAGTGAAAGGATGTCCTAATTTTATCCTAATGAGTGAAACCTACTTCAGGGTATTATCAAGTTTTGCTTGCTGCTCGGTAAAATACTCAGTATTGAGTGCAATAAAACAGTTACATTACTTAAAGGAGAAGACCTTTGTATTGGGTTATTCAGACTTAATATATTAAGTGGGCATCTTATTTTATGTAAAATGGAGAAATATTTGAAATAAGGATTTTGGCATTTTTCATTGCAGTTTATGTGTTATGACTTGCTTGCCTCTCTTTAAGAAAATCCTTTCAATTCCCTAACTTCCCATCTCCCAAAGACTTTTCTGATTGCTCTGCATCTCTTTTGGGTTTTCCTTTTCCCTTCTGCGTATTATGCATGATGCAGTTTGTGTACCCACCGTTTTCCATAGTCCATCCTCCACTTTTATCTTTCCTTTATTTTCCTTTGTCTTTTCCTCCGTACCCTTTATCACATGTCTTCTGGAGATACCTACTCTGTGTTTGTCTGTCTCATGGCATCACTCACTAGTCGCTGTCTTATGCTTTGCCTTTCTCGCTTCCCATTCTTATTTTAGTATTTTTTTATTGTCCAATATGAGTATATGGTTGCCCTATCACTGGTGCAGGAACATAAACATATTTCATTGCAGTCTTTATGAAGATTGTCATTTATTTCCATCTTCGTAGTGCGTAGCTAGCAGCAGAGGTTACAGAAGAAGTCTTCCTTAAACGCTTGCTGGATACTTTCGAATGATGGGACTAGTGTCTGCTGTTTGGTTTGCACTTTAGACCCCTTTTCTATGCAACTTCCAACAGATGGCTACGACTTTCTCAAACCATTCCAAAATTTCATTGCAGGGTTTCCCTTTTTGGTGGCATATCTAATGGGTAGTCTGTTTGTTGTAGATGCTGATAGAGTGAAAACATTTTCTAATGGTGCTCACCCAAGTGCATCTGCAGCATATATGTATAAGCTCTAGATGTGTAAGTGTGTGTATGAAAGTGAGCATGTATAAGGAATACATCTTGAAATCTAGCAGCTACAGATATATAGGGCATCTTTCTCAGGATACTTTGTCATGATTTTTGAACATTAGGACACTGAAAAAGACGTGTAAATGATTGAAATCATAAAAATGAATGATTCCTAATGACTACTGCAAAGATTGCCTTAAGGGTGAAAAAAGTCTTCAAGAGTGAGAGTGTACAACGAAAGTCAAATTCTGACATTCTAAACACTAGCAGTTACTGCCTAGCAAGCTTTTCCATTATACTGTTTATGAAAATATTTATGAATATCTTAGTAATGTATCTTTGTCTTTTTTCCTTTAGTTGAAAGAGAAAAGTGAGGTGTGTGGTGGCAACATAGATTCCATAGAAGAATTGCGAAGGGCTATTTATTTAGCTGAAGAGGCTTGTCCAGGCATTGCAGATTACATGGTGTCACAGCTTGTGCAGAGGCTTCAGAGGTAAAAAAAAAAAAAAAAAAAAAAAAATTTTACTGAGGCTTACAGAAATTTGCAGATCCTATTTTTCATTTATTTGGTTAGTGTTAAATTGAAAGAATTAGTTTAAACTTAGAGGAAAAAGATTTTATGCTTAAAATTTGCACAATTAAGTGTTTGCTGAGTAGACAAAAACATAATATCAGCAGTTCTAATTACTAGCTTCAAGTGATAGCTTGTACACCAACGTTCATACTGTTGGTGTATGTATTGTGTATCACTTGAGATTTTTCCCTTTGCATTACCATAGGGGGCATTGACAACTCTTGGTGCTCTGATATATATATGTTACAGAGGATGCCTTACATTACTCTTGATTTCTTTTGCATGCTTTGATAAAATTGAGTGTTCTTTTAGTTTGCATTTCTTTTAGTCACATAGCAAGCAGTTCCTTGTTCATTAAGAATAGTCTGTATGGCCTTTTGGTTTTCCCTCCAAAACCAGCTTTTTGAACTACTTCAGAAGATCAGATTTCATAAGAGATTTATTTACTGCATAGACTAGGAACATATTCTTAGTAAATACTCAGTTTACTCCTCTTTTAAATATTACAAAAGTAAAGATTGAGATAAATTTCAGAAGTACTGCTTGAAGAGGCTTAAAATGCTTCCTTGAATCCAGGAATTCACAGCTATTGTGAATCAACACCATCCAGGCTGTATTGCCTGGTAACAGGAAAAGTTCATGGCCGTAGTATACCATGTACTGCTGCCTTAAAAAGGTTTGCCCTGAAGAAATACCTTGCTTATACTGTCTCTAACCACAGCCTAGTAAAGTTTAAGAACTCATACCTCTGAAGTTAAAAGCATAGGGTTGCTAGGCTGACACTCTTGCATTCAGTAAAAATCAGTACTGAAAAATCTGCAAGCAGAAATAGCCTTCCTTCCTTTCTGGAAGTATGAAGCTCAGTCAGTTTCTCTAGTGCTGAAAGGTAACTCCTTGATGCCAGATATCCTAGTTCTCGTTTATTTGATACTGAGAGGCTTGAAAGAGCTTCTGGAGCTTCCATCTGAACTTCTGTTTTCATTAGGGATCCAAAACTGACTGTCTTTCATCAGCTCCTGGTTTCACTGTCAAAATTTCTATCCATCTGGTACAGGGCCTGCCTGTAACTGGGAACCAGAGGCTTTCAATTCTGCAATCGAAGCTGAAAATGACTTTGTGTGGAGACAGGCTTCCCACTGGGCACTTCTGTGGTGGGTGCTGGAGATAGATAGTCTTACTTATACCTGTCTCAACAGCAACAACAGTTGTCACTTTTGTTCAAGGAAGTAGATTTCAGAACCCTTTATACGCCTATTTAGCATTATGTTTTTCTTCTCTCATGATTCTGCTTTCCTTGGACTACTGCTGTGTTTCTCATGCAATCCTGCCATAGTTTAGAAAAGTTTGAGTAAAATCTTATAAAATAATTTAAATAGCAGATGACAGAAAAAAATGTACTTTTTTCTATTTAAAGGTGCTTGACTGACTTTTAATATTTCAAAGTGATTTTGCTAAAATATATTGTGACTTTTGCCAAGCTTTATTTTTTTTAAGGTAAACAAACCCAGCATTTTCTAATATTTGGGTTAATGTTTCTATTTTCATCACAGTTCTTGCTCAGTCAAGGAGGTAGACAGATTCTAAGATGATTGTCTTCATTCTGTTGCTTGTTTGTCTTCTGATGAGAGCCGTGCATACACATAAAATGTATACTGTCCTAATTTTCAGGGAGAAAATTGTAGGTCTGAGGGTGCAATTCCCTTGATTGGGGCTCTTGTCTCCATAATTTTGATTGCATAGTTGTGACAAGTGGTGTTAAATGGAATATGTTGCTCTTCATTTATTGTGTACTTTGCTGAGGGGAGAAGAAAAGATTTGACTAAGCTGCTGCTTTGTGAGGGCTGTACATTTGAAAAGGTGGTGGAAAGACGTCATTCTCTTCATAGGGCAATTTGGACCATTTAACCCCATTGACTGTTACTAGCCAGTTTAACAGCATGTAGAAGGTTTTCCCCTGACTGTGATTGTGTGAGTAGTCTTTATTTTGCATATTAGAATCTAATCTATGCAGTAATCATCATTTCAATAATAAAATTAAAAAACAAAGTCAAATTGGGGGAAAATAGAGAGAGACCTTTTAAAAAATTTTTTTTCCTCCAACTCCCCCACAAATGTAGGGCTGCTTATTTACTGACAGACAGTTTTGAAACAATTTTCCTTTAAGAGAAAACAAAAATTTGCCATGCAAAAATGTAAAGGTAATACTGGGGGAAAAAAAAAAAAAAAGATGTAATGCCTACAAATAGCAGCAGAAGAATCCTTCTGATAAGTTTTTTTGCATGGGACATACTACCTAGGTATTTCAGCTAATCACTCATGTAAATTTGTCTACAGAAATAAGTAAAAACAGCATTTATATTCTAGGTGATGTCTCACCTCTTACATAAACTTCTCCCTCAGGAAAACCCATTCATCAATAATATCTACCCATCTTATTGCTAATATTTGGCAGGGGGAAGGGAGAAGAACGGTTGTTAATGGTGATTGCCAACTCTTGGGAACAGTAAGGATCATTACAACCTTTTAAATTACGCAATCCGTAGCTTTATTCATGTCATTAAATAATACTAATTGCAGTGTCTGTTAGTTTAAATAACTACTCGCAGAATGGAGTAGTTCCTCCATTCCTCCTTTCTAATTAATTTGGAATTTTAACTTTCTTATGGTTGGATAATTAAGTTGACAGTGGGTATGTATCTGCTATTGGCAATTTTTAAAGCCTTAAAAGCAAACCCCATTCTGGAATGAACAATTACCATATTGTCATAGTATGAACCTGAGTGCTGCTGGAAGGTTGAGATCATATATTTAAAAGCTTTTCAGTTTTGTGTATGTTAAATTTAAATGCAGTTATTTTTTCTTAGCTTGACAGTCCTCTCAAGTACAGAGGATTTGAAATATCACTGTTTCATCATATTTCAAGATGCCTCTTAATATTAAATTGTTGACATTTGTATTAAAATTACAGTCTTTTAGAACAACTTCTACAAATGCACTCTGTTATATCACTAAATTCTTGTATTCAGTTGCAATAGCCTTTCCATTTGATAGGCAAACTACAGATATTGACTTTTAGACCACACGTTTCTAACA
This sequence comes from Rhea pennata, assembly GCF_028389875.1. Classification (NCBI taxonomy): domain Eukaryota; kingdom Metazoa; phylum Chordata; class Aves; order Rheiformes; family Rheidae; genus Rhea; species Rhea pennata. The sequence goes on from NC_084663.1 coordinate 160,197,640, forward strand.
TCATTTTTATTCCTCTTGTGATGAGTTGAAACTGAATTCCCTTAGTTTGTCTGAATATGTTAACTGAGATCCTCAAAAGAACTAGCCCAACAAATTGAGTGAATCCATTCACTTTCCCCCTCTAATTCTGATCTCTTATTTTCAAAGTTTTATTGAAAGTTTAATAGGTTTAAAAAGTGTATCCCTCTTTGGGGGTGTTTTAAAAGTCTATTTAGACTGGGGAATACAGTTTTTCTGCCTCTGTAACATTTCAGAATGATTATGATATAAATTTGCCAAATGGGAAATTTTGCCAACAACATGCACAATACTTGAATCATCATATAGTATTTAGAAACACATTTGAACACAGGCTAATACCATTCGCTAGAAAAGAAGCTATGTTCTAATTGGACACATTTTACATGTTGTTCAGATCTATGGCTTTTTTTCTTGAAGGAGAATAGCCGTGGTAGATGTCATTCTGAAGGAAAAAGGCTTGAACTTCCACAGTGTAATGGAATAACTTCTAGTTGCTGCTTGTTATATAACACAGTTCTGAAGGTGACAAGAATAACTTTTTATTTCATTTTCTCTCCAGATATTCAGTAACTGGAGGAAGTACTTCATCCTACTGAAGTAGCGTTTCTGACTTTTCTAAGACAACGGAGATTCCACGGTGTCTGCACTGAAGAAGCGCACCCTGATATTGTTCTGCCACTCACTGACCTGAAATGTTCTTGGGTGGAAGGACATTCCCAAATGTGCAAGAGCAAAAATGAAGTCTCTCAGATGGAGGCAGTCTTTTTCAGCTCCTTAAAGATACTGTGTTTTTTTTTTTTTTTTAATAATAATAATAATGCACATATTCCAGGGAGGTGTCTTTTTGTAAAATCTGAAATGTATATTTAGGTTTGTGATAGGGAAATAGAAGATATTGAGAAACCTCAGGTATCTTGCTTTAAGAATTCCACTGGGAGATGGAGTATGTTCTGTTGGAATTGTGTACAGATATGTATATAATGTCTTTTTTAACTGAAAGCCTTTCAATGTGCATAAGGAATCACTGTGTACAAAATGGTAAAGTGCTTCTGTAGATACTGTTAGTGGGGTAAATATTTGACAGGCCATAACTGAGTATTGCCTTGCCTTTATTACATGTAAATTTTGAATTATGTGATAAGTGAATTTTGGGTTTGATTTTTGTATGTGAAGGATTTGCCATTGAAAGATAGATAATCCTGTATTATGGAGCCTTCTGTTTGTACCTCAGCAAATACACAATTTGCTTCTGTTTCTCCAATATTCCTTCTTTTTTATCTATATTCTGAGTGTGAATTTTTAACTATGGTACTACTTTTGGTTGTTTTAAATTTAACACACCTTGTCTCTCAAAGCTTTAAATTTAAATGATAGTTTTTCCAAAAGAATGAGCTTTTTCATGTTTTCAGTTTTAAATTGTGCCAATGCAAATTCTGAATCATGTGTTGTTCAATTTTAGTAGTAGGTATTTGTGAAGCTTGTAGTGAAATTCAGACACAATCTTTTTTTCCATCTAAACATGTTTGAATGCTCACACAAATAAGTTTTTATTATTACCTACATTTTTTCTGAAATATCTGCTTAAGCTGTTGGCTTTGGAAGAGTGGCAAATATTTCTTCAATTTGCCTATTTTTATCATTAAAATGAATTACTTTCAAAGTAATAGAAAAATTATCCATATATTCAGCGTTCAGTCCTGCTATCTAAATCTGTTCAACTCTTTACTGGAAGTGATAGAAGTCAGGCAGAATAACTGCAAAGCTGAGCCCGCGTGTTGTATGCTGTGCCCTGTAACTTGTCTCCCCAGAGAAAAATTACTTCTTGAAAATTACTTCTGAAGATAAAATTTCCAGTGTTTCTGTGAATGTGTCTGGATAGTTGATTAAGGTTTTAAATTTCCTTGGAAATAGTGACATTAGTACATGCATAACTGGTTAGGTGGTACTTTTTCACAGTAATACTCTGGAGTTTGATTTCACCAAACTTGTTTCACCAAGGCCATATTCAGGTGCCTATTTTTGTGGTAGCCAAGAAAGAGACATTTTTGCCGTGTTTTAATGAACTGATGATTCTATATTTGTGGTGACAGTGAGGTATCTTATCTGTTTAAATTTTAGAGACTAAAAATTTGGAAATGAAAGAGTTAAAATAGGTACAGGCATAGCTACATAGTTTTGTGCAAAAAAGGCCCAAGCTCTCTAAACATTACTGAGGCAAAGTGAGGTTTTTCTTGTAATACTTTATGGCACCGTGCTCGCCCTTATGTATGCATATTTATAGCCTTAATTATTAAATTAATAATACAATTTTATTAATTTAATAATAGTGCTAAAAAGAACACTGTTATGCTATGAAGCGTTTACCCAGGTTGAACGGACAGACCGGGTACACGTGCCCCCTCCTTCCAGCCGCTTGCTCGGGCACAGCGCCGCTGCCAGCCTGATGACTGATCAGCCTTCCGTCACGGCCAAGCGAGCTTAGAGAGGCTGAGCGCTGGTTTGTAGCGCTTGATTAACATCTTCGCATTCTAGGCGTTCTTATGTGCCTTTAAAAAAACGCTAAGGATAGGTTTACCCTTGAGGAAACAAATTCAACTCTGCTATTCAGAATTTGGCGGCTGAATGCAGTGCAATGGGGAATTTTGAAATCTCAACGTTAGAACGTTCAGCAACTTGATAACTATGATGTGCTGTTACAGCATATGGAACTAAAAATATGTATTTGCATTTAAAATATAGATAGCTAGCATTGTAATCTGGAATTTCAAGAATGTCAACATCAGAAAATCACGTGAAATTCTAAAGTATGTTATTGCCGAACAATCATTTAAAAATTAGGAAAATACGTATTTTTTTTTTTTTTTATTTGTATTTTAGTTACATTCTAGGATTGTCTGTTGAGGAAGCACTTCTCCATTTGAGTGGATGATTGTAACACAATTTGCTTGGTGGATGTGTCCCTTTGTTTAGGAGCATAAAATGAGTCAACCTGCTGCAAGGCCAATGGACTACAAGGCTTAGGACATTTAGAAAAAGACAAAATCTCATTTATGGTAGAGATGTGTATTTTTATATGTAACATATAGATTATTTAAATATAGATTATCTTAAAGTAATATTCACTGAGTGCTGTTTCTTGAATGTAAAATTGCAATCATTTGCTATTGAAAAGTATTGACGCTTTAAAAAGATCTATATTGGTAACAGAAAAGCAGCTTCATTTGAAAGAAGCATTGTGTCAGTTTCTGAAGGAAAAATAAGTGTATAGATATTTTTAAGAGGTTATCATCTCATGCTAAATATCATCTCTGCTAGAATGTTGCACTGATGATTTTTCTGTGCAGGTAATAAACTTTCACTCAGTCTTGTATATACTAAATAACATGTTATCCCGACTTATGCAAACATTTAAATTAGTGGAACTGCGTACTTGTCAGGGGTTTCAAGATTCAGCAGTGAATAAACTCACTCTGTTAAAAAAAAAAAAGAAAACAAAAAAAGAAAACTAGTCCTTTGAACTGAAGGCTTGCTTTTTGTAATATCAGATGTGTACTCTATTTTTTTAAACTTACTTAATTTTCCTTGGAGTTGCACTTTTGTAGTTGATCACCAGTTTAGTAAAGTATCAAGGCATGATTGTTATAGTGCAGAATGCTTTTGGTAAAATAACAGAGCAGTTATTGCTCTGAAGTGCCATGGTTTCTTTGCAGCTTTGAAAATTTTGTATATGTCCGTGTGGGTATGGACAGATGCATTTCACACATTACTGTGAAATGATTTAACTGAGGGAAAAGCAATTCAGCTTTCACTGTGGGAGAAGGGTGGCTGGGAGGGGAGGACAAGCGTATGCACATTGGCACTTAACTGCAGAGCAGCTGGCGTGCTGTAGGCTCACATCCTAGTTTATCCACCGTAACTTGTTCATCTGGCCGTGCTCTTAATGTACTTGTGAAATGTCTGCTTTAGCTCTTAATCTCTTATGCAGCTTGCTTTCTTTTTTTTTTCTTTTTTTCTTTTTTTTTAACATGGTACTGTTTGTAATGGTTTTACATTAGCCTTAAAAAAAAAAAAAAAAAAAACACAAAACATATGTTTGCCTTCAGAAATGTCACCACTGGAAAAAATACCAGAAGTGTTAATAAGCACAGGTATAATGCAAGGATCAGAACAATCATAAATTATTTTTATAATTTGCTGAGGAGGAGCTTAAAGTATAGCACAAATCTGCAAGCTTGCTCTTTTTAACTATTTTGCAGATGTGCTAGCAATTGCACTGAGCATATGCAATAGACTTACTTAACTAATGGGGTTTCTGCCTTCTTTTTAAGCATGATTACAGAGGACAATTAGAGTGTATACCTTGTTTTCTGTAATATTGCTGCCTGTTTATAAACATGTATTTAACAACTTTTACTTTTGTCACTTTACACCAACATAATAAACTCCATGTAAACTAGATGACCTAGAAATAAAGAAGGAAACGTTAAATGAAATTTTGCCATCTGAGTGATCAGTAAGAAGAGCTGCTGGCATCCCCTCCCAGAAGGGCTTGCGGTGCTCCTGGGGGTTTCTAGAGCTGTTATTCTCCACGTATCTGTTGTGTATAACATAAAGTTTAAAAAATGGTGTTTAATTTTTAACTATGGTATCTCAGAATTCGTACTAGAAGAAAACTCTTGTTTAAAACTGGAGCAGCAATTTTTGAGCAGAGAATGTTACGATTATTTTCTGCTATTGGAAAACAAGTTTTTTTTTTTTTTTTTTTTTTTTTTTTTTGAAATCTACCTAGATGCAACTGAGTACACGCTGTACTGTTTTAGTTACCTAGGTGCAGTTGTATAGCAGTTGTTTGTCCTACAGTAAGAAAATGCACCAATTATTTACAAATTGCAGTTATTAAAAGCGGCTTTGTATTACTCATTCTGCCAGCTGAGAGAACTGATGAAGCACTAACATCAAGCTGCGCTGGCTTACCCCAGCCATCACATCTTTCTTTTTGCCATGTGACTCGAGTGCCAAGCTTCAGTGACAACTGCACTCCTAATAATAATAGTTGTATTTCAATCATATTTTGTTGTTTTAAAAAACACATTTGTGTGCCATGTGGCTATTTTTTTTTCTTCTTAACCAATCCTTTCTTGCTCCCTTCAGGGAGATGTTTGTGTGCTCTAGGAATTAGTACAGTAGTGTAACAACACATACATGATGCTGAGGGAGGGAAGGAACACCACAGAGTGGGGCCTGTTTGAAATGAAAAATGGTCCAAGCCAGACATTCCAGGTTCTGGTGGTTTCTTTGCTGTGGTCTTGGCTGATGGAATTGTGGGATATTGTATCTGTTCTTGTTGCTAAAAAACAAAAAAAGGAGTTTTCCTTGTGAGAGCCCTCTTCTATAGTCAATGACCTTTAACTGTTCTAAATTCCTTACAGGAAAAAAAAATGTTAGTAATCATCAATCACTGTTACAGATAAAACTTGTAAATGATGATAGCGATAGGGCTGCAGCCATATGTTGTATGTGGGCATTTCAAGAGCATAGGCTTTTGCAGCTGATGTAATCCTCACTTAGGTAGTGTCCACCCCCCCCCCCCCCCCCCAACACACACACACTGCCATCAATCAGAGGCAAGTCCTCCTATATGTGAACTGCATAGCCAGAAGCCAGCCCGTGTCCCATTTTGCCTTCCCTAAAAAAAACCCAAACAAACAAACAAAAAAAAAAACAACAAAAAAACCCAACCCCGACAGAGATTCTTAGGTCTGAGCTGGAGCGAAGGGCTAGGAAACCACATCAGCATTTACATGTTAAATTAATGGTGGTGGTGGGTTTCCTTACTGTTTTGATGCTAAAAATAATAGCAATTGTAAGGTTTAGTACGTATTATTTTACAGATCAGTAATGATTCTTCCTGTACATTAAATATTCCATTACTGCCCTCGATAACAGCCCCAGTGCATGCTGCTGCTTTGTTTTCCCAAGCCTTCAGGCTGTTGCTGAATTGCTGTTAATCTATGCTGAGTTACTTCCCCTTTTCACTGTTGGAGAGATGATCAGTGCTCACATTCCTGGTCAGTCCTGGAGCATAGTACTGCCTATGCAGTACTGCGTCACTGAAATCGTCGGACTCACTCATTCCCCTTGGCACTGCACAGACGGGTCATGGAATCAATACTGTAAAAATTCTTCAGTTGTTTTTTTTTTTAATACCTGCTTTCTAAGTTCGTCCTTAAAAATGTCGTAACTGCACAAAGGAGATGATGCTGCTGGTGTAGATGCATAATGTGATCATTATAGGCACACTGATATTAAACAGCTAAACCCAACCAAAACTATTCTTCCTCGTCAAAGGAAAGTACCTAAGGAAAAGAGCAGCTAGAACAATTTACTTCCCCAGAGAGTTGCACAAAGCTGAGTAACTTTTCATGGCTCAAATTCTGCTACTTGTCAGGGGCCCTAATTCCACGGAGGTTTTCAGGGGAGAGGTGGAGGTGGGGAAGGGACAGAAAGAAAGCTTCACTGTCTTGAAGCACCAATATGTGTAATAGCATTGTGAGGTATTTTATTCCCTTTTGTTGTGAGCAGCAAAGGTATAAGCCACTTTATACATAGCATCAGAGTAATCAATTAACAAATCAGACACTGCACAAAGAAAATCTGGGGGGTAGAATTGTCTCAATTTTGTCTCCCTAGCACTGGTTCCTCAAAGGCCCCTAATGGTGATAGATGTGTTTCCAGCATGTTCAGCCTTTGCTAATGGAAGTCTTATACCCTCATCGTGGTGAAGGCTTTCTTCGAACTAAGGAAAAGTGTCTTATCATGGTAGACTTACTTACTGTTGACAGTCTTCTTCTTAGTGGGTCATCAGCTTATCCAAAAAATGATGTTAGACAAAATCACAGACAGATACACAAAATAAATAGGTATTTCCACTGATGACGACTGATAACATCTGTCACTGAATACCGAGCAGCACCAGCACAGAAAGAAACTGAAATTCCAACAACCAAATGCAGGTCACGTGAGGATGTGTAGGCATGATGAAAACTTGGGGGTTGAGTAGTACCAACGGTTTATAGTGCTTGAGTCTGCATTAGTTACCAAAGCACTACAAATTATTCACAAATCGCTGCAGTTCTTGTAGCATACAGGGTTTCTTTCAAGTTTGTAAAACAAACAGCAGAATGTCACCACAGCCTTTAATTTCTCCTTGTACATAACCATTCACAGTACATTAACAGCCCGAATAATATTGCACTGGATCATTTTTTTTAAAAAAAAAAGGTTTCATCTTGCAAGTAGTATTCACTTTTCAAAGCCAACAGATGAACAATTTGGTCAACTTGCACCAAGAAAACTGTTAGATAAGAATCCTATAGTTTACTATACCATATGTATTTGTAACCCCAAAGGAAAATGAGATTGAGCTGTAAACTGTTTCTTTGTTTAAGATAGAAAATTAGTAATAATTCCTCAGTGATTAAATGTAGAAAGACTGGAAAAAATGAACTCTGAAAGTTATCATCTCATTCCTGTTAGACTGCTTATTGTATATATAATTATATTCTATACTGTGAAAGTCCATCTACATTTAAAAATCCAGCAGTCTACAGATTAACATGGTAAAAAAAAAATAATATATTTTTATGAAAAGAGAACAAATAGTGTTTGCCTCACAGGAAAAAGAAGTTTTCAGACTGTGAGTTTGTTGAGTTTTTAGGTGCAATCTTTGAGGCAACAAAACGTCTTTTGGCATTTGGCACTCTAATAAGGACAATATTTTAATACTGGCACAAGCTAAAAACAGCACAGAATGACAAAATACAAGACATGAAACTAACCGCAGCCACTGGGATGATAGGAAGCTATTTTGACCATATGGAAAACTTAAACAGTTTTGCTGAGGGAGTAATGAGGGTTTCTGCAAAACCTTACTTTGTTGTTGTTGTTGTTTTTTTTTTTTTTTTTTAACAAACGTTAAGTTTTACTAAACTCGGAAGGAGAAAAGAGTTTAAAATGTCCTCTAGAAAATCGGCAGCTGCTGGACAATCACCGCGGTAATTTGTTTAGCTGTCAATAGGCGTGAGACTCCTTATGACTCAAAGCACGAGTGCGTGAGGCAGAGCTGGTGGCACTTCGGATCACTTCCATCCATCTGTGAGAAGATAGGAGAAGAGACAAAAATAAAATTAGGATAAATTGCGAGGGAAAGCTTTCTTGAAAGATTCTCTGTGCATAGTCATTGGCAATGCTGTTAGAAGTATATAAAAATTCTATTTTCGGTGCCTGCAAGATGATCTTCCTTACCATTTCACTCCCAAGTCCATCTGAAGTCAAGAGGCTATAGCTCCAGCTGACCACTTACTACATATATAAAGAGGAGGTTTAGAGAAGAAAAACTGGGGACCCAAATTTCATGAACTCAGTAGTGGTTTTACTTGTTCTGCAAGTATCAACTCTCTTGATAATCCAAATGACGAGCAGTTGACAACCACTCTTAATTCTAACACCCAAAATATGATTTAGCTGTGATTACTATTTGTTTTTACAGAACTGAAGGACTTTTGAATTCTTTTGATTCTACTTATTTATTTAATTACCTCTCCTCTGCATTTTTCCTTATTTGTAGTCTTAGATTGCCAAGACTAAAACTTTTTATAAAAGCTTTCTTTAATATCAGAGGACATTAAAGTTTTTGTCATGTTAATGCTTTATATAAAAAAGCTAAATTAATTTCTGGTATGCACAATCTCCAACTACAGTCTAGGACAAAGAGAAGTAGTGCCAAGATCTTGGTTTGCAACGTATCTGGAATTCAGTGGGTTATGTAAAAATGCTCCAGCGACAGGAGGACGTGGTCAGAACAACAGCTGCTGCAGAAGAAGGAGGATGTTACTTCAGATGTGCATTTTACATCCAGTTGTACTAGAGGGAAGAAACTTACTCCATATAGCTACTGAAAACACTGATCTGATTATGTATCAGATTCCAGCAAGTGTTGTGTAAAGTCCCCTGTACAGCCAGCTTGATCAATTTTGAATGGAAAATACCCGCATGCAACTCAAGCTTTGCAGTGACTGTATTACAGCTAATATGGTTGTAGGTTATCAGAACACTCATTTGCTTCTAGAATTACAAGGTTTAAAATTTCTTTAAAAAATTTTAAAGGATTCCTTTCTCTAGTTGTGCCAAACTACTTGCCTGTATTGATACAATTTACTAAACTGTGCATCTACCAACCTTGCCTGAAAAAATCCAGGAATTAAAAAAAAAATCATCTCAAGGAAAACTGACTTACCTTTCAAATGTGTATTCACTTTCAGCCCTGAAATAGTACACGTGGGATTTGAAATGTAGCTTGAACACATAATCTTTGTGAATGTTTTCAGATTCAGAAGGAATGGTAAGTGAATATCCCAATAAAGGAAGGCTGGCTAAAGGATGATTGTCCTGAAAATAAATGAAAAAAAAATGCTGTGATATCAAATGCCCTCAAGTACAGACAGCAATTAAGGAAAATGGAAGCTAAATATACACTCATTTAAAGCCGGTCTTTGTGTTTCCAAGTTTGCACGGAAAAAAATACGTACTTTATTTTATAGTGGCAATGGGATCCTTAGTGTTCTTAATTATCTAGTAGTTTCAGTTTGCCAATCTGCAGGGACCCTTCTCATAAGATCTGCTGCAGCCTACCAGTATTTCCTGGTAAGAAAGGTATCTGAAATCCTATATTTTCACTACTTTCAAAGTGACAAACTTTAAGTGCCATTACTTGGCATCTGCCGAACACCATGCACGTCCACCCTGGGCTTGCAAACACGGACTCCTTCAGAAACGCGTGCTCATAACCTTGCAGCGTGCGTTGCTCAAGTCTCTTGGCTAATACAGCATATATACAGAAATCACTTCTTTTGTCTGTTTGTGTAGACTATCCTACAACTCACTCATTTTCCTTTTCAGTGCAAAAGGTCTAGCAATAAGTATTCCTATAGTCAGGAAAGCCCAATGTGGCAACTGGGACTGCTTTGGCCTTACGCCCTTCTTAAACACAAAGATGCAAAAGTCCGTCAGACTCTGGAGAGAAAAAACCCACCTCCTCAGTGTGAGGTTTTTCCAGATTAAATACTCCTCGGTCACTGTTCTCATTTGACTCAACCCTTCCAGCAGTGATAACTGTCGTGCTTTTAGGAATATGCATTGTGACTATTTAAAGTTTCAGGGAATAAATATTGCTTTTTCCATGGAGAAGGAGACTGAGAACCAGACTCTATTCTATGCTCCAACAGTGGTAAATTTTGGATACGTGTGACAAGAGTACTCTTTATCTTGCCTATAGTAGCCATGGTCAGCTTCTCTACTGCCACTTTGAAAATAGAAAATACCCATTCAGTCACCCAAATTTGTGCAGTCTGTTACCTGATGCGATTTATAGAAGAACATACAGAAGTTGGTGAATACCACCCAAAGCTTCTGCCACCCATTGCTGTTTTTGAACTTTCTTAGGAGATTTCCAGACAGCTGATTCTGAAATAAATCAAAAATAGCCAAATAAAACAGTGAAATATGCATTGTAAAGTAATATAAGAAGGTGGAAAGTAGCCAAGCCACATATAAAGGGATGTTTATATTTCTGCTTATTTAATATTAATTTCACTAATTTTGTAGAATGCTTAGAATCAGAAATACCTGTCCTTCTTTAGTAAAGCTTGTCTGCAGTTTAATTATTTTAAGAAAAATTATCAGCTTTTACCTTGCCGTATGTGAAAACCTTTTGGTTGAATGGGTGCATTTCTCCTGCAGTTTTCTATTACTAAGTAAGTAATGTTTTAATACATTTTCTGCTCACAGCTGGGTACTTCCATAAACTTCAAATACTACACTTCTTCTCTTTAATTACAGTGGCTTTAAATAATGTATTACTAAACATTGGTGAGTCTTATTATCCTCGTCTCTCTTTATTCTTTTCAAATAATACTTAGAATAATGGAAACAGAAAATTTGACATGAATTTGTGATGTAAAGAAAAATTATGATATATTTTTGAATTGCAGATAGAGACTGAGCTCTCAGTACCCAGTGAGTTAATATGGTAACTTTTCAAAGATTTTTACAAGCAAGGGCTATTAACCTTAGTCTTAGCTGGATTTTGGAAATTTTATGAACTAGAGGATGCAGCTGTAACCAAGAGGTAGCATTTAAAGGCTGGCTGAAGACAGGACTCCTGACATATTAGCCCCACCTAGCATAATGCATAACACCATCATGCCTTGAAAACGATGGGATGAGAACTTCTCAAGTGAACTACAAATCAGCTTCCCATATCTCTGGACCGTAAGGACTACCAGCTATATCAGAATAGTTGTTAACATCATTAGAGAATGCAGAAACTAATCACTTAATCTGTAACACTGAATACTCAAAGTCTGGTGGTCCTGATTTATCTACTACAAATCAGATATTCTTGAAAATGTCCTACTCTCAGCAGTCTTGGACGTACATTAAAGCCTTTGCTTTAAATAATCCCATTCTCTGCTATCTGGACAGCCAATTGCTTGACCTAAGCCACAGGTGTTTTACTCCTTAGTTTTCTGTTACCTCGTGACTCTGGAGGATATCATAAAAGGACAGGCTTTGCATTCGGTACCAGCAGACATATGAAATGGAAACAGGCCGCTGATCACTGATCAGTCCAGCAGGTAGGGAAGTACAGTCACTGACAGAGAGAGGATCTTCTACCACAGGAGAGACAGAAAGGAGGGGGAGACACAAAGAAAATAAACGGTAATGCAGAAGTGAAAGCCACCCACAGAATGACGTGAGCATGAAGGCTACTTGCCACAAGTGGAAGCGCAGTGGGGCTGAAGATGTTTTCACAGGCTAATGTATGCCTCCAGGTTGCCTGGGCTTCACTGCTCTACTTGCAATCATTTGAGCCACAGGGAGGGACAAAAATAATAAACAATGAGTGCTGATCTCAGGCAAAAAGATTCACCTAACTAAACATGTTGTTCATTAGCATTGGTCATAGATTTAAATTACTTTTATATCTATTTCTAATAAGCTGTATGTTTTAGGGAAAAATATGAGACCTTGTTCCATGCTGAACTATTTCTCCTTTGCAGGATATAAGGGTATAAATAAGTAGAAAATCCACCTGCCTGGAATCAGAATGAGGTACTAGTTAGCACTGCAAGGACAGATGGTATTTTAACCATTTAACCATTGGTTTTGATAAACAAAATTATTCTGTACTAGAAAATGCTAAGTTCAGAGTCAGTATATCTTATTTAAAGCATGAGAGACCTGTTGTCTTAGGGTTGCCTCATGAGTGGAAGTCAGCTGAACTTTAAGTCTTCCTTGAGCATAAATTTCCATTTTATGAGGACTGTGATAAAGTATTCAGGTTGCCCTATAGTCTCTCTTGGGGGAAGGAAGCACATCTAAGCAGACTTGCTGCCTCATCTTAAAACATACACTAAACTAGGAGTCTTTCATTTTAATCTTTGAAAAGTCAATGTCTGTTAAGCACAGAATTAATAAATGTGTATGAAATTGGCTCAGCTGTGATCACAGGAAAAAAAAAGGATTTCTATTTTGATGTGAAAAATGCAAATAAAGAAAAAGCAGATGAGATGGAGCAATGAGACAAGGTTCCAGAAAAAGATGGCTAAGTAAAGAAAGGAAGTTAGTAATACACATAACCACAACTCAGGCTGCAGCAGCTAAAGACAATATCCTTTCAGCTCTAGCAATAACTTAATGCCTCTGTAAAGGAAGGTGTCGAGACAGTTTGACCTGCCTGAAGTTTTAAAGGCTCTTAGTATTTTTTTAGACAACTACTTCCACGAAAATTACTGCACAAACTGATTTTAAAGAAGATGCACCAAGGGAGCAAAAACGTGTGCCCTGAGTGATGGTTTGTGCCATCGTTTGAGGAGTCAGCTGAATCGGTGTGCCTGAAACTTCCCCAGAAGGAAACTGATGGGACACAGTACTTATTATAGAGGAGCAAAAAGGAAATTGTCATTCAAGAGAGAATCCAGAGCTGCAGTTCAGGTTGTTCTGAGGCAGATACCTCCACAGCAATACTAAAGTCGATCATTGAAACACTGGTATTTCTGTGCCAGCAGACGTGCACCGTAGTGTTGCCACGGTGTGGTGACTGACGTTCGAGTGAGGTGCGGGATGCACTGAGATCGTCCTCAGATTCCTGGTCTACAGGAGTTTCGTCAGGAGACTCTATGAAATGCAGGGAAAAAGCATCTTTCTTCCTCTATGCAACAACATATATAATTGGAAAAATTAAACAGATCAATTCTGTTCACAATCTTGTGAACTCGTTTTAAAACATACTTTCAGAAATAATTTTGTGCAGATGTTAAAGTAGATTTTTTTGATGTGTTTCTGCAAGTATTAGAATCAAAGACCAACTACAACGCTGTGTTGGTGCTTCTACTGTCTTCCAAGGACAGGCACTGCCCAAAGTGATCTTGTGAAATACTTCCTGAAACTGTTATGCTTATGTCACTTCTCTGTTCACTGCTAACATCAGCAAGAACATTAAAATGGAAAAAAAAATATAAATATATATACACACACACACCCATATATACACATCAACTTCAAATGTATTTGTTTGACTTGTGGCCAGCTTATTTCACCACACTGCTTAGAAGCAATCACCAGTCCTACCAACATCAGTGAGTAAAATCTACTTTCCAGCATCCACTTACTATTATCGGGTGGGCTACTGGCCAGTAACTCGGGTGCGGGGCCGCTGCTTTTCTCTGCCAGGTCAATGGCCATCTGAATGTCCTCAGTCCACTTGTTCATTTCAGCTCGAGTACTAACAATGAAAACTCAGGCTTTATCCACTTTTATGGAATGAAAGCAACTGCTAAGAAATACTCAAGAATTAAGCTTACTTTCTAATTTAATTACTTAAGAACGGACATGAGATGCTAGTTGTTTTTAAATAACTTCATTTTGGTTAACATTTGCACAGTTGCCACTCTATTCTGTTTCATTCCTTTTTTTCTCTTTTTTTACAAGCAGCTTTCACCAAAAAACGTGTTTCTGAAATAGTTCAGGGAGTTAACCAAAAGAAAATGTCAGCTATGTGCTCTGCTGTCTGTCCCACCATGAAAGGCTTAGAGAAACATAGTTTGCAATTCAACATTAACTGCGTAACGCATTTCCACTGACTTACCTTGCAGCCACGATGATGGACTGGTGTTGACCTCGTAGTGTTAGACAGTGAGCAACCCCCCACTCCTCTTCACTTTCTTCTATCTGAGAGAGAAAAGTCCAGATGAGTCAGACTGTGGGAAGCGTATATTCCATAGGTCGAAGCAGTGACATGCCAAATGGACAACAATAATTGAGTAGATTCCTAGAAATAATAGCTGGAACTTGAAGCCTCATAGGTGTTTAGCGAAATTCAGCTACTGTGGTAATCATTCTCTAATTCAGTCTCAGAACAGATGCCAAACCCAGCACAAGCCCATCAGGTATTTGTGCCTTGCCTCTGCTCAGACTGCAGATCATGATTCCAACTTCTCTGATGGGCAGGAATCTGACTAGGAACAACCCTTTTCTGGTACTTTGCAGTCCAGCAGAACTTAATCAAGTAACTAAGATGGGGTGATTTAAGTATGAATCCCTGAAGTTTGCACAACACTGTTGTACTTACCGTCATGCCATAGAGCGGCAGATGCCCATGGACTTTGAACTGATTTGATGCGGTCAGGCCTCTACTGGTATACAGCAAAATATCATTAAACTGAAAAGAATGAATGTTATCAGAATTATATTAGTATGTATGAATAGGAAAAAATCAGAGTACTAAATATGGGAAGACTAGACAGTACTGGCTGAATATTTATACAGTAGTCCTGCTGTGTCAATCAGGTAGTGATGATAACTGGATCCTTGAGTATAGCATAATCCAGAATATCAGCTTCTACAACATTTCAATACCTAGTATCATCATCATTCCTCACAATCTTCCTCTAGCTAATCCCAGGCACGTTACCCCAATTTTCTATTAAATATCTTTTGATGCCTTTGAATATCCCCTTTGTGATCTGCGGGTCTCTGCCCCCAAGAACCATCTGCAGGAAAGCCAGGTAGCGCATTTCACACTCTGCGGAACATCGAAGCAATGGAAGATGCTCTGGTTCGTCACTATTTTCTTCTGATTTAAGTGAGTATGCCCCGAGAGAGATGTGTCCACATTAGCCCTCACGAAATAAGTGGCTATCTATTATTCCAAATATTTGGAAGGAAGCTGAGAGACCTATTCTGGAGTTGGTGACTTTGCTCAGAATTGTTGAGGAGATCCGGCTAGGATATCTCAAACTTTTAAAACATCCTGCATATAACAGCAGTTGCCAAAAACATGCTGAAAAACCACCTGTGTTTTCTTGCATGCTGTAACACAGCTGGCATATTTTAACTCAGCCAACTGGGTCAAAGGATATTTTTCTCAAACAAGGCAATTGTATCAACAAGAAAATCAATCTAGGATGTGAAACAAAACTCACTATAAACTTCTACAACCGAATAGCAGTAATTCATGAAGTTTTGTGGATCTGCCACTAGAGGGGGATTTAATTTTGCCAATGATTACACATGTATTCAGAGAAAACAGAGTCCACATTTTATCTCCAAAAAGATTGTGCTGCTTAAGGCAGACAAAGACAAAAGACTTGACAGTGTGAGCAACTGAGAAAAATTAAGACTGCTACTTGAGAGTGTCATCTCAATATTTTAAATGTTTTATACAGGCATAATATTGAGGCATCATCTGGTAGCAAGAACTGTGGTATGCAAGAAAATATTCGCCATATTTATGAAGCTCCCTCCTCATTGTTTTTAAAGCCCAAGCAGAATTCTACCCAGGTAGAAATAGTGGCTATTATGTTGGGCTCATCTGCAAGATTAAATGCTGATCATCCCCTAAAATTCAGCACACTTGCAAGCTTTTTTGGAGGACACGGAAATATCTTCCTGTAAGACTGTCCTGGCTTTTTAAGTTTCTACCCCAAAACCCTGGACTACAACATCCATGTGCTCTGTGGGGCGTCCCAGAGTCCCTACCCCATGGGCCGAGCAGCAGCGGGGCTGCGAGATGACTGGGAGTGAGGCAGCCACGGGGGGAAACCATGAGGCTCACGAATAAACTTGCTTCTGGAATGGGTCCTGACAATGTTATGTAGATTATCTTCGATATGGCCGTGAGTTACTCTTTATCTTCTCTTCTGGCCACGATTACTAATCCTGGTGTCACTTTCTGTTATATACTGACTCTACTTTTATTAGAGATGGTGTTGCCAAGGGGCATCATTTTATCATAGCATCATATATAAAAATAGTTTGATTTTTGTAAGAAGCAATCACAAAGAGAGAGAAACAGAAGTTATTCTTAACAACCAGTAACACAGATAATATGTTATACTAATTTAAGTAAGGCTGTTTAAAAGTATTTACTACAATTCACAATTCAAGCCTAATAGTTTGCCTGTCAAGTAGATATTAATTTTTTTGCATATTTACACTCCATCATATAAAGAATAATCGACTTCTTGCTTACCAGGAAGAACATCCGTTGCTGTAAACCTTTTCCAGACAACTTACTAAGACTGCCCAGTCTAATGAACTCCTGTAGGAAACAAATGCAAAACAAATGTATAGCCTTTGCAAAAATGATTATGATTTCTATTAGGCAAAAAATAAATATGATTATTTGGTCATAGCACTGACTTGATAATCAGTCACTAAAACTTTTTATTTTCTTTATTAAATACTTATGTTAAGACTTTATTTATAGGAAAATATCTTTCCATTTATAACTGTTTTTCACTTACAAGTATTGTACGGCATCAACCACTTGATAGTCTTCTATTTATTTTGGGAAAATTTAGCTGAGCAAAATTACCTGATATTGATTCCCCCAGATGCCTCCCTTTTCCAATAGTTTTGAATAGATACTTTCATATTACAAATGAAACAAGTACTAATGACAATCTTACTAATATGTTATTTGTAAGCAGCTGGTCAGCTTCTCCTGTGTGCATGGCACACCTAACTTTTAACTGAAGTAAAAAATCAGCTAAACAAATCAATGACAACAGCAGCAGCAGCAGAACAGGGAAATCTGTTTGGCAGTGTGAGTTATCCCACCACAGTCCCTGTCATATAATACAGTGCATTAATTCAGATCAAACTGTTTAAAAATGTTTACAGATGGAATTGTAGGAAGAGTAGCGTATCTGAAACATCCAAAATGCTAGGATTTCCTGGGATTATTGTGAACTATACAGTGATTTACCCTCCCACTTATCTGAAACCCATCAAAACCTCAAGTTTCACTCACTCCCTGCAGCTCCTGCCAAGAGCCTGCATATAATTATTAGTATCTTTCAAAGGTCACTCCACTCATAATTACGCATGGAAAAGGCACATGAAGCATCAGAATCACCAATAAGCTGCCTGTCAAAGATTAATCTGGCCAGGGAAGCACTCCAGTTGCTGCAGGGACCTGTCCAGTCCCCCTATCCATGCTATAAAAGAACTCTTTAGGTTCCTGAGAGGAGCTCGAGAAAGTTATCTCGGTATCGCAGTAAGCTCATGTTGCTGGAGCTGCCACTGGAAGCTGTTGTCGGCCACCAAGAAAACCTACTCATAATTGTCATTTTTAATGTACCACCCAGCAGTCACTGCCAGGCTGAGCACCTCCAAGGTAAGTGCTGTATGAGCACCTGGAACAGCAGCTACCGCTCTGTGCAATCAACAAGCAGAAGTGACCATGAGTAGGATCCAGCTTGGTGGCAGCAGAGGCCCTAGACTGGGGAAATGTGAAGATGATGGTTACCCACAGCTGTCTTTAAGACAGCTGAATCACAGCCTAACACGAGACTTTTCTTCTGAGCTGTGCCGGGCTGCTCCCAAGCTCCAGTCTCCTCCAGGGCACTTGTATGCAATGTGAAGTTGGACTACCTTTGGGCAAACCCAGCCACAGGCAACAGTAACGCTTGCTGGCGGTTGTGCCGAGGCAGGGAGTCCAACTCCTGAGCTACAACAGCAGCTGCAGGGCTGGCAAGCAGCAACATCTTGAGCAGCAGTAGCCAAAGCCTTCTGCCCCTGCAGGCGGACAACCTCTGCTGCTCGCCTGCCTTTTCCTCTAACTTCCTAGCAGAGCAAGACAGTTCTGCTTCTAGGTGGAATGGGGTAGCAGAAACAACTCATAATGGTGTTTAATTTCATTTGAGAGATGCGCAAGCTATGAGATAGGCTGAGGGACCAGCCAAGGGAGTGAAATCTCTGCAGAGCGCTGAAGGGAAGCACAGGCAACGGCAGCTACTGCAGGGACTGGAAAGAGGCAAAGTAGGAGAACGAGGAATTGCAACAAAATGAGAAATAAGAGTAAAAAAGGAATAAACAAGAAAAGCAAAGGACACCAGATGAAGTTCTACTTTGGTATTAAGATACATTTATTATTCGTGTTATGGCAGCATGCCACCCTTGGTTAGGAGGTCATGGAGACCCTTCAAGCTGGTTAAAGATGCAACAGTCTGACCCTTTGACAAGAAAGTCCCCAAAGCACTTGGCACACAGCATTCCACGCTACCTTGTCTGTGGCACACCAACTAAATTTTTCTAAATGTTAAAATCCTTAAATTAATTAGAAGACGCCAGTCTGTGACTGCTGTTGAGCAATGGTCTTGCCTTCCTGCAGGAGGATGTCGGGGCCAGACAACAAGACTTCAGGGTGGTTCAGACACTGCCATCACAAAACTCATCTCCTTTTCCAAGCTGTTTCCCAGAAATGCATAAGGCACGAGAACAGTTGAGCAGCATATTTCCCAAGGCACTTCAGTTGCCATAAGCGCTGCTTTTTCGTATTATGCACAAAAGGTAAGGAAGGCAGGGAGGCACTTACTCCGACAGACAGCTCTCAAATTCTCACATAGGAAAGCAGAAAAGGCAGTAAATACTACACTGAGGCTCACTTATTCTGAAATAAGACTCATTTTAGAAAGAAAGACAACAACAAGCAAAAGAAACTGCTGGTATTTTTTATACCACAATTAAAAATATTTACTTAAGGCAACACTGTCTCAAAAATTATTGCACAAAGTTACATGTAGACTAAGGAGACTGCTTGTCCCCAAGGACATGTGTTTCAAAGCCAGACATAGTGAAAGGGCTGAGGGTCCTCTGGCACAAATGTCTTACTTCCCTTTAAGCTGATATGCTCTAGTATTCAGGATAAAAATAAAAAATTAAGAGCAGCAAGAGTGATGAAATGTGCAACTGCTTTGAGCTCCGAAAGCTGTGAGAAGTGTTACACTTTAACTGCCTCTGGTCTAATAGATGGTTGAAATTGCTTGCAACTATCGAAATCTGTACAAAAGATAAACCTAATAAAAATAAAATCAGTAAAGAGATAAAGATGATTGTGTCTTCTCACTTTAAAGGCAGCTGCTTTCTACAGTGTTTCTACGTTCACATTTGATAATTTTCAGTGAAAGAAAAAAGCTCATACAAGGAAAGGCAATTTCACAGCTGCTTCTGAGAAACAGACCTAAAGCACACCTAATGTTTTAAAATTACAAGACCTTTGTTACAGACCTTAAATTACACTTCTGTGTAATTTACAGACCTTAATTTACAGACCTGTGTAAATTACAGACCTTAATTACACTTCTGTTACTTACCCTTCCCGGGATGACCAGATTGTCTATGCCTATCAGGTCTTTCTTGAGTTCGTGCAGCTTTTGGAAGTTCTCCATCTTTATCATATTGCCATGGAGCTGAGCCACCATTTCAGAAATCTCAGCCAAAGCAGCTAGATAAACAAAACCAGAAAATGCTTGTTAAAAACTTGCAAGAACGTTCAGAAAGAAAGACAGCTTTCGTCTGCAGCGCACAGCTCAAGAACATTGCCCTCCAGACGTGCTCCCTCTGCAGTGTAAGGTTATTCAGACCAAAAAAACACACAAACTCTGGCCATCATCTTACCAAGGATGGAGCCTTGTAATGAAGAGACAGTCTTCAGTCAGAAGTTTGCTCTTATTTAAGAAACTTCATAGGAATACTCAAGAGTCAATTCACAGCACCAACGAAGAGGGTCTTCTAAAGGACTGAATCTCCTAGACCTCCAATTAATCTAGGGATCTTTTACACACTTGAAAAAAAATGCATCCTTCCCATCCCCGCAACACACTGGGTCAGTTCCATATTTGAAAACACAGGGAAATGGCAGCATCATTTCTTGTATTATCTTAGGCTGTAAAACGAATAATGCTGGGTCTTGCCCTCAGCTCCAGCTCATGGACCAGCTCCCTGGGCCACCACACACACGAGTGCTCATCCCAGCGCAAGGGAGGCACCTGGGACACCTCAGTCCACATAAGCAGGCCACAAAACCCCTCGCCCTTGGCTTGCCATTGCCTCAGTGGCCACAGGGCCAAATTTTGGCCAGCAAATCTCGCCAGGTGCCTAGGGCTTTGCTACTGTCACTTGGCCAGGACTGGGAAGTCTAGGCCTCTCTAGGGTCTGCAGAGTCCCTTTAACTAAGGCCCCTGATACTTTCATCTGGTGGAAGAGGCAAACTCTGAATGGGCCAAACACACTGACTGACTGATCATGGTACTAGAATAGAAGTTACTGCCATTTGCATTAAAAAAAAAAAAAAAAAAAAAAAAAAAAAGACGAGAGAACAGGTAACAGCGGTTCCTCCCTACTGCTTAACATGCAGTTCATCCTCCTGTTAAATGGAGACCTGTGGTCTGCACTACCCATGTCTGATTTACATCCTCATCTCTCTTTTTTTTTAATTCCTTTGCACCCAGGCCTTTAAGAAAAAGCCTCAAACATCTCAGCAAGAGACTGATCACAGACTGATGCTGTCACTGACTCACACTTTCCTTTTTGTGCTGAGTCTTGTTCCTGCATCCTGTATTTGTGTCCATTTCTTAACTGGAGCAGGGATCAAAGTGTGGCAGTTGGTGCACCCTCCTCATCTTATAGCCTTGGTTAAAAGAAATGAAGGAGCTGCTTGCTGTATATTCCAGGAGATGATTCAGGCAGTAGCTACATTTAGGCAAACATTTTTATCATGCTAGCCCCTCAACACCACAGATTGCTGTGGCATTTCATAGAATCATAGAATCACAGAATAGGTAAGATTGGAAGGGACCTCTGAAGATCATCTAGTCCAACCTCCCTGCTCAGCGGGGTCACCTACAGCATGTTAGACAGGGTGGCATCCAGGCAGACCTTGAATATTTCCAGAGAAGGAGACTCCACAGCCTCTCTGGGCAACCTGTGCCAGTGCTCCGCCACTCTCACAGGGAAGAAATTCCCCCTCACGCTCAGGCGGAACTTCCTGGGCTTCAATTTCTGCCCATTGCTTCCTGTCCTGTCACAAGGGACAACTGAAAACAGTTTGTCCCTGTCCCCTTGACACCCTCCCTTCAGGTACTTGTACACATTGATAAGATCCCCCCTCAGTCTTCTCTTCCCCAGGCTAAACAGACCCAGCTCTCGCAGCCATTCCTCGCAGGGCAGGTGCTCCAGCCCTCTGATCATCTTTGCAGCCCAACACTGGACTCTTTCCAGTAGCTCCAGGTCTCTCTCGTACTGGGGAGCCCACAACTGGACACAGGATTTGAGATGAGGTCTCACCAGGGCTGAGGAGAGGGGCAGGATCACCTCCCTCCACCTCCTGGCAATACTCTTCCTAATGCACCGAAGGAGACCATTGGCCTTCCTGGCCACAAGGGCACATTGCTGGCTCATGGTCATCAATCCACCAACACTCCCAGGTCCTTCCCTGCAGAGCTGCTCTCCAGAAGGTCAGCCCCCACTGAGTACTGGTGCCTAGGGTTGGTCCTCCCTAGGTGCAGGACTCCACACTTGCCCTTGTTGAACCTCAGGAGGTTCCTCTCCACCCAGCTCTCCAGCCTGAACAGGGCTCTCTCAATGGTAGCACAGCCCTCTGGTGTGTCACCCACTCCTCCCAGCTTGGTATCATTGGCAAACTTGCTGAGGAGGCACTCTGTCCCCTCATTCAGGTCACTGATGAAGAAGTTGAACAGGATGGGATCCAGTACTGAGCCCTGGGGAACACCACTAGCCACAGGCCTCCAGCTAGACTCTGTGCCACTGATGACGACCCTCTGAGCTCTGCCTTTCAGCCAGTTCTCAATCCACTTCACCGTCCAAACAAATCATGTTTCCTGCTGCCATTGGACAAACTGCCCCTGTATTTTGTGCTTGGTTTGCTGTGGCTCTCACTGCAAATCCTCCTGGCTCACAGGGAGTGGAGCCATCCAACTCAGGTTTCCAGCATCCACTGCAGGAGGTAACGCCTTGCAGCTGGGAGCTGCAATGCCGGGCATTGCCCCCTGCCCCAGTCCCCCTGAGAGTCTGCGCGGAGCAGTAACCGTAACCGTACAGATAACACAGCTACTGCTAAATGTACATTGCTTACAATGGGGGTGAGGGGTAGAAGCAAGAAAGGTGGAAACCAAGACATCAGAAAGAAACAGCAAGCAGTGAGCTCAGAACTCAAGAGGAAAATTTGTGTTTGAGAAAGACATGCTGGCAGCTTTGAGCTCCTAAAACAAATCATGAAAATGGTAACAGAACAAGCTGTATGTCTGGAAAAATAATACTCTTCTTAAAGACATAATAACTACAGCCATATTGGGTCAGACCAAGGGCTCACCTGAGCTGATATTCTGGTGTTCCTAGAGGATACCTAGGGAAATCTAAGAACGAGAAAAGCACACATGATACATCCCCTATGCTCTCTCTCAACCTCCCAACTATTTTCAGTTCCAGGGACTTCCTAAACTGGATGTCATTTCTGTCTGTTTAATAACCCTCAACAGATTTTTCTTCCAAGTACTTGTCCAGACTGCGGCATAATGTGTATACAAGTGCAACCTTAATCTTACCATTTCTGGACTTTTGAGTGCTTGGTTTTGCAACTTAATCCTCTTTTTAATGTAAGCTTAAAGAAAAAAAATTTGCTCATATAGCAGCTCATATATATATATATTTATATATATATATATGTAACAGATCTGGATGCCGTCTCCCAGCTCCAGGAATTAATATTTTTCCTCTCACCTCTTGAATCCCTGAAGTCTATGTGATTTGGCGGGTAGTGTTTGCAGAGCCTCTCCATTATCTGCTTGTAGTGCATGAGCCTGTGTAAAGGCCTGAGCAAGAAGGTATTGAGGGGCAAGTAGCAGACTTTCTGTAGCTCAAAGTCCCTGCAAAAGGTCTCCAGCTTGCGCGAGTTCTTGATCCCATTCTCCAGCTCCATCAAAACCTCATTGTGCTTCCACAGGTGAACTGTCAGTTGCTTAAAGGCACAAAGGAAGAAGAGTGCATGGTAGAGCTATTAGCAAACTCTGCAAGAGAGGACTCATAAGCATTCATCTCAAACCTACTCCAACACTGTCACAGCAGTTGGGATTTTGCAAACAAAATCACTCTGCAACACGATGGCTCTGATATTTGCTTAAAAAAAAAAGAAATACAATTATTAATCTGAAACACAAACCCACGCCCCCTCCATACTGCCTGGAAAACAAAGGTATGTGAGTAAACAAAACTAACAGTCTAGCATCAGGCAAGAAATCCAAGGTCGAGGAGATCAGATTAAAATAACTCATGCAAGTGGGCACCACAGAGAGAGGACTAGACTATACAAATTCAGAGCTGGGAACAAAATAGTATTTTCTAGGAGGATGAAGGGATTTGGATGCTTGAGCTCCCTGCAGCGCTTCTGGAGAGCTGAGATACAGGCAAGTGGACTTCCAGTTTCTGTTTCCCTGTTATTAAAGAGAAGTGGCATCTCCTGGGAAACCAACCTAACCCAAAAATGCAGGAGTGGTCCAGCAGAAAAAGCTGCATCAGCATTCCCTGTCCTTGGGCTACATCTTCTGCTGAGTGCAGTCTCTGTGAAGGTCCTCCCAGCACTGCGGGAGTTACGCACCCACAAGTCACCAAGGTCTGCAAGGAAGAGCAACTTCATTTTGGTCCCTGCAACAAAGGCATTCACGGGTCTCATTTAAAACAACCCATCAGTACTTTTTGGCATGATTGACAAAGGGACTTCACATGTGTTTTGTGCAAGGTGAATTGCTCCTGCAGGACACACAGAGCTTCTCTGAGTAGTTGAGGAAAGTCTCTCAATGTCCAGTAGAATATTAATAAGCAACAAAAAGGAACTGAGTGTTTATATTGAATGGACTTCAGGAAACAGTTTGAATTAATCTAAAGCTCATGTGCTGTTTGACACATTTCCAATCAGCTCCCTCTCTCCTGTGACTTGTAACTTTTTCCTTACCAGAAATGTAACTTCCAAGCTAACCAAGCTGCTTCTTCTGTACACTACATATTCATTCTGCAAGCCTGTAACTTGGACAACAGGCAACGAAGCAAAGTCAGAAGGGACCCTCTGGGCTACTGCTGAGGTCGGCCACTCACGGCTTGCTCTTAACTTCTTTCCTGTGTTAATTAAACTAGGAGTGCCAAGTCTTTTAAAAGAACCCATGATAAACACATCAAGTTTTAACTAACTTTTCTATTTGCTGTCGAGTTCCTTAAGTCAAACTGAGTTTTGCTTCTCTCCTCCACATCTCTGTGGTTATTAGCAGTGGCACTTCTCAAAGCAAATGGCACAAAATCCTCTAACGGGAAAGAGAAAGGCAAAGGTGAAAACATGCAAATAGATCTACGAGAAGCGAGGACCATACCCTTTCTGTAGGCAGTGCCACAGAAGGGCCCACAGACACGGAACAAGAAACAACTTAACGTTGCAAGGTACCGAGAGCAGAAGCACAAACTGCCAGAAGTTTACAGAGACTCCAAACACTCTTTGTGAAAAGATGTGTATTTCTTGAGGACAGGCAGGGAGGCAGAAAAGTTCACCCTGCATTTCTTCCAGTGCATCCGAAATGTGTCTTGAGGGGAAAAAGCAGCGCCTGCTAAGTGCACTGTGGAAAGGGTGAGTCTACTTTTTTGGTGGCAAACTCTCCTTGTGTTACAGTTGGGGATCAGAATGAGATTCTGACATTCTGTTTTTCCAATTTGCTGTATAACCATTGGCATGTCACTTAATCTGTCCACACCTCTATCTGAAAGATAAGCTTAATACTGGACTGTAGAAGTTTGTAGGGTTTCCACAAGCTCTCATGCCTGTGCTCCATGCTGCTGTTCTAACATCTGACTTCAAAACTACTATTCCAGGCACACTCAGAACAGCTGCAAAGTCTGCAGAATGTTACAGCTAGCTTTACAGCTCACACAGGCACTTTGGATTTAGTTTGCTCTCACTGAACCCTTAAAACTTCATCAAGAGAAACTTTTATAAACTTTGATTACAATGGGCAAAAGACAGCATAAAAGGAATCACACACTAATACTAATCCATGTCAAAGCTTAATAGTTATAGGATCATTCCTACCTTCATACTCTGAATGTTCTTTAGCATAACATCCCCGATTCTTTGGTAATCTCCTTTAATGTGAGCATTAGAACGGCCTTCCCTGTCAGCAACAGAAATATCAGACACTTTAGTCATGCAATATAAGTGCGTAATCACATAAAAGCACAGAAAGGAACTCATTTTCTATCAAAATCCGAAGCCCCTGCACTCCTTAGCTCAGGAGCACGTGAGGAATCTTCCTGGTGGATATATAATTCCCATGTATGTTAGTACACCCTTCACCCAGCCTGGCTTGTACTCCTCACAACGGAGCAGGCAGGCACTAAAGAGAAGGATTAGATCTTTAAAGAAAACTACCAGCATTTTTAATGACACCAGAGAAGGCTGGAAATGGCTTGAGAAAAAGCAAGATGTTAAAACTCCGTCACAACACAGCGGACAGTTCAGTTAAGGAACAAATGCTGCGCCCTTGAGCAGGGTGTTCCCCCTCTGAAAAACTTCCTGCTCTTGCCTGAGGTAGTAGAAAAAATCTGTCCAGCATCTGTGTTTGACTTGTAAGTGTTATATATCGGCAGGGAACCTTCTCTTAACGTGTCACTTTTGGTATTAGAGACACAAAATGCTCCCTCCCACCCAGCCAGCTGCACTTGGGTGGGTGCTCCATTTGCGAGAAACGTCACTTCTGATGAAAAAGATACCACATGCTGAATGAATCCAAATGCATCTTTTGGAGAATACAGGAGGAAAAAATTACAAATATAAAATCCTAACTGTTACAGATCTATTCTAATTAAGTTGCATTTTGAAAAGAAGATCACTAGGGAGAATGATAGGGGTACCACTGCTCCTCCCCTTCTCCCCTTCCAGTCTCTAACATTGCATCCAAATTTCCTATAGTGTGGCTTTTTATGGGCTGTCCTCAATTTTAATTCAGATCAATTCCCACAGCTGAGTACTGGGAGACAGGTCCAATCGCAGTGTGAGCAACTGCAATTCAGCTGAAGAAATGCACTAACTTGGAGGAGAACAGAAATACAATTCAGTTCTGAAGGAACCCAAGAATAACAGGACCTCTGTTTTGCGTTATTGTTAACGTGTATATTGTTTTTCACCATTTGTAGTAGTTTACTTTTAAGAAAATTTGATGTGCTGTGAGGGAATTAATGGACAACCAGATGGTAAATCTCTGCGTTCATTAGTAAAAGCAATTTAAGTCAGAGTGGTTTCGCACTCACCAAATCACAGAAGATGCAGCTGTTGTTAGGAATATACTTACCCCAGTAAGACATACAGATTTTTTTTTAATCTATACATTTTTACCTTAATAGATGCATATTCAGACGTACTTTTGTTTTGCAAAGATAAACATGGCTATGTTCATGCTGGATAATCTCTCTACCTGCTTTTCTACCTGGGAAAAGGGGCAGATCCAATCTAGGAGCATTGCACTGTCACATCCCCTTTGGGGAAACAAACACACTCAGCTGCTGAACAGGGGGTTGCTCCATGTTCATTTGAACAAATTTCCAGTTTCGTTGGCTGTCTTTAATTAGGTCCTATTGTGTTAAGTCTCCCAGGCACTTATATGCCTATTTAAGCATGAAGAATACTGTTCTCAACAAGGCTGTTAATGTTTTTCTGAAACCAAAGGTTACACCAGGGTAGGAGGTTGGGTTGTGTCAATGGTAACTTTAACTAGCTGTACCAGTTTGCAAAAGCACTGCATAAAATAAACACCGCCATTTGCTGCACATAGTTAAAACGTACCTAAGAAATGGTCTATACTGCAAGGAGCAAAAGAAGCACGTATTGACATTACAAGTCTAGAGTTCCCAAATTCGCTGAGGGTAGAAGTCTAACTTCTCTCTCCAGGAGGTTTCCATCAGTGTCGCCTCTCCTCTCTGTGTTGTTCCCTCCCTGTCCCTTCCCCACCTCCTTTCCCTCCAGCAGCTCTCCCCACTGAGACTTCCTCCGAGGCTGAAAATAAAATTTTCCAGCCACTAATGCTTTACTCCAAGGGGTGCATATCGAAGCACCTCTGTCTAAAAGCCACTACCACTTGAATCCCAGGGCAGGAGTGCCGCAGTGGCAGCTAGTGAAAGTCGCCCTCCACCTGTGTGGCCAACATGCAGCATCCCCCCAGAATGGTTCACGCTGCGCAGTTGCACACAATCCCAGAAATGTCAAAGCCAGATGAATTGCACCGCTGCCAGTAACAACACGGTATTTGGCAACTAGCTCTAGGGGAATTCTTGCTTTGTGTGTTATTCTCCAACTCTTTGGCATTGTCAGGATCCCTTCTTACATGTCTGCATGCATTTAATCTAACGGACTTCAGTCATTTGGTACCTTTCTGTTTTATTGCCAAGATAACCATTAAGGACATGATTACTGACTGCTATTTTTAAAATAGAAAATTGCTTTTTTGATCTCAAGGTTACATATAGCTTGGCTGCAATATTCTTTGCCAAGCCAAGCTCGTATACACTAGCTAGCTACTTCCAGTCCGACCCCAAGACTACTGAAGTCATAGCAAGTGCTCCCACCAACTTCATGAACTTCAGCTAATCCTTAGTGCAGTTGTTCATTGAAAAGTCAGGTCCTTATTTCCTAAAAGTTAACCGCCTGTCCCCTCTTCAGCATGGTGGCACAGATGACTTGCACAGCATCGCATCACCTCAGCCACATGCAAGGCACCACGAATGTTCTTCCTTGAGAGCTTCTGCCATGAGCTGGCCCAAGGCTTGCTTCAGCTGTTTGAGGGCTTTCAAGTCTCATCCTGCATCTTGCCAGAAGAGACATAGAGGGAGAGAACTGAGTTCTCCAAAAGCACCAGTGTCTCTGCAGCCACTGTCTGGAGAGCAAAGAGCTGAATTATGCAGAGCCATCAGACCGAGCCAATGGGGACAACGTATGTCGTAGGCAGGAGAATCCTGCTCCAAGAACTGAAAGCCTGAGAAAACACACAAACAGGAGGGCCCAGTATTCCTCATTCCAACCTTTCTCCCTGCTTTGGTCCTTTATTTCCATGCAAATGCTGCCTCTCAAAACAGAAGTGATCCTCTCACGATGGATGGTGCATAGGCATATAAGCCATAGCGTAGCCCAGAGGGGCAGGGGAAGCCAAAGACAGGCATGGGGATGGCAGGGGAAGAACATGACGGTTTCACATCTGCCTCCTACAACCCTTCATCTGCTCCAGCCCTGCTGTCTCCCTGGACTCCCCAGGAACCTCCACACTATATTACTGCCTTCCCCAGATCCCCACCATGCAAAGCCCAGGGAAAGAAAAAGAAAAGAAAAAGGAAAGAAAACCCAACGAAAGGGTACCCCACAACTCAGAATATACAAAAGCAACCCTCAGGGCATCGCATGGCATCTTAGGGCTCCAGCAACCTGAAACATAGAGACACGTAAGAGAGAGCTCTCCTCACAGTTCATGCTCTGAATAAAAGTTCTTGGCTCGCTGATGGGAAGATGCTGCCCATTTGCTGTGCATCAATGGCCAAACTGTTCTTCTTGCTCCTGGTTTTCACAGGTTACCATTCAAACATGGTACCTATCTGCCAGTGACAAGGGATAGAGCTGTAAATTTGGGAACCAACTTCTTACAAATTTTTGTGAGAAACTGATTTATGACCCCCAGCTCCACAGAAGACATGAGAGCTGTTTTTTCCATACTCATAATGTGCCCTCATACAACCAACACAGCGTGGGGAGGTCTAATGCCACTGAAAACGGTGCTGGATAGTAGAGATATTATTCAACAAATACGCTCATTGCTCATTTTCTGCAAGTGTGTAACTGCAAGCAAAGAGGGGGAGACTGGCTTTTATACCTGATGAGGAACTCAGTGTTGACACTATCTCATATGCTAAAGACGGCCACCAGCTCGACTTACAGAGACTATGCAAACAGCTATGTCAGATTTTTGAATTATGCAAGCTCCTCACTGTACATCATGGAGAATGAATGAAAGGAAATCCCAGTTCAGCCCATACTATCCTCAATCATCCAAAAGCACTAGTGGAAGGAACAAAAATCTGATGGGGCTGCTAGGGAGGCAGAGAAGGAAGAAAAAATATCTCAGTAGAGATTTTTTTCCAGCTCAGTGTAAAAATCTCAAGTGCAACCCTAGGAAGACAGAGATTTGTACAGTGTGACCTTCTGTTACACGCTAAGGAACAGACTCTCCCTCCTAGACACTACAGCTTGTCTTTAAGCGCTTAGACACTTCGGACTTTTCTAAAGTGCTATTAACTGAAGTCCTAATATTAAGAAATACCTTAAAACTCCTCATTAAAGCTACCTTTTAAAGAAATTACTGCTTTGCAACTGGAAAAGCAGAATTGACAAAACAAAACACCCTCTTTCTCTCTGATAGACTGCTATTACAAAACATCCTGTCCATTTCAGCTAACGCTGCTGAATGTAACAGGACTCTGGGTCTGACCAGCAGATCCTGGACTAGCTACTTCTTTCTCATTGTTTCACGTTCATTTGGATGCAGCACATCTTAAATCTCCAGAAGTACCCAAGAGTGACTTCAGTAATGCAAACTTTCCTGTCAAAAGTGAGCTACCTACAAAACACACATCTCATTTCTGCAAATAACGCAAAGGTACCTTTGTAACTGTGGTCCTCATTTCTAAAAAAAAAAAAAAACCCTCAACCCAAAACTTAACCCACCATGACCTAGTACATGGTTAATGCTCTTACATTTGAGAGGGCAGGACGTTTTGCTACTGTATTAACATGAACTGCTTATTAGGCTTTTCTGTCTGATTACAAGCATTATTTCCCAAAGAGAAAATGGTTAGTAAATCCACACTTAGCTCATTTTCCTACACCTCTCTCTGTGTTTTTTATTACAGCTTTCCAAACTGGCTTCTTCAAATCCTGGTTAAGCCTCCTCCTTTCATATGTTAAGATCTAAGAGCTTTTTTTTGCAAATTATCAGCAACACGTTTCTCAGCCACATCTGGTAGCACTGAGTAGCAGCTTTCCTCAGAAGTGCCTTCAAACCTGGAAGCCTTCTTACTGGCTTCCCTGTAAGAAGATAAATCTGCCTGCATTTCTTAATTGTACGTAATGTTTTTTCTTTCCAGTGCATGGGTAAGGCCCTGAACACAGATTCACACTTCCTAATAGGACTTCTGAGGGCAGAAACAGCTATTCTGGCTTTTCCTACCATTGCTCTCTGCAGCACTTAAGTGATCTAGCAAGGGGATAAGTTTATGCCTCTCCATTTTCCTTCTCCTGTCAGAATTTACAGAAGCCAGTCTGGAAACCTGCAATACAAACACCTGAAGAGGTGTGGGAAGATGAGCTCAGTTTTTTGGCTGGGGAACAGTGCTTATGGTCTGAATGAATCGCCTATTGAACAGCTTAACCAAATGAAGGATCAAAACCTAACTAGCTTTTCATATTCAACTGGCCAGATGCTAATGGAGCATGTCATGTTCTAGTTGTACTGCCAACACCTCTTCTTCTTTATCATAAAATCTCTCAGACTTTGGGAAACAGAAGCCAGTTTTAAGTCACTGGGATACTCTGCTAGTCAGTGTTGAATAGCATATTGAATAGCAAAAAATCTGAGAGCTCCTAGCCCCGCAGCACCCAAAGCCTTGCTGAGGAGCAACCTGGACGAGACCACGGTTGCCCAATGGACTTCTCCTGGTGCTTGCTAACAGCTGTTCCCTCTCCCATCCCTTGCTTTTTCTTCCTCCTCCTCCCCTGCCAGACAAGAGGGCAGAGCTCCATGTCTGTCTGTCCCTATCCACCAAAGGTCATTCCTTCCTCTCCCTGAAATACAGGGCCTCAAGTGCAATATTTACCACTTGCTCCCAGGAACATGGTCGGAGACATGAACAGTGGGCTGAGACCAACCTTTTGATGCTGCACAGTAAAAGCACTGGGAATCTGTTGCTTTCTGGTCAGAAACAAACTGTAGCTATGAAAAATGTAGCAAATTCCTATATTCTGCAGTTGGCTATTGGTGTCAGCATCAATTCATGTCTTGTTAGAAATATTTCTCAATCTGTGCTAGACACTGAGAGCTGCTGCTCTGAGGGAATGCAATAGGAAAGAGAAAAATGGGTGCATTGTATGAAGAGACAAATCGAACCTGTCAGAATCTAAAATTGGGTCAAAAGGTTACCAGTCCTTTGGATACTCAGTAGCAAATGCCCTGCCTCTGAAGGCAGGTTCAAACAGTTCAGAAAGGGGCAAGCAAGCCGGAAAGGCTTTTAATAGTGTGCACAACCTTAGCTTCTCTGAGCCAAATACAGAACATCGATAGAGTTTTAATAAATGAAAAGCACAGATATGTTTAACAATTGTTATGACAATGTAACAGCTGGCCTTGCTCTCTCCCCAGCAATTCTGCAGCGCAGCAGCTCTCCACATGATTCAAGTCCCAAGAGAGCTGGGAATGATGTCCTGCAAGAGCTTCCAATACACAACACGAAGGTCTGAAACAAACCTTAGACTCACCACCTGACGCCCACAGAGAACAAGGAGGCTGAACTGCACTTTAGGTTAATAAAACTCAGCATCTTACCCGCTAGGGGAAAACAGATTATTCCCTGTGGGGGGTTTCTGCTCTTAGGTAAGCTCCCATAACATGCTGGAGGAACCAAGAGGTTTCAGTAGCTTGACAAAGTCCACAACCCTTTTGTTCAAAGGTCTTTTTTCCATAGGACATGCAGCCCTTGGAGGAAGGCAGAGCACACTCATGTCTCAAGACAAACGTTCCACCTTCCTTCTGCCTTGCCTGGCAAATTAAAAGAGCTGACATAGAAAATTAAGATTTAAATAAGCTAGCTTGAATTCTGCCAGCATCTGACTGCAGTAGTGCTACTGACTTCAGTGTGAGCCATACTGTTGAGGAGGTACATGGCTTCCCGGGCTGCTTTTACAGGCTGCCCAGTGCTCTGTGCTGGGGTAGCAGAAAGGACCAAAACCCACAGGCTCAACATTACCCAGTGCCAAAGACATAGACACAAGTGTGACAGTTTGGACATACTTTGAACTAAACGACCTTGCCCACATGGTTGAAAAACTGCTATTCCTTACCACGCTGTCACCAACTTGTTTTTCTATACACTAAGGGACTCTCTATTTTTGCCACTCACTATTTAATTAAACTGTAATCTTTACAGGATACAGTTTACTGCTTGAAATTTATCTCCGCATCTGTAGTATAACATAAAAACACCTACACATCAAAAGTAACACCTTGAACAGACCTACCAGCTAGTCCATGACCCTAATTTCCATATTCAAATGTGCCAGGGCTTTAAAAAGAAACCCCACGTACAGCACTGGTATTGCATTAGGTAAGCCCACACTCTGGGTTGCAAACTGGATCCAGATCCAGGGCAGGAACATGACTGCATTTCTGTCAAATTAATCAGAGCAGATGATATAGCAGAATTCTTAATACACAGAATTCTTACACTACCTGTGGGAGAGCAGGCAATGGCTGAGGTGCCCAGTTGGGACAAAGTTACCTCATCAAAATAATTTTGAATCAATTTGAAGAAATTTGGATTACAGAGTAACTTCATAGAAAGAGTAGCATGTTGTATCATAAAGCTACTACAGTTTTAATGTGGTACTAGGAGCCTCCAAGTCAGATTTACAGCTTTGTCAAACAATAGCCTTAGAATGTAAAGAAAAGCTGAAAAACAAAAGGCTTACTCAGCTCTAAAAGGTGTTCATCGAAAAGGAAAAACAAAAGAAAAACATAAACCCCCAGCAGCCTAAATATTTGTTATGAGTTTCTTTTCCTAGTGACTCCAGCAGAATTCCCCAGATATCTCACCATTACTTCAGTGCTTGTGTTTGGGGACCTCACTGCAACCGAGACTCCCAGCAGGCTGTAACATTTTGTCTCTTAAATGCTCAGACTGGAAGACAAAGTCTTATTTGTGTTTTCTGAACCTTTTATGGCATTCAAAATAAAAATCTTCTCTGTATGCTCTGTTTCTAAAAGCCACCAGATTTGCCTCTTCTTCTGAAGAAATATGGATGTGCTAGATCCACACAGCATTACCCAGGCCTCATCATTCATCAGCTCCCTCTTAGCACTGTTCCAGCTCTTCAGTGATGGAGGCTATTGTCATTCTGTATCTGAATTCCTCATAACATGCTGAATACCACTGAGATCTCTCAAGTGACTAGAGAACGGCCCCATGTTGTCTGTGTCATTTACAGTTGCAAAGTCAGCTGAAAACATTTTGCTTTTTAAAGTTTTTAAAGTCTTCTTCCCATGCGAAGCACAGAAAGAAGCACTTTAAACTGAGAGGTTGTGTGCCTCTGAGTAACTAGGCTTCTTGGAAATGCACCGTCTGTCTATATACTCCACGATGGGCTTACTTGGCACCATACATGCAAGCTCAGAGAGTTTTTGACTACCCAAGATGCACCCTGTTCTGCAACTCCTCTGTGCTTTGTGCCACGGGCATAGAAAGGGAAAGAGCAGCTCTGTACTTCTGTTTCAGTATACCCACCTCTATTTCAATATACCTCCAGGTACCTACAGGACTCAGAGGAAGATGAGACAGAGAACAGCCAGCCAGATGCATGCTGGATAAACTTGTATCCAAAAACTGCACCTACAGCTAGGCTAACTCCCTCTGTCTTTCTGGTATTTGCTCATTGGGCATGTCCCAGTGCAGGAGAGAGTTCATCTAAAGGTGAGATACTGGAGTCCTGAAAGATGGAATATGGATCAAAAAGATATGGATCAAAATATGGAAGGCCAAGTTGCATCAGTCTGGAAGGTCTCAGAAATCACACACTACATTGGCAATGTGTGAAAGCACTGGGACAACTTCTGGTCCAAACAGTGCCCTATTGCTTACAGATCTATGTGTCAAAGATATCAATGCAAGTGAGTAGTCTGGGCAATTTGACTTGGTACCAATTTCTTTTCCGTTTTCTCCTTACATGTGTGCTTTGCAATAGATCCTTTGATGGGAAACTCGGTTAAAACTGTCAGGTGTGGTTGGTTTTACCAGCTGCTCTGCCATTAGGATATCTCTCCCTACTTACTAAAAGATACCTTTCACACAAGGAGCAGTGATAGGCGGTTACTGAAGTAATCCAAGTTTTGAGAAACATCACGTCTGAATAGGAGGTTGACATCCTGATAGAACTTAACAAATCTATCGGGATAAAATTACCCTCTCTCAAAAGAAAAAGACACTTACATAACATACGGCCAAATGTGTCCTCTCTCTCAATTAGTCCAAATAAGTCCATCAAGCTCACTAGATTAGACTGACTCAGTGGAAAGCAGAACTCTGCCCTTTACAAACTGTACAAATCTTCCCTTTCTCATCACACCCCCTATCCCAACTACTGCTAATCCTACAGCATGTCTGGGGCAGCAATCACTATTTTATAGGATTTGGAAGAGCCTTCTTGTAGTACCTGTAAAGCAAGTAACAGAAGTAAGAAAGTAGTCTGTATTAAATCAGTAGCAGCCCAAAGGGAAAAAGGGAGATGCAGGCAGAGTTACTGTGCAGCACATATCTTAAAAGTAAGCTCATGTCAAATGTCAACCACAAAGCCATGGACGAGCATGCCAATTCTATGCGGCAATATCACAATCCTTTTTCCCTATAAAATACCTGGTATCTGGTAACTATCATCAATTGCCACCGTGTCTTATTTCCTGCATATATATGACCTAAACCCTAAAGTCATTTTTACCTGGCAAGGCAGCAGGAAATGGAATAGCTTAGAGAGATCTTGCAAGATAGTCTGTAACATCAGTCACAGGATGCAGAAAGGGATGATACTCAAAGGACCCCTGCTAGACCCTATATAAACTTCTGACTTCAAAGCATTACACTGAATAATCAAGTATAAGTCAGGCTTTGTGAACCATTTGGTGTGATTACATTACTCCTATACAAAACACATTTCACACATCACAAAAATGCCACATAGATGGAAATGAACTGCAGCTCTATTCCTACACACAATTAAGAGACACTAAGGAGCCTAGAGATGAAGGCACTAGTTTGCACTGTGTTTGCTCTCATCCAAAGACCTTGCTCGTCACATCATAAGAGCTAAATTCACACATTCTTAGATTGTATTTTGCTTTTGTTTTGATTAATTTGTTAAACGGGCATTAAACTGATTACATTCATCAGGACTGCCTGCAGGGGTACACAACCTCTGCTTTCATGTGATTTTCCGATGTCACTCTTCTAATTGAGAAAGAAAAGCTCTGGCTGCCCCCACTAAAGATAAACCTTCAGCAAATGCCTGCACAGAGCAAGGCAACCTAGTCCACATAGATCAAGTCAGAGGGAGGAGAGGGTTTCTGTGTACTGCCTTGGCTCAGATATCACTGGCCAAATGCACTGACTTTCAGAGTCCTACCAGGGAACAATTACTCATCTCACAGTTATTTTCCAAAACTGCCACGTTTCATTGTCACTATTAAAGCTAGGGATAGATAGTTTTCAAGACCAACATCCTCTTCTAAAACTCTGCCTGTTTGCAGAGTGCACTGTGCACCCTGAGAATGTCAAAGTCATGGTGCTGTTGAATGGGCAATTGCTCTCTAAAACTCCTGCCAGCATATCCCTATCTGACAGAAGCATGATTTGAACCTTTGTCTCCCTCTTCATCACTTACAAGCCTTGCTTGCAGCATGTCTTTCAGATGAACTGACATACAGGGACAGTGACGTTTGGCAAGAGGAAGCTTTATCCAGTATTACCATCTCATTTACATATGTCCGTACCTGACTGAGAGATCTGAACAATAGACTTTATCAAGTAAACACGAACAAGCCATGATTCAGTATATGCAGTCTGTTAATAACCAACATCTGCGACTCGCACAAACGAATCATAGCAGTCAAATCACATGACACAAAGAGTTAGCAAAAAGGGAATGTGAAAATGCTAAGCTGCATGAAATAACACTGATAAATAAATAACAGTCTTACCACAGAGCAAGTCTCTGCTCAATTTCCTTGAGAAAACCAGTGTGAAATTTGTGCAAAGGCTCGAAGTTGGAGAAAATTAGATTTTTCAGTATTTCGGGCATGCAATCCTCTTTACTCACAGCACTCTGAAACCACTACAAAGCAAAAAGAAGCAAAGTTATCAAGGGGATGCAATGAAGCAGGTATGATCATTTGCTGTCTTTATATATAAAACACATACAGGAAACACATATACACCTAACACATATACACCTAACCCAGTAAGGACCTGTTTAGCTGGCAGTAAGAGTATAACCCAGGTTTCCCTTGACACTCCCATGTGCTGAACTGGGGCTCTTGGCTAAAAAAAGAAACTCCCTTCCTCACTGCCACAGTTGATAAAACCCTGAAAATTCTTTTCAAGTCCAAACTGGTTCGTCAATTCAGACTAAATTTGCAAATATTGTAGGTTTAAGAAGAAAATAGTGTTTCAGTCAAAACAAAAAAATATTCTCTGCGTTTTCTTTGCCTAATTCTAATCCCCTTGACAGAAGTTGATACAGCAAATACTCAAGCCCATGTTACTCTGTGTGGATAGAGAACATCATCCACTTTGCAAAGTGAGCAAGGAGAAGCACAGAGTATTGCACTTTCAAGTCAAGATGCTAGTCAGAGAACAGGAGAGTCAGTACCAAACACTGTTCAGAGTGCAGTACGTGCCTGGAGTCACTTTTGCTCCATATTCTCTTTAATTTCATCCCGGTAGGCGTACGGGTGATGCAAAACCATCAGCCCACAGGTTTGCCAAGGTGGCATGGATTCATATCTTCACCATGATAACACTATTCCCTCCTCATTGTCCTGAGGTGTTCCAGCTATCTATGACTGACTTTCAGCAGTGCTTAAAAGGCTGTTTTAAGAGGGTACAACAGCCCTGACACTGCATCAGCTGGAGCTGACCCAGACCTGTATAAACAGATACCCAACACAAGCCTTCCTTTCCCCCACTTTATGGCTGCACTGAGCAAAGCTAAGGCAGGTGAAGATCTACCAAGTCTCATATTTCATGCACGAGACTCGCTCCTTCCACCACCTCCAATGGCACTGGCTACTTGCTGCTGGGATTGCAGCAATGGTGTCACCAACGTCCTCTTCTTTCATTGCCTCGCTTATTCAGAAAGCCAGGGAGAGTAGGCAGTGAAGCCACAGCTATCTTATTGCCTGTAACAACCATGCTGCTCTAGCCTGCATTGGCTATGTCTACACTGGCCCAGAACCAACTGCATCTGCCACGGGGCCTCCTGGAACAAAACAGAAGCTGAGGAGAAGGTCTCTCTCCCTGGTTGGTACAACTGGCTCTTCCCTGCTTCATGTCCTCCTTATCATACTACTCAATGCAGGAGGTGGCAATGCACCCTAAATGAACAACCCTGATGATGTTTCACGCTTAGGACAAGCTGGGAGGTCTGAAACTGCTGGAACACCATGAGAGGTCTTGGATCCAGTGCCCTTTTAAAGACAAATATTATTTAAGGCCAAATCTTGCACATGTTACTCTTAAAAATTAAACAGGACTGTTGCTGTGTGCGCAAAGAAAGCACAGATTTGTCTTGGTGTTAACAACCATCATACTCTGACCAGGTAGTGAGATACTGCAAGATAGTAAGCTGCCTAACAGTTTAACATACTGCATAATCAGAATCATTCAAGTATGTGCTAGAACAATATTTCATGTTGAATGGAGAACATTTAAGCCAGGGAAAACCTTAATACATCCCTCTAGGGAGCTACTTCAGTTTTAAGAGAAATCATTGAAAACCCATAGGCATTTTAATAGTTGCAACACCAAAGCATGAGAGAGAAGAAAGAATAAATGAACTGTTTCAAGTTCTTCAACCTGAAATAGTTACTAACCACAGTGCAAATTTCTACTTTCTGATTTTTGCATTATTCCTTCCCTATAGTTGTACTCCTGTGCACTGCAGAGTGCAGAATATAAAGTAGCATGGAACAGCTAAGACGTTAAATGGAGCAGATAAAACACTACTGAGTACAGCTTCACGTGTTTCATGAATAGCGTTCAAGTAAACATACCGATGTGATGACTTCAAGGTCCTTCAGGTATGTACGTTCCGTGGTTGCTACTTCTTTAGCAATGAAGTAAGCTTTCTCAGTTGGGAATCTCTGAAAATTGCAAACACATTAGGTTTTCACCTGCTTTTACGGAGCTGCCTTCTGCACAAAAAGCTGTAGACAACAACCACCAAGGTAGTTATAAGCCAGTGACCCTTGCTTCCGGTTACTGTGACTCATGCTTTAATGTTCCTAAGCCCCGAGAGCAATCTTTCCTTGCAAACACAAGACAGCAAACACTTTCTATGGATTCTTGAGAGATTCCTTTCCGCCAAGGTTATTTCCATAGCTCTCTGGTGCTGATGTCCCTTTAAGCTTATTCTGTGGTTCTGGAGCAGGACATATTCTGAAGCTCAGAAAGAAATCCCTTGCAGGCTAGGTAACCATTTCAATCAAACCTGACAAATGATTCAAAAATTATTGTTTGAGTATTAAAAGTCCCATTGGCAGGGTGAAGACCTACAGCAAAATACTCTCAAAAAAGTCAAATCCGTAAGTTTCTCCCAGCAGTGGGACAACCTCGCAGTGGGTTAGGATAACAATCGTCCTGCGTTATCCAAGAGGAAAAACCATTAGTAGTTTCAACAGTTGCTCAGGAAGCAGAGAAGACCAGAACATCCACAGAATCTTTTGCTTTTTTATTTCCTCCCTCAAGGTCATCAGTGCAGAGGATACACTAGAAAGGGAGGTGGGGAGAAATGGACTGTGGGGGCATTTCTCAGTCAGTACCCAACTCCATGGGAACCATCATCAGCTGGTGTAAGCTACAACAGTCATTGGGCTGCTTTCACTTGGACTAGCACAGACTATTAATTTATTTGTAGCTTTTCTTCTTCCCAAATTCCTTTCATATACCAGCTAACCATGCATAGTGGGGAAGGAGATCTTCCTCAAACACTTTCCCACTTTCCATCTTCCTTTCCCACCTTCTTCCTTCTCATATGCTCCCAGCTCAGGAGAGAAAGCAGGCAACACAGGCACAAGAGCAAGCCCCTCTTGCTGTGCAGCACAGCAGTCAGTCAATGAAGGAGGCTCCTGGACTGCTGCAGCAGGGACAAGCCAGCCCAAGCTCGCAATACTCTGGCTCAGACAGAGCCACTTCTGTCTTTGAGAACAGTTTTGAATGTGATGCTCCCTCATGGCTTTGCTGCAATGATGGGGCTGAGCCAAATACTTCCAGCTGAATGCTGAAGACTGTGGCTCAGAGAGAGCATTTTCTACTCCCACAGCCAAATGCGAATGGCACTCCCAGCAGAGAGAGCCTGGAGAGCTGGGGTTGGACATTCCTGCATAAGGTTCAAACTGTTTCTTTCCTCTCGTCATCTGGAAATTTTCCCTCCAGTAATATATTGGAGTTGAGGGTTTTGTTAAAACAAACTACTAAAACACAACATGGAAAACAGAACCAAAGCCAGCTGTCTTACCTTTCTTTTGACCTCTTCCTCATCATCTGTCCTGATGCATGATGGGTCATTCAGCAAAGGGCTGATCAAGGGAGATGACTGCTTGGCATCAGGGCTCAAGTTTGGAGATAAGGACATATTTGCCACTGATGGTCCTCCTTGAGAATTGATGGAAAGCTCTGACAGGTGAGGGCTGCCAGTCAGAGAACCTGCTAAAGAAATGATAAAAAAGAAATCTCAGTTAGGATAGGCTTTTTCCAGAAGGTACCAAAAAGTTACAAGCTTCAGTTGCAGCATGGGAAATTTCACTACAAGATACAGCCATCAGGGTCCTCAAACTAGTCCAAATGGACTTAAAATAAGAGGAGATCCATCTACCTGCATTAACCAATGGACTGAAACATTCTTTCAGCTGATGAAACTGACTGGAAATAGTGTCTGTCTTAGGGATGAAACCATACATGACTATGCTGCCAAGATTTACTGCTAAACATCAAATTCATGCCAAAATTTTCAACATTGTAATTCATTCTAAGAAACAGAATGGTTTCCTCAGTTTTAAGAGAGGCTTACAGTATAATAAATGCAATAATAAGGGAGCCACCCTAGGAGCGTTATTCTTTCTAGCAAAGTACAACTCCAAAGACCCAAATCAGCTGAAGTACTTCATAGGGAGCTACAGGATACATGTTAGAATACATGTATCTCGTGGAAGTCTAGAGGAAAAGAAACAGGACTTTCTATGGCAGTATTGCTCCTAAGTAACAACAGTCATATCTAATATGAAGGGAAAAAACTACTATTTTCCCAATTTCTACACACAACAGAAGTATGCATATTATACCTTGTAGGTCTTTCCATGCTCCTCTGATTGTTTGGGATGGAAATGCTAGCATTACATTTACATAAGAAAAGCAATATTTTTAATGCAGAAAGCATGACAATTTTAGATTATCACAAATATAAAGTCCCATTTAATTTTAG
Source organism: Rhea pennata (assembly GCF_028389875.1). Lineage (NCBI taxonomy): Eukaryota > Metazoa > Chordata > Aves > Rheiformes > Rheidae > Rhea > Rhea pennata. Next base: position 160,238,609 of record NC_084663.1, read on the forward strand.
ATTTTTTTTTTAAAATAGACAATTAATTACACTTCCACTGGTTCATATACACTACATTAAATAATACTGAAATCAGCATTTTGTCTCTTGGGAGGCAGCCAGTCTACTGACTGCACAAAGGAAAGAGTTTGCCAAAAATGCCCAGTGCTTCCCAATTGTCCCCTCCTTCAAATCTATGAAAATCTAAGCCTGTTTTAAACTAGAAGCTGGATCTTTCATACAGAAAAACATTTACAGTCTGTTTATTTTTGGTATCATTCCTTAAAATGCAACAAAAAACATGACAAACTCTCAATTATCACAGCTAATAGGTTGTCTAGGACTAAATGTAAAAACCATACATCACCATATACTTAAGGTCAAATATATATTACTCTAATGTGTTTATATCCTTCCTAGACTGTATTAGTTAAGTGTTCCTGTAACTACAATACAACTGAGACACTCCAGTAAACAGAGGTACCAACAAATATAATTAAGCCAGTAGTAAAACCTATTTATTTTCTAGAACAACTCAAATTTATTGCTAGAACATGAATGTTTTCCAGTTCCAAACCAGTTCATGTTTATGTGTCATTGCTTTGAAAAGAGAAAGAAAAAACAATACAGTTGTTAGTTTACGTAATCATGACAGTTAGGTAGCCTAGTATAAATCAAAGTCAAAGTAGTATTTGTCTTGAAGTTCTGTATTACAGCTAGCAAGAAAGGATTTACCAACAGTTTCACACTAAATCAATGTTCAGTGAAATTTGAGAAAATGCCACAGCTTGTTACACAAATGTCAATTTTATTGACGCTAGCACACAACTGTATACAGTGTTTTCAAAAGAAAAGGAATTCATCATTGAGAAATAGTGAAACAGATTAATAGCAAGGTTGTAAGGTTAAAAGTACTACACTCTGCATTACAAAAGACATAAGAAAAGTGGTATCAGCTCAAATGTGGAAACAAAGAAATTCTGGCACTATGTCTGTCATATGACAGCAAGTAAATGATTTGCACCTCTGTGAGAAGTTCACAGGCATTATATTCTAGAAGTCAAACAGCACCTATCTGTGATAGATAGGTATAGATAAATTGACATATCTACCAACCTATTTACAAACCTAGATATAACTTTTGAGTACTGGATTTTTTATCAGTACAGCTTGAGTATTTCAAACTACAAAATATCAAATGGACAATGATTTAAAAAGACTTCCTAATCTATGCTTGGAAGACAGGACTTGGAAAAGTATCATTATGAAAAAATTTGCCTGGCGGCTCACAACTTTAGTAGACAACCCAGCAATTAAAGACTTGCACACCAATACATCACTGACATTCTCAAAGTTATTTTGCAGCAAGTTAAAATACTACATTTAAGTATCAACATGGACATGAGCAGCGACCAAATCCAGTCACCACACCTACAAACGAGCTCAGTTAAGACTACTGGAAACCCCACCGGAATGCCAACGTACCGAACAACTGAAAATTAAAGCTAGGTATAACAAGTGTATATAAGAAGTATAAAGAAGGTATAAGAAAGTACCCATATTGCAAAAATGTCTCAAAATGCTTTCCATTGCATTAGCAGATTTTGGGGCATAATTACAACCAACACAGCCATAAAGATCAACACACTGGATATTGCTCTGGTTAAGGTGGGAAAACTAACTTGTTCTGCTGTGACAAAGTCAAGAGGTCAAGAGGTCATGAAGAAATGAAAGCTGGAGGTCTTCTTTCCACCATCACCACTCAGTCAGGACATGCATCATGCTGATGGACCATTGCAAGTATTGCAATGTGACCTTCTCACAGCAGTGAGGAACAAATAACTTACATTAACCAAACCATCTTTTCTCTGACCTCTTTCCATAAAGAAGTGTATTCACACAGGCCCTACACATCAACTACATACTGCAGAATATAAATAGCAGCAGAAGAGAGAAAAACAACTTTATTTACAAGGTCCTGAAATTGCTCATGTTTTACCCTAAAGGATTCTTTGATCGACAGCAAATTATTAGCATGTCAGTTGTCAAATGTCAAGTGGTGCTCCATGGCACAATGGAGGCTGAAAAGGTTTGCAGCTGGTAAAAGGAATGGTCTCTGGTCACATTCCAGCTGGCTTCTATTTAGACTTAGACTTGGACTTGGGGCCCATCTTTCAAATATAATGAAGCTAGCTACACACACACACACACACATAAACACACACACCAGGTAAAGGATGCTTACTTAAGGATTGTTCAAGCACATACTAAAATGATATCCGTGGTGGAGGGGGGCAGGAATTAAGTATGTACTTAAATTATTTTCTGAAGTTGTGTTTAAGATGAGAAACAAATAATGGTTGATGACAGTAACAAATAATGAGATTACTCTTTCCTTTGTATGAACTATCACAGTATGTAGGATTAGCCCATCAATACCGAAATACTTGTTTTTTTCTTAGTTGCATTGAGCTAGTTTATCCTCAAGACACTGGGAAAAGCTGCTAGGGTAGGGAAGGTGACAGCAAAAGTAAACTCTGATTAAAAATTAACTTGAAAAAAAATGTAAGAAAAAAACAACAAGACAGTCACAAAACATGAAACCACAGGTTATCGTCCTAGCTTCAGAAGTGTCTCAAATCAGTCATTAACTTTCACTTCCTATGTGCTAAGTAACATGAAGTTATTGATTAAAATCAAATACTTAACAGATATACTTCTGTCAAAACATACATCACGTCCTTCAGAGTAATTTGATACTGAGAATGCACAGGTGTGGTGGCAAGTTGCAGGTGACTGGTGCTGAGTTTGGTGCCTTCAGGGACCAAACTCGGCCTGGCTGAGCTACACTGCTTTACAATATATTCAGCACCAGGAAACACAAAAAAATCATAATTGCTACTTTTTAGCTTTTTAGCTCATGAAAAAAGTCTCTCCCAGAGGTCAATTCAAATTATAGGTGGGCTATTTTTTTTTGGACAATGTAGACAGCTTACTGACTTGAAATCCCTACTTAGAGGCTTTACCCTAGCATGGAAGAGCTCTCCTCTTTGTGAAGGTAAAAGAGGTTCAACATATCTTGAAGAAACTCCTCCTCTTTTTTAGTCTTCTCCTGAAACTGCTGAGTAATAACGCTCATGCCATTTAGTGTTCTTCATCTGCTCCCAGTGAACCGGAATTCCCATCCCTACACACTGGGCTTAAAGAGCAAGGAGGAGTACAGCAGTGCTAAGATGCTCCTTTGGAAGGAAACATCAACCATTATTGGAAGTGGCTAAAGTTCAAAATTTTGCCAGAAAGCCTACAGTCCTCACAGAAACTCAAATGTTGGCCGCTATTTTGTTCTCCACGTTTACAGTTTTACTATTAGAAATTAAAATGTGTTTAAGTCAGAAAAGTGCCTTTCTCAACACCTGGAACACTGTAGGACTCCTGGCTTACTCTCTCTTGGGCCTGCTCCACAGACACTTAGGTCAGCAGAAGCTTTGCCAAGTAGTACAGAGATCCAGATCCCCTTTACTCTTCTTAAAGAGCAGATGAGTGTTTTCTAAACTCCAATATGGTATATGAAACTGAAGCTGTTGCCCCTGTGTCCCTTGCATTAGCAAATATACCACTTGTGAAAGTTCTTCTAGTAAGAAAGTATCTGATAAAGTTGTCACTGTTATAGCCATAGACTAAAGTCTGAACGAATTTTCCATAGCCACATTGTTGCACACTTCTAAGCTCTACATGAAAGTTTTGGTTGGAGACATAATACAGAATGACATAGGGGACAGATAACACCAGGTGAAGTGTCAGCAATTTTCATAAGTACTTTTCTGATGACTGAAGTATCTTAGATTAGAAAAGAGTTTAGTAAGGGTGTCCGTCTCTTCTCTCTCCCCAGTTGTGAATCAGGCACAGTAGTGCAGCTGAACTAGCAAAGATTTTGGATTCAGATTCCTTTCTGCTCCCCTTGAACACAATAACAACCTCCCACCAACTTCCACAAAAGCTGGAGAGGGACCAACTCATCAGGCTGCCTTTCTCTTCTCTATTTAACAAAGCAAGTTGGAGTGCTGGATACAATTTGTTAGAAAAAAAAGATCTTGAAAAGTAGTTATACATCAATCAAAAATTCATATAGAAACATCCCTGAATGCACCAGTAAAGAATTTGATGAGGAAAAGGAAGGAAAGAGATCTGATGTCATACATAACCAATAACTCTGCCTGGTATGAAGAGGAACATCCCAGGGAGAAAGGTTTGCTTTGACTTCACAGCTTCAAAATGTGTGCCCATGGCAGGAGTGGCAGGAAGGGATTTGGGAGAATGGTACACCTTCTCGATGAACGAATTTCCGCATATTCAAGACAAAGCATCAGCCAGCCATTGGACAGAACAATTAAATCAGTGACAGTTTTACAGCAAAATACCAGTTAGAATGAGTAAAAGCCTTCAGTACAAGTAAAACTAAAAAAAATAAAAAAAATTAACTCCATGCATACACAGTTAAATGGACATGCTCATATTGTCATCAAGCTTGGTGTTGGTTTAGTAGCCAGCAACCTCTCCAGTTGGTAAAGGTCCATGCTTTATCGGTATTCTGCAGTATTAGACAGCGGTGAGTGTGAAATTGGACAGTAACTGCTGTTGGCCTACATCAGCGTATATTTGAACTTAAGGAAAAAAGAACGAACATTGCAGACTGGGAAGAATACAGGGTCACTGGGCATCACTCTTTTGTGTAGCTTGATCTTTCCAGACAGAAACAGAACAAGCAATGGAAGGATCCCCCACCGTACAGAGGGTTAGGGTTGCTTTGGTTTGTTTTGGTTGTTTTCTGAACGAACGTGACACAGCACGACAACAGATTTGGAAACCCGCTGTGGTGCATTCATCCCGCATGTAAGCTTATGCCACAGATACTGTCCATTTCAACAAGACATCTTCCCGAGACTGCAGTGATCCTGCTTACCAGCTACGGCAGACCAACCTGGTCCTTGCTGAGGGCAGCCTTCATCAGGAAATGAAGGGCAAACCAATTGCGCTCAATGGAGCTCAAATAGCCCAGAAAAACACATCTTTTCCCCCCCTTCCTCCGCTGTTTGGCTCCTCAACACAGTGTGGTTTCTCAGCTTAAAACTCACAACCTGAGGGGGATTTGTTTCCCCCAGCGTGGAGGTGAGGAGTGCTCTCGGAGACAGGATCACTGTAATAAGAGGAATTAGGTACTCCCAATACAAATAGGCATTTCTGCAGTAAAAGGACATTGAGACAGTGCTCCAAACAATGCAAGGAACAGAAGATACACCATGCTTTGAGGATAAAGACAGAACATTGGAAAGGCTTTTTCTCCCAGAGAGGTACATGCTGACAAAACAGTGCATACAATGAAACAAAAAATGTTCCTCTTTAAACGGTATTAAACAAATGACAAAAATGAGAATGAAGTCCCCAGCATCTTCAATTTTGAAAATTAATTTGGACTATTAGGATATATTAAAAAAAATCTACGCATGTGCACACATAGAAATCAGGAAAGGGCGGAATAGGTGAAACACTGCCAAGCTTACAAACTTTTGTTAGTGGGTTCAGGTGAATTTCTTAGCAGGAAAGGGGAAAAATACGGAATTCAGCTAATAAAAGATATTAAGTGCCTCATGAAAAAGCAACAAGCATGAGCTCTGACATTCACTGAACTAAAGAGAAAGACCTACCTCTGCTCTTGCTGTAAACCATCAAAAGCAAAAAGATAACTGTTTTCTTCTCAAGACAAGACTTACACCATTTCAGAGGAAGTATCTAAGCTAATTTTAACAAGTCAGAGAGCTCTCAGTTCAGAAAGCATCCATTTTCCTTGTACCTTCCATATTAAATCAATGACAAATATATTATTACTGGCTTTAGAGTTATTTTTTACCAGCAGAAACTGTGGATTTTTATGGTTTTCAGGCCAAAAAAAATAACATCAGGAAAAACTACGCCTTAAAACTCTAACCTTTCTAGAGCAAACTAATTATTTACAATAATGCCATGCAGATTTATGATCCTAGTATCTTTACTTCTTTCACTGTAATAACAATACCATTATTTACAATCACACTCGTGGAAAACATGCCTGTGAATACCCAGCTCAGCTAGGCACCTGGGCTTTCCAGACATCATAACATTTAAAAGAAAGTGCTCACTGCTTTTAATAACAAACAACATGAGACAAACACCTTGCTTACCCTACTTGCTCTTTAGAGAGCACAGAACTAGAACAGAAAAGGAAATACTTCAAAGAATTGCTACATATGTCAACTAAATGAGGCTTTTTGTTCACCTCAAGCCTTTGATTTTTAAGTGGAAATTCTGTATTTTCAAGTACCAATGGTACCACAGAGCTTAACTATGGGGAAGAGTGTTCAGGATCCACAGGTTGCACATTAACTGTTTCCCTTATAAACAAGGTATGTGCCTTGCCTAGGCATATTTCAGCAACTATAGCAACAATTGAAATAGAATAGGAAAGACTTTGTTAATTTTAATTTCCTAGGACTAAAAGTTCCTTCCTTTTCCTTCCTGATAACATAGGCAAAGATTTTCCCTTACGTAGCTTGACTGAAGCCAAAATCAGCTCTGTTTTCCATAATATCTGAGAAAAGCTATACATCAGTCTAATCTCTGGGACCTCCTGATGGTAAATGCTGTGTATCAGCCACTTACAATCAGAAATCCTAAAATCATCATGATCAAAGAGGTGACACCAACAAGCAGTTGGGTTTCTCACAAAAAGAGTGTTCTACCACTTGTCTTTCACAGATACTAACAAAAGAAAAACATACACGTATTATAAAATGTTCTAGAAGATTCAACTTCCCTCATGTATCTAGAGTCTTTCCCATTTGGTATGGAGAACAGGCTGGATCCCTTAAATCAGGGGGAAAGAAGTGCTCTAGAATGTATGGAAGTTGCCATAACAAATTAAACTGAGAGATGAGCATTAAGAAGGACCAAAAATTTTGTTTTCATCATTTGAAGTTAAATTACTGCAATTAAAATTTAATTCTAATGTCACCTCTGCTAATAGTTGAATACCCCACGATGACAAATGAAACTAGAGTAATACAAACATGGTGTTTGAATCAATTTACAGGTCAGACATCCCTTCTTCTTGACAGTTGAGGAACTGTCATGGAAATAGCCATACTTCATTTCATTTGCATATAGATTATTTTAATGAGCTCTGAATTGTTGGTTTTCAATATTCAGCATCAGGGCTGTTTCATCAGTTTGACTAACTGATACAATTCCTGCTCTCCAAGCACCCTAAGAAATCACTGGGGTTTTAAACTTTCAGGGAAAGTCTGGGAAGCATCCTATGGTGAAGGAAATGGAAATAAATAAGGCTAGACATTTTTTGTGTGTTTAAAATATTTCCTATTCTTCTTTTCTTTGTTTCCTCATCCCTGAACATTACCAGAAAGAAATTCCTAGTTGACTAAGGAGACTCTGCATATGTAAGTGTTTGTCATGAGGCAGTGAAGGAAAGATTTTAAAGCAGGAGCCATACAGGAGCAGCAACAGGTTTTTCATCTGTCTACCCCATTTTCCATTTGACTTTCTCTGGTCACCACCAATTGGATGCACAGATAGAGATGCCAGACAGGAACTTCTGGCATGAATCCTATTGCTTCAGAATGAATACAGCTGCTTCAATTAATAAAACCTGCTCTACAAACATCTGTGCAAACAGACACTAGCCACACAAACATTCAGGAAAAAAGAGAGTCTTGAAGCAGTCTGGTCTAACAATGTTAGCCACATAAAGTGAACTAATTCACAAAACATTTTCACCCTTCACTGAGTTCTGATGATTATGTTCAGTATCGACGACTGCTCTGATGAGAAAATTGTCTAATTTTGCGTGCCCTTTGATACTGAATTAAACTGGTAGACTGATTTAATTTTTCAACTTATGAACATGCAACTCCCATTATGGTTCTATCTACTTAATAATTTATCCCAGCTCCATACAGCTCTCCTAAGGTACATGCAAATACAGTAAGTTTATGTATTTTCAGTTACTTGTTGACATTTTTCATATATAGCAATTTCTTACAGCTTTTCTTTGATATATTTTACATTTAGTGTGCACTACAATGGTTAATGGGATGGTATCTGTTAGGCAGGTCTAAGAACAAGTGCCCTTGGCAAATGGCAGCATGAGGCACAAATCATCCTGAGAGAGCGCCCCTCTGTCATGCACAAGGAATACATATTATCTAGGGGATATGGACTAGTTCAAACCTGAAATGGTAGAGCCCAAGCTATTCAGATATCAATTATTCAAAACTCCATGCCTGCAATATCCTATCCTTGCCTCCTGCAACAGCTCACTACTACTAAAGTTTCCTTCACCTAGCCAAATTTATGGCCAAATTTTATAGCCCAGGTCATTCAGGAAGAACAGATTCTAGGAAAGGCTGATATGAAAAGAAACTACAGAAGAAGATCCCCATAGGATATAGTATTTTGAGTTGTTGGTTAGCTGGAGAAAGCTTAAAAATGTTTGACATGACTTTTCTTATTCACTGTAGCAGATGACTGAATATGGTCAAGGATTTGGAACAGCAGAGAAAGAACTGGAGTGCCTGCCACCCATGGGTGAAATTGCTAATTACATCTGCACATTATTTTTGCTAATTACACCTAATTGCAATTGTAATTATTTTTGCTAATTACGTCTGCCCATTATATTTACTCCAATCACGTGGACACAGTTGCTACAGCACAGTGATAAGCAGTCTGAGCAGCCCAGAACTGGCTTCCTGCAAGTCCTCTGGAGGACAGGAGATGGACGGCTCCAGGACTACTTCTTCAGAGTAGACAGAGCTGCTAAATCTCTTTGGGATTCAGTTCCCTATTTGTAGCAACTGCCTAAAGATATGTATGTATTTCAAGAGTGTGAGACTTAAAAGATAATTATTGTGAATAAAAATGAAAGATTTAGAATCGTGATTTGTAAGTACCACCAGCAGTACCCAAAATCTACAGAAATTGATGGGAAGAACGAAATCTTTTAGCAGGTCTATAAATACCTCTGCTAGAGTTGAGACACAGGTATGCTTATACCAGGGTCACTAGCTGGGGTATGCAGATCAATCAATGCCTGCAGTGATTAACGTAAACTGACAGGCTCCTCTTCTTGTGCGTGTTTTGTGAACTAGAATAACAAGAATTCCCCCATCTCATCTGCAGTCTTGGCCCAAAGGTTTCTGTTCTTCCCTCCAAGGTCTTTCTGTATGTCTCCCACAGAAACAAATTCACAAATTAATTCTGAGGGACCTGATCCTATGTGAAAATGTCAGTTTAAAACTGCTCTCTTGCTACCATTCCTGGCAAGCCCCCAGATATGAACCACATGTCTAGTGGAGGAATTTGGCCCACAGACTGTTTTTAATTAAATGCTTGTCTAATGATATTAAACTGAACTTCAGTGGCATAAGAGTGCCGCAAAATGATTCATCCTAAATTAAATGACTTCCTATGTAATTTACAAACATTATTTCTTCAAACGAGAAGAATTCCACGTGTAAAACTATAAACACTTAAACATTTAAAATTGGAAAAATGCCAGAAGACAGCAAGTAGTTGGAGAAAAATCCTCATTTTCCATTTTTTGAGGATAATATTCAAAAGGAAAACAAAGAAGTTGTTGAGACACTATTAGCAACTAAGCTAACTCCAACCAGAAGCAAGTCTGTTTTTGTAAAATAATAAATTCATTATCTTTGCAGGCATGTGAGAGAAGAAAAGCAGGCCAAGAAAACAGTATTTGAAAGGATGCAAAATAGTAAACACCACTTACAAATTTCCTATTCACTTAAATGGAAACGATATGAAATCTATTCACTTTTTTTAAGCAGCAGAAGCAAGACTGCAAATCCTTTTGTTGAAAGTCCATTACTTAAGCTCTAATTCTACTGGCTAACAAAGCAATTAATGCTTGTGTCCAGACTGCTATTACTTTACTGTATAATATAACTACTGGTATTTTTGCTATATAGTCAGCAAAAAACTCCCAAGAGACTCATGCACACACTCCCCATGCTCACAGTATCTGCTAATGCAGGCTTCAACTACCTATATTTCATCTTAAATATTCAGAAGTTCAAGGCAATTATTTTACAGCTATTCTAAACCCAAAACACAAACCACCTTCTTCAGAATTATATACAAGCAGGTTTTTTCCTCATTATCCACCTCTCTCTTTCTAGATTCATACTTTTAACTGCAGGAACATAGGACAGTGTGCTCTGTCACCAAAATACCACTATCAAACGAGATGTCTTATAATCATTCCTGTTTAAAGATGAGGTATCTAATCTTCAAGGAAAGTCAACACACTAAAGTAGGTGATCAGATTTACACAAAGATATATTTTACTGCAAAAATGTAAAGTATATAACAAAACATGCCTAAACTACTATATGTATCTTTTTAAATATCCTTCACTCAGATTAAACTCTGTTAAAATGTGCATAGACCAAGGCATTAGAAAAATTAAAAACACTTTTTGTCTTCTTATTTTTGTAAAAATGATCTTGGAAATTTTATATTGTTTAGGTTTACAAAGTCCTGTAAGTGGTTCATCAGTGTTCATGTGGGTGGATTCATCATTACTGCATGATTCAGGTCACTGAAAGTGACCTGCTGTTGATCACTTCAAATTCTCAATTTTAGTTCTCTTCCCCCACAAGAAAAACACATATAAGTAAGGCCAGTGGTAAAGAGCACATCTTTTCTCCCAGCTGTAATTACTGCAGGACACTTTCCATACTGGAGACCTTTCCTCTGCATTTTCTTAAATCAACTTGGAGAAACTAGAATCAGATTTTATTAGGATATAGCCTTAATTCTCAGTATGTTTAGACTGTGAAAATGAGGTTTTCATATAATGAGTGTCTGTACCTATGCCAAAATCTTGTTACTCTATGTATAGTACTCAAGACAATCAGCCTAGATGAGAGTTAGTTACATAGATCTTTGTCCCTGTTCGGGGATGAAAAATTTATGAGGTGGCACTATTAAAAGGAATAGCCTATGACAGACTAATTGAATACTATATTTTTCATGATCAAGAAAAGAAAAAAAAATCAAACAGCCACCATTTCCAACCTCCCTACCAAAAATCACCACAACAGAACTTTGATATCTTTGATAACTGAACGAATGAGGAGAAAAAAGGCAAACCAATTCTCTTGCAATTAATCTTCATATCACACTGATAAAGGATAGAAAGGATTGCCTTGCAAATCATACTTATTCCACTCTCAAATAGAATAGATCCAATCTAAGTTTTTTTCACTTGAATTATATCTTTCATCTTCTCCTCCTCACCTGAGCAGGAATTTGGAGTTTCAAAATCTCCCTCATCAAACTGGCCTGATGAACCTGCTGCATAAAAAGCCAGTACTATCATTGTTCCTATAAACATGACTAATTTGTATCTTCATCAAGTTAGATTATAAAATGGATTATGAAGATGAGCAGACCAAACACTTTCTTGCTATGAAAAAATTTGTCAGCATTGCTAAAGGTTTCAGCAAGCCTTGGTCTTGAATATCAAGCTGCCTGCATTTGGCCATAAGTTTAATTTTTTCTCTAACTTTGTTGAGGCACTCATGAGCAGCTCTCCTTGCATGGGAGAGAAAAAAATTGTACTAGACTCCCGTAAAAGAGCACAATGTATCTAGTTCATTTTGTTTTTGTTTTGTCAAAATAACCAGTCAAGTGTCAAAGAAGCTACAGTACATACCTAAAACATGACTTAATACAAAAAAAGTTGAGTATATAAAGTCCTACCTAATCATAATGTATCACAAAAGTAATTAAATCAATAATGATTATCCCTTCCTCCTGCCTTTCAGAGGAGATACATTACTGTTAAGCTTCACTGAGACTCATCCTGATTATTGGCCTTCTAGTACCCCTTTCCTCTGGCTGGTCAAGAGAATGATAACATTTGAAACAGCTAATGCTCTGTTTTTACAGACCAGCCACTTTTTACCAGCTCCAGAAAATGCAATTGCTCTAATGAACAATTATAGTATCCACTGGTCTCATGCTCCCCAGTCCCTAGCAGCTGAAGACCTGCACACCATCTTCATCACTAAGGCCAACAGACACATCCTCCTCTACCTCCTCATCAAGCTGAAGACTTCCAAAGGAGTACTTATTTCTAGGCATGGGAGAGGAACTCAGTACAATGGGATTTCCGAACACCAGAGGGTGAGTGAAAGGGTTAATGATCTCCGAGTCAGAATCGCTAGATTCTGTCCCACTGCTGGTGGAGCCCTCCATCATCTGGATTGCAGCTATGTGATCCACCACGCTACTGGCATGCAATGACTGCATGACTGGGCTCTGCTTTGACTGTCCCCCTGCTGGCATACCATTGGCCATCATTTTGCCTTCTGGAGTAGTCATTTTAGCCACACCACCTCCTTTGCAGTGTCTCTCTGACCTGTACTCCTGCCCGGGGGTTAAAGATACCTGGCTCAGGATAAATGGATCTGTTCCTGACTTATTGCAAAGATTTGGGATTTTCTGCACACGAGGCCGTTGAGAACCTGGAGAATATCTGCCATAGTTATGGCAGCTACTGGCATAGCTGTCCTCCTCCCCAGTCCTTGCCCTACAGTCATGCCCATTTTCTGAGACATAACCCTGAGAGCCAGTTCTGCTCAGGCTTATGTTAGGACTTGACCCTTTGCTACTGGGAGGCAATGGAGTAGCCAGTGGACTACGGCTCCCTGGCTCTCTAAACAGTTCATCAACCAGTGAGCTGTGCCTTGGCATCCTGGGGCTTCCCCCAGCGTAGAAGGAGAGATTAGCTGTGTTATCATCAAGGTACTCTTCAGAGAGATACTGGGAAGACTTTATAGAGGCTGAGGAATCCCTATACCTAGTTCGATTACGATTTTCGTCTCTATAGTGAATATAGGCACCACTGGTCAAATCACCCTCATAATTGTCATTTGTTTGGGAATATGACCGGGTTATTTGTCCTCTGAGGAGATCATACTCGCTATCTACATCACTGCAGTCAATGAAAGGAATGGAGGTGCTGCTGCCATGAGCAGCCCTGGAAGCTGGACCTGTGCTTGGTTGCTGTGACTGAGGTCTGTTCTGCATCCTGTCCTTAGTGGCCTCCTCTTCTTCCTCCACTGTTGACACCACTGCTCCATCCACCTTTCTGCTTTCCTTTGGGCTCTTCTTTAAGGAAGGGCTCCTGCGTTGTCCGGTGTCTTCTGTTGAAGCTTTCAATTCCTTCCCTTGCCGGCAGCTCTGCACTACCGCAGCATCATTGTCGTCTCCAAAGGCAAAGCTAGAGCTCTGGAAAGATAAAGGAGGGAAGGCAAAGGGGAGACAACGGGGAGAGAGAGGGGTGGGAGAAGAATGGAGTGGAAGGGAAGGGAGCCAGAGGGAAAAGGCTATGTGTAATTACGCACCAGCATTTTGCGCTGCAGGTTGCAGCAACATAGGTATCTCTTGAAACCAGAGGTAGTAACTCAAGCTTCAAAATGTATTAAAAGACAAAAACCCAGCGCTCTGATCTTGAAGAACAGATAATGGGGAAAAATACATATGCTAAGCCAAACGAAGACAAGGAAGGCAGAATCCAGGGACATATAAAAAGGGGTATTTGAGATTCTTCCATGCCCTAAGGCTGCCATCACCACCTGTTTGCATTACTCTGAGAAGCTGGAGGGGCAAGAAAGGTAAACATATGAGATAAAGTCTGCACACTCTCCTTGCATAGACTAAAAAAGCTCAAAGGGCCTTGCCTGGGCTTCTGAACAGCCCAGCATTCAACCATTGGAGTGTACCTGCCACTCACTCTGGCTGGCTTTTCAACAAACAGAAATGTCAGCATCTGCCTGACAGCTTTACTCTCTCCTCCTGAGTTTGTCTTAGCAGTTATAAAATTCTAAAAAATATCTGAAATTGGCTGAATCTGTAGCAGAATTCTCTGAGTTTCTTGGATTTGCAGGAATGATAGAGCTGGAGAGTGTCTAAAGGAAGCAATACAGGGAAGGCAAAAGTGTTGGCAGCATTCTCAAATCATAGAATGGTAAGGTTGGAAGGGACCTCTGGAGATCATCTAGTCCCACCCTCAGCGTAGCCCATAGGGGGACTGAACCTGCAACCTTGGCATTACCAGCACCACACTCTTAACATTACCTTGGTAGCTTGCACCTCCCATTTAAACTCTACATAATGTAAGATTATGTGATTAAAGACTCATGTCTACGAACATAAAAGAACACAGAGGAATGGTGAACAGCAGAGAAACCCCCAGCAACGTAGTCAGAGAAATGGAGTACCCTTACCCAGCTCCTACCAGAGCTGGGCGAGCCATCAGCCGATGGTATGAAACACAACATGATGAGTCAACGAGAGACCTGTGTGTATGCATACTGTGTGGGCATGTATGTCAGTATGTTAGTGCTAGTGAACATCAAGCCAGACTAGTTGGTGAATAGGACTGGCTTGGGAGCCAAGTATGGGAACAGCCATAGGCCTGAGCCAGATACTGGAAATATCAGAGAGGTCTGAGATTTGGCTACTGGAATGGATAGGAGGTCCAAGCCAGCTGCTGGTGAGACAGTTTTGCATGTGTGTTTCTCCATGTGCACAACAACTAGAAAACCAAGAGACTGAGGAGCCAGTTACTGGGTAGACCAGATATCTATGCCTAGCTACTGAAGGCATCTATAGTGTGTGTGTGTGCATGCATGCACTTGTGTGTTTAGATCTGAATATTAGCAACTGAAGGTGGGCTACAGACTGCAGGGGCTCTTACATCCAGCTTCCAATAACTTGAGGAATCTGAGGATCCAGAAGTTAGCTACTGGATAGCCTGAGTGTCTAAGTCCAGCTACTGGAGGGATCCACATTGTGTGTATGTATGTATGTTTTCTGCTGACAGATTTTCATCCTGGCTAGCCAAATAATGGAACATGATAAAGCCATTGGTATTGTTTGTGCTTGTAAGAGTGCTGTGTTTTCTGTTTTGATCTGTATTGCCAGCCATGTGTGTATGTATATATGTATTGTATACATGTATGTGTATGTATGTGCGTGCACGCTCATCTACTGGGAATGTGCGCTCAGTCTCACTAGTGGCTGATCTTGGAACATGGTGTCACAGCAGCCTCACCTGCATCAGGCTACTGGATGCAACAACTCCTAGCACGTAACAGCTATTAATAAAGACACATACGTTTTACATTTGGCATCTACCAAAGATAATGGCTTAGAAGTTCACAGCTGCAATTATTTTGAGGAACTATTCCTCCACTCTGGTTAACATAAAAAAAAAACACTTTGTCAGGGGCAAGAAAGACTCACCTACAGAGAAAAAGAATTAAATTTTTCCTCAGATGCAATCACCAGCAACAACCTGGGACCTCAACATTAAGACTGTGGATTGCAATTTTTTAGATGGTCATTAGTTCAGCTCAGACAAGCTCACTGTTTGTGCTTGTCTTGTTATCTGGAAGCAACTTTTCTCTGCAGTGGAAATGAACTGTTCTACTCGCAGAAACTCAAACTTTTTATATGTGGGGCTCCTGAGCTCCCAGTTAAATGGAAAGCAATTAGAAAAGCCCGTGCTCCCTGATTTTCAGAACACCAATGGGTAGGGGCTAATCTAACAAGAAATGCTTAAAAGGCATCATCCAGTGTTTCATCACATCACTGACTTGTTTTGGCACCTCTGAATGCTGTTCTGAAGGCTGTGCAGTCAGACTTCTGATGGAATGAATCTTGCTGTGCTTCCTGAGGAAGAAAAGAAAATCACAGTGAGAAGCCATCTCAGGTTTTTCATCCATCGGCAGGAAGAGAAATGTCTCCTTGAAAAACTAAAGCTCTGATCAGTACTTTCATAGAAGTTTGCCCCTGCAACAGATTAACATTCCTCCTTTATTGTAAAATCTAAATGTGCAAATGCATGTTGCAAATATGCCGTTGTAAGAAAAGGGAAGGGCACTGAGGCAGAACATGAGTCATAAGCATAAAGTGTTGTCAGGGTCTTTTGTACATTTTGGCCATGACTTTCAGTTGACCACGAGCAAGATGAGTTTGGACAGAACTGGCTCTAGCAAACTGGCAGCCTTCCCTGGAGATCTCCTGCTTGAGGTTGGTTATGCGTATTTCTGTTACTTCCTTTCTATTCTCAGGTGAACATGCTTCCTTAAAAAGGAATCACATTCATTTCTGTTCACATAGATTAATCACATCCGACTGAAGAGGGTGCAAGTCAATACAGGAGGAAGTTACCTGCAATGATAGGGTGCTCACTGCTGAAAAACACATTGAAGACCATTGATTTTAAGTAAAATACAGGTTATGCCAACTTCTGCCAAAACATTCAGGACGAAGGGGATATTGTATTAGTGACAAACTGCCAAACCAGCAAAAAAAGGATTTTTACTTAGACTTATGCCAGGCTCTTAGAGTATAACTAACTGGAAAAGACCACTCTTCTTCTGTTAAAACATATCAGTATAGTTCATTTAGCTTTTTCTCACCTTTCAAATTGTACTTTTTTGTGTCCTCCTTCTTTAACATAGTCGAGGACTTGCTTCTGAGTCCGGCCACTAGAAGAAAATCACAGTTAAGCCATCAATCTGAAGAAATGAGTCTGTCACATTTAATGGAATATACTATCTGGTCATAGACTTATATGTGATATGCAATTCTTTATGGGTCCCCACAGGGTAGACTAACATCCCATCATTCATGGGCTATGTTACAGCAACCAGAAAAATATTTCTTGCTATCACCATGACTGATGTTACTCATGCAACATCAAAAGGAAGTGGACCTTGTCAGAAACCTTTTTTTAAAAAATCTTTTTGCATGTCACTTGCCTCTTTTTTGCTACGGAGATAACTTTTGATGCCATTTCAGAATCATCTGTATTCCACTGCGTGCTCTTTATGGGGGACTACACCATAACAGAGAGAGAAACTGCGGTTAAATTTTCCTCTCATGAACAAGAAACATTCCTGAATCCTTTTGAGAGTCAAATACCATCCTTACTCATTTTCACTAAACCCCACAACTAAGGGTAAAATAGCTGAGATACATTTCATGACTCAGTTGCTAATATTAAAGACACCAAGTCAAGCTACATACATTTTTCTGCAAAGATTTAGGCTGGAGATCACTCTCTCCCTTTCTGCTATAGGCCGTGAAAAAGTAGTCAAAAGCCTATCACATCCTTTTGTGCAGAGATACAAACTCCAAATGGAATTGAGAGCACTAAAGCAAACCCGCACCTCAAGAATGCTCAATAGAGAACAAGATCCTTCCCATTCATTATAGGCTTTTGCCTAATAATTACCACAGGGCCTGGAAAAAGTTACCAAACTACTCAACACTGATTACAGTGAATGTGGGATGTAGTCAAAACTTGCTCTCCAAAACAGAAGGTAAGTTGAATGCACCTGTATTTTTCTATTTATTCTGGCAGTAACTTAACAGTTTACACTACAGTTTAGCCAAAACATAGGTCCTTCCATATTAGCTGATCTACTTTGCAGGCAAGAAACAGAAAGCTGGGAGACATTTAGGATGGCCGTACCAACTATGTGCTTGTATAGGACTACTAGAGTTTTTGACTTTGCTTATAATCCAAGAAGATTTAGGCTTTCGAAAATCTGAACCAATACACACTATAAAACCACTTGAACTCTGGATGCTGTGATACATCAGCATTACTGTGTTTATTAAGGCCTACACTAAACTAAATTATTTTTGTATATCAAGAACTGTGCTTAGTGTAGAGGTACTATTTCAGCAAAGAGTATTTCTGGCTGTTCAGCTTACATCAGCTTCCCAAACAAAATAAACTGTATGAATAAAAGATTCCCCCTCCCCCGGCATATAAAATACAGTATTTACAATAATGCTTCTGCTAACATAACAAAAAAGAACCCAACCCAACTATTAAAACCTTCCTACAGTTCTGACAATTTCACAGGTAGACTTGGTCCAAGCATAGGTGGTCATTTCACATAAACCCTTTGCAGGCATGATTCTCAGCATGAAGAAAAGACATTTCTTTTAATTGCACAGGGATGGGTTTACCACAGGGCCGCACAACGAAAATGCAAATCTCTACTCTGATACAGAGAAAAAAGCTCTCCCTAAACACAGGGTAACTAGGGAGTGCCAGAGAGTTGCGAGCTAGCATTACTTAATATACAGGTGGATTTTGTTATCTGAAAACAGCTGGAGTCAGTGTACCTCATATCCTACCTCCAGAAAGCTACTCTGCAGTGGCTATCATAAAATGAATGCAAACTTTCCTACAGCCTTCTTTGCATTATTCTGGCTGAGAAGGTGCAACAGAAAATAAAGAAGCAAAACGCAACTTTCAAAAGTGGAACAAAGAAAGCAGATCTCACCTGAACCTAAATGATGAACCTCTAGAAAAGAGGACAGGTTTAGGCTTTGGTTTAGGCTCCTCAAAAAGCCTGAAAAAGGCATGATGTTCCACACAGATCTTCCAGAAAGACTTGCAAAAATCTCGACTGGCCATAAGGAACTCTAGGGTGTCCTGGAACGAACTCTGAAAGTTGAGAAAGCATTCACAATGTGAACAAGCAAACACTACACATTACAGAGATGAACTGACAAAACAGGTGCTATGCTACAAAAAATGCTTTCTCCTGATTCGCTAGCTTCCAGGCTTAGCAGTCCGTGTCCTTCTCCCTTTCAAATATCACTGATCTGCCAGGCAATATCTGAGCTATGGCTCAAACTTCCTTTCATTGTCAAATACGACAGAGATAAACCAGAGATATTAACATGTTAAGGGGGCTTAATATTTTGAGGTAGTTTGCATACCACAGCTTAAGAACTTCAATTCAGTACCAGGAAGGCAGCCAGAAGAAGACTCTGTGACATTCAGTTCACATCCCCATCGCTAGGATTGCTCACCTGAGTTACTGATTCATCAGTTCCTAAGAAGGACTTACATTTACATCAGGCCGCAGCTTGATAAGAAAACGTTTCCTCTTGAAGCTCAGTTTTCGAACCTTAGCCCAGTTGAAGGCATTGATCTTGGTGTGACCCTATAGAGGACAGAGCCAGAAGATTTTAAGCATTCCAGACATGAATGGAGAAATCTAAACCACCAAAGAAAGCTTCTAATACATTAATTATCTATTCACTTCACTTGCCATCATGATATTTCTTATCATTCTTGCTCTGATATGGCAAACACATTCTTAAGCATCTGGAGCTGTGACTGAAGGCAGATAGTTACAGTTAAACACTTGCATATTTATAGAACTAGGCACACTGAGTTGTTGTGAAGGTATCAAACCCTGTATCACAGCACAGAACAGGGAGGCCTAGCTTTTGCCAGATGATGTTACCTTGCTCCAGTATGCATGCAAAAAATTCTACTTTCCTTACATTGTGCAGGAACTTCCAAGAAAGCATGACATGCAGCTGGGAACACTAAGCTCCCAGCCGTCCTATATGGCCAACAGAGACAGAGTAGCATCTCCAAAGGAGGACTCAGATTTCAGTGGACTAAGTCACCTCCCAGAGGTGCCTCCTTCTCACTCCACCAGCTACAGAGAATGCAGGGAATCCAGACCACCAACACAGTCACCTCCCTTTGATGGGATAGATTTTTTTCCTATCTGTCTGTCTACAGAGCAAAATAAACATCCCTTTAAATATCACTATACTGAAAAAAACAGCAACTACAAATACTGACCTTTCATAGGGAGCAACAGAATTAAAAGGAAACTAAATAAATTACATGACATTTACGTGAAGAGTCAAAAAACTTCAGAAGCAAACAGCAAGCCTGAGAGAAATTCTCTCAGAAATGCTACGTGACTCCCAACCACCGCATTATTTATCCCCCTGCCCCCCGAAGTCTAATTCTTAATCCATTAGAATTTCAGCATTTTTCTAAAAAACTAATTACACCAGTTTGTTCAATAAAGAGTTCAATACAAACATGCCCATAGCATGGCATAGGTGTTTTAAAGAACAGCTACTACAGGATTGCTAAATGCACAAATGCATATTGATTTGGGCTTCATCACCAGATGGACATAGGAGTAGCAACAGTGTGACGACCCCTGTTAAGTCAGCCAGCTGTTTACGAATTTCATAATCAACCGCCCCTGCTGCATCAGCAGCACCATCTCCAATTTCTGAAAAAATGTCAGGATTTAAAAAAGTCCATGTGGGTAATGTTTACGCCGTTTGTGAGCAAACTTTTATTTTCCTTGATGTCATTCTTACAACACTTCTATAGTACAGTTTCTCTCAGTTACATCCACGACAAAGAGATGGACGTACAGCTCCTGCCCTATGAATATGAATCCCTAAGCCTACTACTGAGCTCCAATTGCTGGAATCAATCTAGCAGGTCAAAGCCTGACCACAGAGATCCCTTTACAGTATTCAGTCTTGGAGCTTGATCTAGCAAAATTTCCAAGCTTTTTTGCAGGTCCTCCAAAAAGCTGCCCAAATACATCAGGACTGAGAACAAGAGAAGATAACTGAGTTATAGAGCTTTACAAATCAGGCCTTGGGCCCTCAGATGGCAGCTACATCTTTCTGGAGGCATTCCAGCTGTCTGCTGGGACTCAGTGAGGCCCATGCTGTTTTGAGTGGGTATCTGCTTTCAGCTGTAAGATAAAGTCCTAATTTACAAAATTCAGCTGATGAAAATACTGTGGGGGGAGCTTGGGAAGGGTCTACATATACAATTATTTGAGATATGTGCACATCTAACAACATCCTGACGTTCTCATACTTCAAGCTGTGCTTCACTTTTGTGGTTCTACTAGTGAGACGTTTGGTTGCTTGGGGTTATTATCATTTTTTAACTTAGACCTCAGAGCATTCAGATGAGATGGATTTCTGAGTTTCTTTTTTACATTTAGCCTTCTTTAATACAGGACTGGAAGCAGTTTTTAAAGTTCGAAATCATAGTATTTTAACTGACGTTAAAAAGTGAAAATAAAGAGTTGTTTTTGATAATGGTAGAAACAAAAGTTATATAGAGCAGTTTGCTTACTATTTTTAATACAGAGAGAGGAAACCAGCATTTTGGAGGCTAGAACACATAAGTACATATGAAGTGAAACCAGTTTATACCAGCTGACTATCTGGACCTTTGTAATTGTTAAAGAGCCGAATTTATTACTTACCTAAGTGGAATGAGAGAACAAAAGTTTGATGAACTTGCTAAGGACATTTCATGACATTTATTAGGCTGACTGTGGTGGGGGAAAGAGAGGAAAGGGACCTAAGGAACAAAGATTATGGACTTTTTATGCTCCTTTATGGAAGGAACGAAGATTCACAGGTTTAGTAAGGGTTGAATAACAGCTGTCAGTCTCCTCTTATCTCCCAGTTGCACCTTGGCTGGGAGATAATACACAAGGCTGGTCAACAAAATTTAAAAACCTTTGACAAAAGTAACACTATGGAGTGTTTGTATTGACTTTTTGTATCTTTCTCCACGTAATCCAACTTCTCTGCTTCACATCCACTTAGGATGCATCATGTCTGAAGGTGACCTGCCTGCCCTTATACGCTGGAGGTGTCAGTATGACCAACTTGCAGATTGCCAACTGCAGATCAGTTTGCATCTTCAACAGCACATTGTGGCTGGAGATGGAGTTCCACCCTGTGTGGGCAAATAAGGTAAGTGTCCCTGGCAGTGAAGGATCTAATGCAACTATAAAAAGTTTAAGGTCACTGTTGGCTTGTTGGAAAACATTTGGAAGTTCTTGAATTTTTCCAACCAAATTCTCAGAGACATGGTTGAGGTCTTAAAATTCTTATTGTTGTGAGAGATTTTTCTGCTTTATAAAGCACATAGCCATAATCTGAGCAGCTCTAACCTGAAATACCAGAATGCCTGTGTTGGCAACAGCCAGGTTGATTTTTGTCCCTTCTCTGTCCTTGGCTGGATGTAAGCGTATTCCATACATCTCCAGCCGACGAGCAATCTCCAAAAGCTGGAAGTCAGACTCTGCTGGTGTCTGTCCCCTTGAAAATCAAAACACAGAAAAAGACACAGATTCTTCAAACCTTTTCACAGAAATCAATAGATCCTCTGAAGAACAAAGAGCCATATCTTCACAGAGTCTGAAATCTGTCAGTTCTACCATATCTGCATGGTTGCTTGACATCCCTACATTTATATCAGCTAGAAAAATAACTTCATCTTAGTGCAAACAAATACCAAAGAAACCACAGATTTTACAGTCTACTAGAAATTTTGATCATTCCAATTCTGAGACACTTTAAACAACCAGATCTTAAAGTATCATCTTTAACAGAAGTCACTCTCTCTATATATATTTTCCATAGGAATAGCATATGATATTCCTAAGCAAATTCATAAAAGTTTATAAGAATGCTATTTGAGCGAATATGATAAAAAAGTAAAACATAAGATATGAGTGCCTTAATATAAATATTGTGAACCCATAAGCACTAAATTCCTCAAATAAATTATGCAAAAGTTCTGATTATTACTGCTATAAAACTCTAAACCACTCATCTCCAACTCCAGTTAGTTCAAACTGAAACTGTTCAAGTCTTGAAGTGTTCTCAAAAGCAGAAATAGACCTTTCTATGTTTTATTCTTAATTCTTTAAACCACCTTCTACTACTAGTCTCTTTTTCAGGACTTAGGACACCAAGTCACCAATTTGCAACATCATCTTGAATCCTATTTCCCAAATCCTTAACTCTGCAAGCACTCTGTGCTTCCCCTAAAACTATTATTAAAACCTTTTTTAACCTGTCTCTAAATACAGCATGGAAAAGTGAAAACGCAACATTCTACATCCTTGAAATCAAAGAGTCTACTGTCACAAGTGCCTGACTGATCAGTCATCATCTGCAATCATATCTGCATGCACAAAATCAGCAGTGAAGCATTTTGTATGAAATAGACTGTAAAATAATTGCATGCTTGAATGAATATCAAAATCAATTGCTCTTTAAACATCCTGTTATGATGACGGGAGAAAGATGGCAGTAACCTTCAGGAAACGCATAGGCTTGAATCCTTTTTTTGAGTAGTAACCTTTGAGAAACTCAGAGGCCTGAATCTCTTCTATACTTACAATCTAGCATGTATGCACATTTAGAAACACACTGAAGGAAAAGACGACTAATAACAAGGAAAAAAAAGGCTTACATGTGATTACGGTGAAATTCCATGATTTTGTCTTCTAGTGCTTCCTGTTGAGGTATATACTTGTTCTTCGCTAAGTGTTCACGATCTATGGTTTCATCAAAATCCCCAATCTCGGCTATGGAAAATTAAAAAAAAAAGGTATATTAAAATAGTGAATTAAATCTGCATTATTTAAGCAACCCAAAAGGTGTAGATTGCTGAGAATAGGACAGAGAAGCAAACACGGTTTGCTGTAAGCTGTGCCATGGGTTCATGACGCAAACTCCCCTTCCTGTATTTTCCACACATTTCTCCGTTCTCATCTATGACAATATCTGATGTGTGAAGCAGCCCAAGGATTCCTCCCATCCACCACAACCAAGTAAATAACTGTCAGACATCAGTTTACCAAATGAAGCCATCACAGTGCTTGACTCGTGTGTGGTGGATAAAGCTCCTCCTGGACAGCGCTATTCCAGCAGAACCTACCGAGCTCTCTCCTCACCCATGGTGGTGCTCAACTGCACTTACCCCAAAACAGGCAAGCACAAGCTTCTTTCCCAAGCCCAAGCCCCACACTGTAATTCCCAGGGGAAACCAGAAGAGAGAGGCTTGTGTTTTGCTTGTTTCAACACGTGCATGTCTTCCATCTCAGGGGGTTACGAAATATTTGTCTTCCTCTAATTTTGTAGCAATTTGAGGCACATTCTGTCCCCCTTCTCCTCAGAGTTGCTCCCATCTGCTGCAGTTACTCACTGAAGTGTGTGCAACAGTATGCCACACCCGCCTTCCACTTTCCAGCCCATTCAGTGAGATTTCCTTTTTGGGGGAAGGGGAGGTAGGCAACCGATGTGTCGGTGCCATATTACTATATTATTGCCTAGTACTCTCGAATGCCTCTGAAAATCTTGCTATTTGTTTTTTAACAGAACAATACAGCAGCCTCTGCTTGCAGACCTGCTGGAATTATAGGAACAATACTACAACAAATGCTGCCACCTTATTAATGTAAGGTAAACTGAAATGCAGCTCCCTCAAATTAAATCTAGGCTACACTCAGACAAATTGTTCTGCAGATGGACCCACGCTCAGATCCTCGCCTCATCCTCACCTGAGGGTACCACCACCCTAGCTCTGCCATACAAATGATCCCATAATCCAGTTCTGTCCATAATGAGCTTGTTCAGAAAAAAGAAAGATTTAAGTATACTTTTAAGACACTGTAGGTGATTTTTGACAGAATTTTGTCTGGGAGCAGATATATCTGCAAGTAGGGAGGGGAGAGCAATAACTATGCATAGGCTAGGAAGGTGAGGATCACAAGTACCTATGGAAGTCCTTTCAACCCAAATTGGCTGCAGCTACATGACTATTAATACTTAGGAGGTTGGAGAGGTCATGGTTGGAAAAAGAGTTGCTAATCGAGATTGTCTGATTCATAGAATCATAGAATTGGTAAGGTTGGATGGGACCTCTGGAGATCATCTACTCCAACCCTCAAACGAGTGGCCTGTATGAGGATCAAACCCACGACCTTGGCATTATTAGCACCACACTCTAACCAACCGAGCTAAATCTAACTGGTAATTCCCACCTTCTTCCTCATCCCATCTGCTCTGAATGATCCCTTGTGATAAGCAACTACAGACTTCCTTTTGAAGGAATATTTGAAAATCCTTCTTTGTAGAAAGGTCCCCTTTATCCCCATCTCAGAAGCAGCTCCATCACCCCAATTTTACTTGCCTCCAGTGTCACAAATCTTTGGGGTCCATCTTCAATCCTAACTCAAATGAAAGATTGTTTCCCTTCTTTAATGAAGCCACAAACTTGTCTAGGTTTGCAGTGCCTCAAATGACATGAATTGGGCCTTGACTCTTTAAAATGTGTATCGTACCTTGTACATCCTTGTACACAGATGCAGTCAAATCCCCTTATGTAAGGCTTTCTTCAGAGCCCAGAGTACAGAAGACTCTTACTTCCCCCACATGATTTCTATAATGTTCTCTGCATCTGTTGACTGCAAATCCATTATCAAGATTGTCCTCTTGGCTTTCAAATTACTTCTGAATTTGTTTTCCTTGACTCTGTACTCAATAGCTTCTCCTTCTTCCCTCTCTAACCCTCCTTCTTCATCTCAAATTCCTTTCTAATAGCATTCCCTCTAGAAAAGAGGGAGTTTTATCTTGAATAGTGCCAGCCCCTCATATAACTCTTCTTTAAAATCTCATGTGTTTCAGTCAAAGATTGACTTCCACTGATAATCTCTTTTCTCTTATCCTGCAAGTGCATCACATCTCTCTCTCCATATTCTGTCTGCATTAGTACTTCTGGTATGTCTAATGCTCTATATTTCAGCTCTTTTCAGTCCATCTTCTTACTCCACACATTCACTTTCTGCATCATGCACTGTATCAAAGCAATCTCTCACTTTTAACACTTTCTACAACATTTGAAGATATTTCTATGTAGAATCTGTCATATATACAATCCATTCTGTAATATACATGCTAATTTAACAGAAACCTCTTTCTGTCATATTACATATATATTTTTAAAATAGCAGTATATAACATCAGCCTAAGCTTGTATCCATAATATAAAGCCCTCTGGAATCAGATACCGCCCCCCATGGAAACTGCTGATAGGCACAGCGCTGATAAGGCACAATATCTAAACTCCTGCCTTCTCAATCTTTCCACTTTGATATCAGTACTATTATCAGCTGTCAAGTTCTATTTTTGTTGCAGGCAAACGTGTAATATTTTTTAGTTACTGAATAATAAGCCAAAGAGAAAATAGCTACAAAAGAGACCCATGTGAGTAGCATACAGCTATATACTTTTATCAGAGCAAATTTTCACAGAAAAATCTTTATGAGACACAAGACGGATAAATAAACGAGACAATCACTAAGTTCTAGCAGAGGTTTCCAGCAAACACAGTTACCCCAAAAAAGGGGGATGAGACAAAATTGTAAACACCAAAAAAAAGCCCAGCCTGCAGTCAGGACATGATGAGGGAAAACTCTCTGCCCAGAAGTGCAGTTTAGATCCTGTGAATGTTGTCTCCTGTCTGAGTGATTGATCTCTGACCTCCTTCCTTCTGTCAAAATGGGAAAACTCAGTTTTTCAGTACAGAGCCATTTTCCTTTACCCTCCATAAGGAGAATACTACTTTATTCTTAAAATCCCAGATCAGAATCACTCTGGACCTCAAGTTTACAAGTGATGAAAAAGAGATTAAAAAGACAAACTAAGAACAGTTCAAAACCACATGATCATTTCCAATAATTGAAGATAATTATGTAATTCAACAGCACAACATATCTCAGCAGCCTAAGAGCAGTGATGTTGATTTGCCATTTTCGTACACTTTAAAATGAAATTAGATAGGCTATAGCCCGGATCTGGAGAGAAAGCCTGCCTGCCCAGGTGTGTTGGGAGAAATGGCCAGGCGTATAATGGAATATTTATGAAAAACATAAATTTGAGTTTGACTGTGAGGATGAAAAGCGGGAAAAAAGGAGAGAAGGGGGAAAAATGTGGATGCTTATAAAGGTGAATACACATCCTGGGATTTTATCCTCTTATGCTGTTGCTTTAGGAAAGCAAGTTAGTAGTTGCCCGCTACAACAATTTAGACACCAGGGCTGTAGAGAGCTCAGTGAAGAATTTAATTGAGTAATCTGTAACAGATACATAAGACACAAACTAGGATCTAAGCAGAAGTGATAAAGATATTGCACACAGAAATGCAGAGCTCAGGAGAAGGTGATCATGAAACAAAACCCCAAATGAAAAGACACAAATGTTAGGGTATCTTCTCCCCAATATGTTTCTTTGCACAGACATTTAGCAGGAGGACTCAACCCCTTAGAATGCACTCTAACCCAGGATACTCAATTTCCCCAAACTATCACAGAGATGAAAAGAAGTCAGAAACATAGTTGGTGTGCTGAACACAGTGACAGGAAAAACTAAAAGACATAACAAGCAAAATAGCCAAGGATTTTCTTTTTTTTAAAGTCTGTGCTGCAAAAATATGCTGCTTTAAAAGGATAAGAGGAATACAGAATTTCACAGAGGCTGTACAACTTCTTACTGCTCCTCAGTAACACTGGTCAATGATGACCATGGCAAATAGAAAATCACGCAATATCTGCCTTTCCTTTTCAACAATGATCGACAAGGAACTACCTAACACCCAAACACACTCTGACAAAGCATCATGAGAACAATCTATTGATCACTTGTCTTTGCTGACAGCAATCTACATCAAACAGCACTTCTGTACTGGATTGTACAATGGCCATTCAAAACAACAGCTGATTATGACTGGATATTTCCATCAAGGCTTATACATGCTACTAAGTGTTTCTTCCTACTGTTATTCTCAATATAACTAACCATAATCTCTTGCAATGGAAAGCATATATTGCCTTCATAGTGATTCAGAAAACACATGAAGCTTTGATATGTTAAAAAAAAGAGTTTGATTCTACTGAACAGTTTTATTGTGCATTCTTTCAGATAAAAAACAAGCTTAAAATCTGTTGTTTTTTTCTTCCCTACTAGTTTCCTCTTAGGACTTTGATTTAGTCTGGCATTCAAAGCATGTTTATTTACTACATTCTCTAGACAGCATACAGATCTCCAGGAATTTGAATGCTCTGCTGACATGATACAATGTTAAATATAAATAATAAAACAGGAACTCAGGAGAAGAATTCAACCTGTTTGCTGCCACCTGAAAATTTTGCTTTTCAAAGCAGCCTTGTCACAGTGTCAGATGCAGTGCTTTAAAAATGAAAATCTAGTGTTCAGGAGATCTTTATCTAAAACAGTAAGTTACCAGTACTTTAGTGCCATTATACAGAAATATAATAAATTGCTCACGTGGCTTGACTCTCTCCCTACAGCAGCCATTAACAGGCAACTGAGCAAAGCACATCCAACCAATCATCCTGTTTCTCCTCCTGAAAAGAAGAAAGAAGGGAACTTACACTGTACAATGTGTGAGATTAAGAGAGCAGTGCTGGTATCATTACACGTTAGCCTTCCCTGTGCCAGGTCCTGCTTCACTTGCAATGCAAATAGGTACCTGCAAAACAAAAGTGAACAAAGAGTTATACAAAGCATGAGAAAAGGAAGGAAAAATATTTCAACGCTGACTCAGTTTTTGGCAACAAGTTCCTTTCACTCTTTGGGATCTAGGGAAATGATCTGATTTTTGTAAGCTCAGAGGTGAAATAAAACATAATAGATACTGTATTACAGCCATTAGGGTCTTACATAGTGGCTGCTTTGCAAAACCAAGGTATCTCTATTAGAGCAATGAGACCTGAAAGCAATGTGACAGCTATTATGCGCTCAGCAACCACACAACAAGCAGCACTAGATAATGGAGCTGCTTGTAACTATGAGGAAACGTCAGATAAACCAGTGAGATTTGGAGTTATCATTTGGTCCTTGTAGAATACAAGCAGAACTTTAAAATTCTACCTTGGCATTGACCTGGAAATGAGGAACAAGATCTTAACTTAGCATCTCTAGTGAGCTCTGTTACTTTTGCAGTCCTATTACCTGCCCCACTGGTGCACCAATCATCGTTAATGTATTTATTTCCAAACCATCTCAGCCATGTAGGGCAGTTCTACACGGACAGTTTATAGACAAGAAACAGAAGTGCAGAGACACCACAGCTCCACAACGTTATTTCAGCATCTAAATTTCTACTAGTTTCAACAGGAATCAAAATTGCTTAGTCCCACTCAGCATTAAATTCTTAAGACAAGCTTTCAGGGAAATAAATGTAGCTGTAGGAGAAATGTAACTTGACTGGTTAGACACATTAACAAGCCTTCCAATGACCACAGTTCCTCTGTGAGAAAGCCTGTGCTCTGTAAACGTGTCACTTGATCAGATCCCATTTTCTGGAGTCTCTAGTTTTATACTACAAAAGAAAACAAAGTACCATGGGTTGGACACATGATATGGTTCCAGGGAGCAGCTTTGGCTGGCTAATCAGGTCAAGTATGCTGAATTTGATCTGGTTATAAACATTTGCTCAGTCCTTGGCATACAACATACCTTGGGCAGGGCAACTTCAGTGGTACATGCTCCACAGTGGTACTCCTGTTACACAGCTGAACCATAGTAGCTCAAGAAGAGATGCCAGGTTGATAGGTTTTTCACCTCTTTGAAACACAGTGAGCAAGCCCACTGTAAATACTTCATTACTACACTTGAGGGGATTTTAACCATACAACATTAATGCTGCATTTGTATGTGTTTCTTTTTTCTGTCTACCTATTTGTGCCTGTGAGCAACAGAAAGAGGTGCTACAGTGTCTGGGGATTACAGACTTACAG
The DNA here is from genome assembly GCF_028389875.1 of Rhea pennata. Taxonomy (NCBI): domain Eukaryota; kingdom Metazoa; phylum Chordata; class Aves; order Rheiformes; family Rheidae; genus Rhea; species Rhea pennata. Next base: position 160,268,176 of record NC_084663.1, read on the forward strand.
CTGTGTAGGACAGTAGCACATGTTATCAAACTGACCATTATTTCACCGTGTAACTCATTCCTTCATACTAAAAACGATGGTCCAAAGGCATTACAAAAGGAATAGCTATCATATATAAAGGACAGAGTAAAGGAGTTAAAAGAGAATAATAGGAGTATATAGTATTGGGAAAGGTACCCAAACCACAGGAGCTTCCTCTACACAATCAGAAGTTTTATATATCTGATCTTAATATTATTAGTAGAATGCTCCCTTACAAAAGCTAAATCACCGTGAAAAACTGTAATTTTTAATTTCTCTTGTAGCTGTCAGTCTCTTGACAATGGGGAAGGCTGTATCTTGGAAACTGCTAGCACCATCAAAAGATCAGCATTGAATTTACCAGATGAAAATTGCCTTCTTTCTACTGAGTCAGCTGTTCTCATCTGATTTCAATATGAAGATATTCCCAATCAGAGGTCTACTCCAAACAACATAGATGGGATTTTCTCATGAGAAAAGTTCACCCATAGCATGCTCTACTCAGAACAAAAGAAACTAATGCTTGTACTTGAAGTACAGAAACTTGGATCTTTATCTTGCTGATATGAAAGCAAGCACACAAACCATGTTGATTTAATTTGTCTTCTATAAATTATACAGATAACTGAGTTGAAGAATATGAAAACCAACATACACCGTAAATGAAATAATATAGCAGATCTAAGTTAATGTTCTTTTCAAACTTGCACAGTGTCTTCTTTTTCTCTCTCTTTTCTAGAAAGGAGGAGATATGTTGACAGAGAGACAGGTATCTCTGCCTAGTCATACAAAGTTCACCCTGGCAGGGAAGTAAAACACCAGAATGATGTGTAAGCTGCTTCTCCGAGTGATGAAGCTGTTCCCTGTGGATATGCTTTCATATCCCTCAGACTGCTGTGTACATACACATTCAAGGTCCATAATTTACACATTTAAAAATCTAACCAAAAAAAATCACTAAGATTTAAAGAAGTGTCTCCAGACAACCAAAATCAATTTACAGTGCATGTACTAAGCAACTGATATGCAGAATACCTACTCAGAAACAGGAATTTTTCATTAGTAATATTACAAGTTTTCATTCAGATCTTTACTATGTTCCTCAGCTTTTCAAGCATTCTTCCTACATTAAGGCCAGCAGGAGATACCAATCATTTTTATTCCATTCTGTTGTTTTATTACCAAAATAAAACAAGACAGAGACATATGCAGAACACACTTTTACTAAACACCATGAAGGTGGACTTGTTCTTTGTAAAGCACTTTAACAAATACAAAAGTTCTTTGCAAAACAGGACTTCATCCTATGGGAGGACTGAAAGTAAAAACTAATAGAATAGTGAAAATACTGAATCAGAACAGAAAAAAATGCAGTTACAGATGTAGTTAAAGACTGTAGACCAGAAGAAGAGTTGAAAAGTTTCATCAAAGAAATACTGCAATGGAACCAAATGTTTTTGATTGAAAAGGGACCTGCTAGTGAGGAAAAATCTTAACAGGTCTCTCATATATATGTTCACTAATCTAGAAATATGACTCTTCTATCTTGCCTACATCATGTGAAATTTAAGAGTTCAAATCAGATTTTTAAAGAACATTGAAAACAAACACATTTAAGGTACTCCTTCCGTGTACAGGTATGCTGCTCTCTACTTTTCTTTTACTTTTCTTTTTCAGTCAAATCTTTCCATTTCTCCATCTAAGAAGTCACACGCCCACCCACGCAAACCTTTGGTGTTTGCGTTGGTTCTGTGAATAGGGTCCCCCAAAAGCTGGGGCAATTTAGGCAAAACAATTCTCTCCCAGAGGTGGGTGCAGAGTTGCATGTGACCGTCTGCAAGGGGAGGTCTCCAGGGCACCCATATGCGGCTCAGTCCAGGATCCTTCCAATGTTATTGCCAAAGAGGCTTGGAGAACTCTGAATTGTCTTCTCTTGAGGAGGGTAAAGCTCTCCCAGGACCGCATATCCAACAAGGCAAAGGACTCCTGCACTCTGCAAAACCTCTTAGCACAGAGTCTTATGCTCCTGTTTTCCAGATGCATTCAAAGGTGATGCAAATAACATCAAGTTAGTATGGAGAGGGAGACACCGATAGTCACCCAGTCACTTAATATTCCACGTTCTCCCCACTGTCTACTAGAGATTAAAAGAATAGAGCTACACAACTACTAACCTTGTTAGTTCTTCCTGCAGCTGAGCATGGTCAGGTGGGAAGAATTTTACCACAAATTTTACAACAACGTGCTTCGGTCCTAGGGAACGTCAAAGGAAATTAGTGATATATTTGTAACATGCTGCCCAAATTTTATTATACAGAACGATGTACAATGGATGGTTTGTAGAATATCATAGAATCAGTAAGGTTGGAAAGGACCTTTGGAGATCATCTAGTCCAACCCTCCTGCTCAAGCAGGGTCACCTAGAGCATGGTAGACAGGGCTGCATCCAGGCAGGCCTTGAGTATCTCCAGAGAAGGAGACTCCACAACCTCTCTGCACAACCTGTTCCAGTGCTCCGTCACTCTCACAGTATGCAATGCATGGATACCTGCTAACCTCCATCCTGTGTCAGTATTTTTGATGTTCTTAAAAAAGACACAATAAATTAATGTACAATAGATGAGAACGGTGACCAGGTGGAAGGATGCTCTGCCAAAACCAAGCCTGTTTTTAGTTACTGCATCATTTGATCCTGTAAAATGTATCACCTGTCTGTCATCCTTGCTTCTGAACAGGAGGATACTAAAACACACTGTGTTTTTCAAGTCCACTAGCAAATTATTATTTCTATTTTAACAGCGGCATAGTTGTTTGGACTCTTTAAAAATATGCTCAATGACAAAAAGAGCAACGCACCTCTCTCTCATCAGAGGGAGAGTTTCCACAGAATCCACTCATACTTATATGACTGGTTTGTATCTGTTCATGTGCTCTGGAGAGGTGCCCATGAAAACTTACTCTCCAGAGCATATAACTGTAAATGAAATACTTTGCTGACATTTGATAAAGAAACAAAATCACCCAAACCCTTCCTGTTTGCTTCTACTTCTCCCAAGGCTGCAAGACATTTACAATGTCCTTTCCTCTCCAGCCACCCACCATGACATGCCCTGACTTCTTTAATCCAACTATTTTCTGCTCTTGGTCTAAGACAGTTCCAAGTTCCGTGGCAATGTCCCAGACAGCTGTAGCATACTTGCTTCCTTCTTCCCATTAATAATTTCTTCCAGTTCTTCTTCCATCCTGATTACTGCTACCGTTCTGCAAGGTACGTTTCTTTTGTTGTATGCTTTTTCTTTTTTCCCTCAACAGAAGTGCTCCTTCCATTGACACCACTGCCTCAGTTCCACACTTCTAGTGACTGACTAAGTCTTCCAAAATTGGCTACTGGTTTAAACCTTTCAATAGAAAAGGCAAAACTAGATGTGACCAATGTCTATGTGCTTTGCAGAATTTGTTGCTGCAGCAGAATTTGACTGCATACAGTACATCTTTTAAGGATAGAGATTAAAAAGAATAACCCCAACAGTAAAGAAAATTGAGAGGTTAACAATACCAATTGACAGAGCAGTCATTTATTCAACTATTTTCAGACAGATACAAAGAATGACAGCAAGGAAGTACTTACTTCTAATTTGTTTCATAACAGGCTTCAAAAGATCGAGCCACACCTGAAAACAAAAGAAGGTGGCGTTATCATCTCTGAAAAAGTGGTGCTTGTTTATCATTGCACTACTTGGTTATTCATTTACTTATTTAATTTCTCCAGTACGGTCACTATACTTAATAAGCTATCACCGTAGCACAGCTTTTGAAGCAGTAAAAATTCAGAGAACTGGGAAAACAGCGTTCACCAAGGAAGAGATTTTCCCCTTATTTATCTTGGATAGTAGTAATCACAGCAAGTTTGGCTAGTAACCATTCTTTTTGCAGAAAGGAAACTGAAACAAGAAATTAAGAAAGAGACACTTCTACGCTACTATTGCAGTCCTTGAGAATAACACAAGGATGTCTCCCTCCATCAGGGAGGCTGGAGCCAGCTCCACTCTGAGCAAACAGCAGCAATGTAAACAAAAGAGCATCACCTGAATTAATCTACAGAAATGCAAGTGAAAGGGGCTGATATTTGCCTTTGAGTTGGGAATCCTGGACAAATAGAGAAATGAGGAGAAAGCAGCAGCCTCCTGGTTTTGGGGTCCCCACAAGAGTCCCCTAGTGAGGCTCCGACATGAATGTGGAGGTCCTCGCCTTAGCCCCAAGGAGATAAAGGATTCTCACAGCTGCTACCTGGAGAAGGGATGTTCTCGCAGGTCAAGAGCGTTAGGCAGACACAGCTCAAAGCATTCAGGAAAAGCAAGCTTACTCTCTCACTGCGTAGCATTTTCTCTTTTCTATAAATCTAGGAAGCCCAGGCTTAGGCTTTCCTAATTGGGTACAGTGTAATTTCTGATAAAGGTTTATTTTCATCTGTTTTCTAACAAGCTGTTTTTAAGGAAGTTGTGTGGGTCTTTTTCAAAAAAGAAGCAATGGATGGAAACGCTGTGGCCAGTGCCCACAGCCTCATTTGGCAGTCTCAGTTGGAAGGGTCCAGATGAATAACCTATTTTCCTCACACAGCTTACAAAAAGCTGAGGGAGAATCACCCAGAAGATAAAAGCCAAACAGCTTATGGGGACTGAAGAAGCGTGACAGCTCACACTCTTCAGCTGGTAACAATATACAAATCTTGGGTACAGTTATCTCACTGAATTGCATGGAGCCTTCCTTGGAGACATTTAGAATTTAGGTAGGAACATCCTACAACCTTCACAATGGTTAAAACCATTAAAAAACAAATTAACCGAGTTGTCCTCCGTTAAAAAACATATGTTATATAATACACCCACATACATATATATCAATGAATACACTTTTGACCTTGAATAATTTTAGATTATGCATAGACTGAAACATACTCAAAATATCCATTTTACAAAATCACCTGTGAAGCCAGACAGAAACAGGCATACTTTTCCTGTTAAAACTGTTCCAATGTTGTTTGCTATTTTCACAGTTGCTATACCAGCGACGTACTTTAACAGTGCTTCCAATTTGCCAAGACCTTACATTCAAGCACTTTTAAACTCGCTAATGTTTCTCAATGGAATTGTTCTATGTTTCTCAGCCTCTGAAAGTGTTTTTTCTTTTGAATGGCTAAAGTCATTCAAATTCTTTGTTATCCAAGAATAAGAAAATGGTATTTATCAACCTGTTAAACTGGTTCTAAAACATTTTGGCATGTCAATATTTTTAAACTGTTTTGTTTCAGAAAGTTGGCATGTACATAATCTGCAATGATGGTCAGCAGCTTTGCCAAGTTCAGGGAAAAAATACTGAATATGAAACAGCCATTTTACAAGAATATGAGAGTCATATTTTATTTGATAGAAAACAATCTTCTCCTTTCTCTCTCCACAGGGAGTACATGATACAGCACAGGCACATTGTGCACTGTTCCTTTCCCTGCTTTCCCAGTGATCCTTGCAAGTAAGTTACAACATCCTTTACCAGACTGCTGCATACTAGTAATGAACATGTCGAATGTGCGTGGGGAGAAAGGAGGAACATGGGGCAAAACCAAGACTTCATCACTGTCACCAGGCCCAAGCAACTGAAACTTAAGCATCCTGCAGCTCCCACACCGTCTATACAGAGCTGTTCCGAGATTGGTTTATAAATTGAAAATGAGAAATAATGTGAGGATTCAATTCAGATTCATGATCTCAATTTTCTCTGGGACTAAAAAGGCTTGATTATTTATTTTTAAATGAAGTCAGACATTCTCTGATAATGACTGGCTTCCAGCAGCTGGAGAATTTGAGCAGCCATCAAGTGTGATGAAACTTTGTAAAACCCTGGGCTTGGCAACCGTGCCTCACTTCCCCTTGTCGGGGCAGAAAGAGCAGCCCTCAGACATTCATCCTCCCTGCGTGTCTTCTCTGCTACCAACACAGCCCTCTGGCACACATACAACTATCCAGCATCTAGACATACTACTGTCAGTATGTCAGATAGCAGGTCTGGAGCCTTGCATGTTGAATTAAACACAGCTGAACTGTGAATGCATGACTTCATGCATGTATGAGAACATCCCAACAAATATGCTCCAGATACTTATTTCTCCTTTTACAGTACACACTACACTGGAAGAGCAGCAATTCACCCTCTTCGAATCACACAAAAGTAAAATGTGTGTGTACGTTTTATTCCTTAGACATACAATTAACTGCAAATTCTTTACTGTGCACAATGCTCGAGTTCTACGTTACAGCCTTTAAGAAGCTCAGAAAGTTTTAAATTCCACAGAAACATTTATCTCCACAGCATCATACAAATTGGTATTACAGTTTAAGCGTAAATATTACTCAAACCCAGAACACTACTCCACATTGAAACAAGGATTCACGATCAAATCTTGTGTTTCAGAGTTCCTGCAACCTGCTCTTAGGGAGCCGAAGGCATTCCTCCCGCTGCCTTGCACCAACTGGGGCCCAGCTGGCCAGATGTGGACTAGATTTGGGGCTCGCTCTCTTTCCCAGAAGCAAAGATGAGACCGGCCAGCAGCCACACACAGACCAGCGCACCCACGTGCCTGGCTGGTGTTTCCTTTCACTGGGGTGGGGGCAGATGGGTTACCCTCCTGGATGCGTGGAGGAGTTTTCCTTCAGTCAAACTGGCAACAGCCTTAGGTTTTTCCACCCTCCTTTTCATCCAAGAGCCCTGGCTCCCCCCTGGGATGGTCTGGACATATTTCCACCCAGTCAATTCCCGGCTACTGCAAGGGCCTCAGCTGCTGGCAGCACCTCAGTCTCTCCTGCTTCTGCCTCAAGCAAATAAACTTGATCTTAGAACAGTTTTCACAGGACTGAAAACTGTTTATCTCAGGTCACTGAGCAAAACAGAGGGTCACCTAGCTGAAACGTAATGACCTGTGAAGTGGAGAAGGTCAGACCAAACGACCTGCTCCCCTTATGTTCTACAGAACTAAAAAGCAACCGTATACACACAAGACATTTGGATTTGTTTTTAATGTCAGCATGTCAGTGTTAACATGGCAATGTGACCCTGTTGCGACAGTACAGTACAGTTGCACTGTTTTTAAGTATTATGTTCAGCTCTTAGTTAGCTAAAGCATTAACTGAGGATACAGGGCAAAATATGAAACTTTCTAGTAAACTATTTTTCATGTAAATCAAGAAGCAAGCTGAAGTAGATCGCTTTTTAAAGATGGATGACCATTTTTCACAGCTTCTTTTTTAATTACAGTTGGCCTAAAACTATGTGACCACTACTGTTCAGTTTCAGTGTCTATACAAGCATGCATGAAGCCATGACAACTGATTACTGCAGCAGTGAATAAATCCTCTTTTGTCTTCGGTTAAGAAATGTTGTTCCTTACAGAAATTTTATATAGACATAAACAAGTATCTCTTTTTTTTCTTAATTGCTCAAAGTCATCTCCTTTAGATCAGTTAGTCTGCTGGTGCAGAACTCACTGAAGAGGCAAAAAATCCAGTATACACCAGAATGCACTGGTCAAACAGTACAGGTAACTAGCTCATATGCCAGAAGGTCACACAGCAAGTCTGAAGTGAAACAAACTTTAAAAAAAAAAAAAAAAAAGAAAAAAAAAGAAAAAGTGAGATGTCATTAACTCTCTTACATGAAACTGTGTCTACTCCAGAGGTATTAATGCAGTATGTGAGTGCACCAGTTCTGGAAGTGTGGTGTGTAAGGACCTGCACACCTGCCTGTGACACCCAGCTCTCCAGACAGGACTTTCATCATTTGTTTTTTTCTTTTTTATTACCCTCACTGTATTTTATCTGTCTTGTTGTCCCAATATATTTTTCACGAAACTGTGTCACCATTACTGTATTACTTGCTTTGTCTACAGAGAAAGATTTTACTGTTTTCACACTCCAGAACAAGCAGGATGTTAAAGATCACAAATCAACTCTGTGCCAATCCAGCCTTTGACTTCTCTGGTACAACTGATTACAGATAAATTGCTTTCCCTCTCGTGTCTGAATTACGTGCAAATTTCAACATGGACGCAACCTGAAAGGAATAATCAGGTTTAAAAACATTTCTTCAACTCCAGTAGGGATGAACGCTCTTTAAAGAAAAGGTTGTTTTTTTTTCTTTGAGATTCAGGCTTAAACATACTTTTAAAGTAAGGAGCAAGAGGAAAGAATACAGTTTGTATGTAATTGAATGTAAGTGAAAGCCAGCTGAAAATTAACCCTTTTACATACCATCATCTTTTTATGATCTGGAAACTCAAGGCCAAAATAGTCGCCTTCAACGAGGTTCAGGTGGTTGCAAACGGCATCATGCAAAACTTTCCCTGGAGCTCTTTGCTGTAAAGAAGAAACCAAAACGTAAGGTTACACACTGCAGATTCAAAAAAATGCTTAAAATAAGTGGCAGAACAATTAACTATGCCTGAAAATTGTCCAGCAACGACACCATCAATACCATTCACCATCAATACCATTCACAAAATCAGTGGATACTCCAGCCATATCCATGGGGTAGTCGAAAACAGTTATGCTAGGAAAATAACTATCCTTTCCTGGATGGCACCTCAGAATCAGCTTTTAGTGTGCTTTTATTTTTGAGGGCAAAATACCATAAAATAGAAGTGGTAGAAAAGGGAGGTTTAGGATTAATTTTCTCATGTCTGCCATGTAACTCTTGTACATAAATGTGCAATGCTTTAAGGTGTGAGTCTCCCTAGGCTGTATTTTACCAGTGAATTTTAGAGGACTGCCATCTAACCCACGGGCCTCCAAGGCACCATCAGTTGATGCTTTGTACATCTGTGCACACCACACTAAGACCAAGACAATCACAAAGACATCTGCTGTAGAAAATATGCAGGTCTGCGCATTTGCTGGGCACTGACACACATGCGACAGGCTCAAGTCCTGGGTCCTGATTTCACACGGGCTTATGCTGAGCCCGGTCCTACGAGATCCTGGGGCTGATCAAGGCTTGCGCGTGCTATTCCGAGTTACCCAGTAGATCAGAGGAGTCAAGGGCAAGCATTTCCCTTCTCACTCTGGAAATCTTTCTTCTACAAAGACCAGATGTTTTTGCACAATGTTAGCTCTCTGAGCCCACAGTTCTGCTGATTGCAAGGGTTCTTCTGATCAGCACATCAGTTAAATCCATGCTGACAGCAGATACCGTGAATTATGGCTCACCAGCAATTCTTTGGCAAGAGCACTTTTGCAGTGTAAAATGACAATCATTGAAATCAAATATTTTTGTTTCTGGTAGAAATGCACCTATTTCAACTCAATAAACTTTTGGGGGGGGGGGGAGGGGAAGAGATTTCCACTCACTTCAGAATACATAATGACACATTAAACAGCCCAAACTGCACAATTAGGGGAAACTCATGTCCAAGCTCCTGATCGCAGCCCAGACAGGTGATCTTGCACTCAGCCTACCTTTTTGCCCAGTAAATAATTATTAGGCAAAATGAAAGAGCAATGATAGAACGAAAGAAAGCCATTAGCAGCCGGCAGTTAGGCGAGTTGGCTGCAGCAGGACAGGGCACCTGAGCCCAGGTCCCTGCAGCTCCGGCGAGTGCACTTGCTAGGAGGCTATTTGCTGGTGGGCAGCGGTTCAGCTTGCCCTCAGCCCCCCTGGCCCAGATTTGTCAGGACAGAGTTTGGTCTCTGTGTCGTCACGATATGGAAGTTCCCAAGTTTTCCACTTAGGGCAGCCTGGGTTTTCAGCCACAGCCCTAAGCAAGGAGTATCTTTCCAAGGGAAGTTTATAAAACACTATGCAACGTAAATGGGGAGAAGGAAATACCTGGTAGCTAGGCTTACACAAGGAAAATGAAGAGGATGACATTTACCTAAGGGAGGCACAGGGTACAGGTGCCACCAGCGCAGAGCTCCGTCACCGCAGGGACATGGGGCACAACGACCGAACCCTTCACCAGTGGCTAGTTTTGGAAATGTTAGAAGGGAAAAGCCAAGTTCACCTCTGTAGGAACTTGCTGAGCAGGTTTCTGCCCAACTTGCTCACATTGCTTCTAACAGACCCATGCCAGCAGGAAGCAAAATTCACTTACGTTATTTTATTAACAGTTTGTTAATATTAGCTACAGCAAACAATAGTCTTACAAATACTGTCAGAAAACAGATCAAGAAGAAGTGTAGACAGGAGTACTGATTCTTTTAAAGCATTTCTCATAACCTACCTCACAGAAACTAAAAAAATTCATCTCAAAGAGCCAGATAAGAAGATACAGGAAGGACAAGGAAAAAAGATTTTTTTTTCAAGACATAGTACTTTTGATCTGATGTAACGCAATGTAAAAAGTCTGAAGTACAAATATATTTGAGTATGCTCACTTCATGCTCCTCAGCTTCATTAAACTGAAAACCTTTAAGCGGACCAATGCCCAGATCATGTAAGTAATTATACCTCTTTCACTAGCTATAACAGTGCTTTTCTAACAGTGCTCAACCCATCCATCACTGCCCACAGATGTAGCCAAACATCCATCGTCCCTTAATGAAATGACTTCCCACTAAGTGTATTTTATTACAGACAATTGAGTGATATTAAATGATATTAAAATGATGATCATTAAATGGTTTTAATGATATTAAAAAGGTGTTAGATGTAGTGTAGTAACTACATTAGTTTACCACATTGAAAATACACACAGAAGTGATTTAGAAACGTCAGTTAAATGCTCCTGTGCCCAGACAAGTTTCAGGCCCACACGGTTCAGCCAAGGTTGCCACAGAGCAGAGGACCTATTTAACAGACACTATCACACTCAGTGTCCAAGGACATTGCTTTCATCCACATGCACAACCAGAAATACGGAAATGCAGCTTCTCGGACCAACTGTGCTCGGTTAAAGCACATTCATGTGTCTTACTGAAGTATGTGGTGGTCTCCTGCCTGACAGAGATCAAACTTTGTACTCCCTCTCAGCAAAGAAGGTGCATCATGGAACATGGAGATTTTTTTGATCAACAGGGAAAGAAGATGGAGAGCTCCACTGCATCAGCACACAGCACAAGGTTAGCCAAGGAGAGCAAACCTGCCTGACCTCAGAGCAGGAGTAAAAGCAGCTGATCAAAAGCCGATGAGCGCTTTCATGAAGTTCATTTCTAATAAGCATTTAGACAATGGTACAGCAGTGTTATAGCATTTATGTCACTTGACATTTTCTCTGCAGTGTGCTCCTGTAACGTGAAATGTTTCTTACTCAAGTATCTGTAAATAAGATTACTATTCTAAACTCATCTTAGCTTTGATCTGTCTAACGCAAAATAAAACCTGACAGTTTATTCAAGAGGAAATACTGTGTACAAATGCTGCTGAGATTTAGAGCCTGATGACACCCTCGGTCTTGTAGGACTAGAAGTATAACATTCAAAAATGCAGGAACTGAATGGTCTTACAGAGATACTAATCAGTGCAGTTCCATGACATACTTACAAAAAAATTTAAACACAATAAATTAAACTGGAAGCAAACCAGCCGTCACTCAGGTCACAGTAAACACGAGCGGACAGAGGATGCATTCAGCAGCAAGCGCGTCATACCATGACCTCATCTGTACCCAACAGCAGGGTCAGGTTTGACTATGGTTACAGAGCCTACGGGACAATGTGAATTTTTCCCAGAACCTGGCAGGCCTCTTCCAAACATCACGTGTGGCCCTGCTGTCACGTCTTGGACACCAAGCACCAGGTACCACTTGGCTGGGCCAAGCAAAAGCCAAGACGGTCATCAATACGGCCAGGCAGAGGGCACGGGAGCGAGGCAGCAGGGCACCTCTTGTTGTGAGGCCTCATTAAGCTAGCAGCCACAGAGACTGCAAGGGCTGAGCAACAGGAGAAGACCCAATGAGGAGGACAAGGCATGTGAATCACGAGGAAGTCACCAAGAAGAGGGTTGGTGGCAAGGCCAGTACCTCCACGTTAGCTACTATGGACCCCGTGCTGGAAGGCAGCCACGTGGGGAAGGGTGACAGCAGTACAAAGTATATTGGTGAAATATTAACGTGCAAAGTTCACATGCAAAAATCCAGGAGCTAGGAAGGAGTTGCAGCAGGTGTGAGTCATTCGCTCTTATTTTTGTTGTTGGCTGGACAATAAAATGTTCCTGCTATAATCAGTGAAAGAAATTAGTAACCCCAGAAGGCAATTCTTCCTACCCTAAAGCAGCCGTCTGAGAGTACGCTGGCAATGAATTTTTCCTTAGCAATACAGTTGCACTCTTTAGTCCAGATTTGAGAGGGAGTCCAGACACCTCACTTTTACAGGGTTAATTTTAGATGAGGTGAACCGCAGCCATATGGGCAGCAGGATAATCCTATTACTCTCTTGAGGTGGTTTTTAGCTACACCAAAATAACATTACAATTTTATTGCAGTGAAAACAACCTTACTGATTTCAAGCTACACATCCTCACTGCTTAATGTATTTTGAACTGGTCTTTCATTTAGCTCTGTGAAATTACGTTTTAAAAGACACATTTTCAGAGACTGTCATGCCAGTAAGTCCTAAATTATGAATAATGTGCATAACCACATTTAGCTGCAAGCTATGAAGGTATCAAGTCAAAGCAGCCTGCATTATGTATTGTGCACCCAACGCATTATTTTAATATTACTGCTCATTATTTCAGTATTACTCGATTCACCTTCCCCCTACTGCCACCAAAATCCAAAACAGTAAGTTATTTATGCATCTTCCAGTGCTGAATACTTTAACAGATTTAACAACTCTTTAACTTTCAGAAGACTTCTAAATAGTAAAAAATATCTCCCTCCATGTACTTGTTCAGATCATTCTTTGGCACAGTCCGTAATAGGGAAACTTTTAATAAAAATGCATTGCAGCATCTGAAAAATTTCCAAGACTTCATAAAAAGGAAGTTTGGACACATTTTTCTCCCTTCTCAAGTTCATTTAGCAATTATTTCACTGATCATCAACAAAAGGAGGGCGGCGGGGGGGGGGGGGGAGAGTATCTACTTAAATAAAAACTGGCAAAATGGCTATTTGATCCTATTTGTCCAACTAACCTGATCTCAGACTGAACTGATCACTGAAAGGGTTTTTTGTTTGAGTGTTTTTTTTTTATGTTACTGAACTGTGATGTCAGGTTACACAGAAGTAAAATAAATACTTTATTTGGAACATCTGCAAAATATAAGTCCCATCAGCGTCTTTGCCAAGGTAAGAGTTTCATGTGAATGCGTGGTGTATTCTGTTCCTCTTACACCTTCTTCAAAACTGCTGCAAATGGATCAGAAAAAAGGTTCCCAATGCAGTAGTAACAACTGATAAAGAGAAAATAATTCCTTTACTTTCATCCAAAAGACAAAGGTACACTCATCATTTACACCTACCATAATATATAGACAGACATTTCTTTCCTTAATGCCCTATTCCTGTCATTCCTGTCATATTTGAGTGTGCAAAAATGAACTGTCACTATTTGGTCAAGCTAAATAAATATTAGAAAAAAGTTAAAATCTCAAGAAATTAAAATAAAATGTCCTTCCCCAGAAATCTTCCTAAGAAACTCTTGTATTTCAGATCAGTGTGACCTCCAAATTACTTTTGTACTTCAGTTTAACGGCTGAATAGAATTGCTAGCGAAAACTTCACCCAGCATTTTCATGACTATTTCTGAAGTCATCTACAGTCAGCACTAAAAATAACAACCCCACACCCTTAGCAGCGTGAGCTTTCTCCGTTATATGAAGTTGCTTTATATACATATATATACACACATACACACACACACGTACACATATTTACAGCTCTGAAAAAAGAAAAGGCTCATGAAAAGCAAATAACCTCAAAGATGAGATTGAGCAATAGGGTTCTTAAACAAATAACCCTGGCTGAAATTTAGACTTCAAAGGAGGCTTAAAAACTATTCACAGGAGGACCATGCTGGCATCATCAGGAGACCAAATTCATACTTCTCCTTTCTGGCAGAAAAGGAAATGTGTATTTCGTGTTTAGCAATTGTCTGTTGTTTAAAGTTTTATTGTTAAAAGCAATAAGCGTTGGTCTGACGGTTGCTGCTCTGGACATAGCACTACCATGGCACTGGGCAATCCTCTGCCCTTTCTCTCCTCTCTTCCCTCTCAAACAGCTGTTAATCCGGTAGGAAGGATAAGATAATTAAAAAAAATAGGCTAAAAAGATGCTCTCTTGCACCTGGGCTTACTAGTTTTCACTTCACCATTCAGCTTAGGCTGGGTAGATAGGAAGTCTTGGAAGAAGCGTGGTTTGCTACTCTGTACACCGGGTTAAAGCGACCTCTTGCAGTAGGGACACAAAAAACGGGTTAAAAAAAAAAACATTGCAGTCAGTAGTGTTTATCACCTCAGCGGCTTAGTGCCTCACGATCTCAAGGTGCACGCTGCCTTGGACACGTGCAACGAAGGGAAGTCATACCTCTCAAAAGAGCAACAGCACGCTCCTGCAGCTAATGGTAGGGAGACGAGAGGCTCACGGCGTTCCTGTAGCCCCAAGGTATCATGCCCACTTGGAAAGGATCTGCACAAGGGGCACATTCTCACGCTCTCCTGCTATCTGCCATGGGCACCTTGTTCCTTTTCAGATATTTTCCATTTTAATGTAGCTGAAGGCTCCACTCCTGGCATGGATCCCACATGCTCTTGCATGGACTGCGTACATACTGTCAAAGGCAGGATCGAGGCCAACTGCAGTAACAAAATGAGTCTCTTATACTGCATTAAAAAAAGGCAATTGATCATCTGCTGTTGCTGTACAATAAGACTATTTATAGTGTTTTTTTCTTTTTAGACTTCAGTGGATTGCTTTCCTACCTTGCACTCACCACATAAGCTGTTTTCCCTTTTCAACCAGTGCTTCCTTTCTGTAATCTCTGAAGCACTTTTGTTCATGTTTTTTTTTTTGTTTGTTTGTTTTTTGTTTAAAAACAGTATGACTATAAAATACAGTGCTTATTACTTCAGGTGTCTTTTATATTAAGTATCTGTCCTTAAAAAAAAAAACAGAAGCTACACTGCACTTTTTTCCCCATCTGTCCGCCGTGACAAACATGAGGACTTAAAAAATGACTAGTTTTAGCTCTGTGATTATTAGCTAAAAATCGACACGACAAACAATTACCACAGTAAAAACATATAGGGAAGGATTTTAATAACCATTTCATTCACTTGCATTTTTTAGCACCTGCTCGTAAAGAAACAGGTAATTTTCTCCTTTTGAACACAGACAGATTTGTTGTTGTAGACAAAAAGACATGAATAAAATGATTTTTCCAACCAGATTTTAAACTCTTCTGTTTCCCCAGATCAACTTTACCAGAAATAGCCACCTATAAAATTCAGGTGAAAAACTGAATACTTATGATGAAAAGATTATTTCTGCTTCTAAATAACCCTCTTTAATAGTTAAATAGTGTGGAACAAAAATGAAAAAGATGATCTAGCAAATCTAATGTAAAATTGTATGATGAGGCTATTTTCAGTAGCGCTTGATTAAACTTTTTCTTACAGCAGAGTCAGACATATAAAATTCAGCTATAGTAATTCTTCAAGTAGCTGCAGATCTACATAATTACAGCACAGTAAAGCTATTGGAATTGGAAGCTCTGCTTGGTTTCTTTTTCCTCGGCTCATAAAATCACAGCTTTATAACTTAATAGGCAAATACAACCCACACTTACATGCCATTTCTCTATCTAAGTGAGGAAATAAAAAGAGAGAAGAGACAGGCTGAACAGCTTCAGAACCGAGCCTTTCTTAGCGTGGACTAACCTATCGTCTTCAGATACAATGATCCAATCATTTCATTTCATTTTTTTTGTAGTTCTTACAAATGCAAACTGATATCAGTACCAATTTTATTTCTGTCCCTTAAATTACTGTAATTTCTAATTGATGGGGAGTTTGTTACTGCAGACCCAGCAAAAACCACCACAAAACTAGTGAAGTCCTTTGCAAAAAAAAGAGCCTATGGGAGAAAGAGAGGCCTGGATAATTTCCTCACCAAGGAGCTTAAAGGACAAAATCCTACAAAACTATTTGTTTTGCAGGTTCATCCCATTGTCAGCAATGCCAATGGAAATCTGGCAGTTCTCATCCACTAGCACTGTAGACCAAAATTATTCATTCTTTGGTCACTGTGGTCTAAACATACATCTGTTTATTATAAAACATTATTCATGGTGAAAAGCAGTAATAAAACACTTCATGATTAGTTTCACGGTTCCCTGGTTTGTTTTACTGCATTATAGCTTTTTAACCAGTTGACATCTACCTCCCAGAAAAATGCAATGAATTTTATCTTGACTTTGTATTGATTAAAAAATAAAAATTACACTTGATACACTTGCACCTCAAAATCGCCTTATGAGCTTTAAGGGGATGCTCTGATCCCCTCAGCTAATCAATGCAGCTGCAAGGTGTCAGTTTTGTGTGGCTGCGACTCTCTCAGATCTGGGAAATTGTCCCGACGGCGATAATGCACATCTTCACTTGAAATGTGAATGTTGATTTCGGTATTGAAAAACAGAACACCCAAACGAACTGCAACAAGAGGTCTCTGCATGGGCTAATTTACTTCCTGAAAAGCCCAAAGCCTTGTTTCTTGTACTAGAACAGTTACTGCTAGCTTCCTTAAGACTGTTTAAGGCAGGTGTTACAGTTTTCTGGGGAATCAGTAGTAACCAAGCAAGTCTAAAGCAATCGTTTAAAGCTGCAGAATTTCACACACCAATCATCCAGCTCTTGGGGTCTTCCAGCAGACTCTTGCCAAAGCCACCGTTTCTAAAGCAAAATTACTTTAACATTATTTTGAAGTCAGAGTGTGGACTGGAACAATGAGACATTAAAAGAACGATGAAAAAAGTTACTAAATTATCTTATTCCCTTAAATTAGCTCCTGTAAATACTGAGTCATGTCTGCCCAGTTTCACTAGCAAAACTAGAAAGCAACTTGTGGTGGTTCTTTATCCCATTAACAAGGCAAACGTCCCCTGAGGGAAGAGACTATTTCCCTCTCGAACCAGCTGCAGAGCCCCAATGTCAAGCAGGGATGACTTGCAAGAACCAGAGCAAGCCCATCATGAACTTCAGATCTTGAGGTGAGTTGCATGGCAGCGCTTTCCTTATAATCTGAAACAGACTGATTTGCAAATCGACATGTAGGAAAAAAATGGAAGGCAAGGACAATTTTGTGTGCCGTGGCTTTGCTAAGATCAGGTCTATTCTAACAAAGCTTGCCTGAAAAGCTATGGTGGGTAAGAGCTGGCTTGCTGAGGGGATGCAAGAGTGGAGGAAGGCACCCAAAGCCAATACAACAACGATGGCAAAACCCTTGGTGGGCATCCAACAATGTCACCTTTTTGAGAGAGCATCTCTGAAAAACCCATGCTAAATTGACGGCCAGGAGGAGCAATGGCCTGGACAGAGCTCTCCACCTGACAGGGACCACCAGGAGCTACAGAGCTGTGCTCTGGCTGTGAGCACAGCCACTGGGCCCACCCATGTCATGAGCATGGAGGGCACCAGTGTGTGTGTGTGTGGGGGGGGACCATCCTACAATACTTGTTTTCAGAAACTAGATGAAAGCTTGATGTGACGCTAATACAACCTCATTTTTCACAAAGTTTGCTATACGGAAAGCTGTTTTACTCAACTCGGGATGTAAACACATACCTGTCACATAAATGTTGATACTATTTTCCCTCCCTGTGAGCAAAAATCTGAATGAGTTTAACTCCCGGGCTCAGTGCTATTTAGCAACATACTGCTCGCCTTGTTTCTCCTGACGAGCTGAAACGGAGGTTCAGAACACTCATTAAAAATACCTCAGATTGAATTTCATAGCCCACAACTTTTGAAAAGGAACATAATGGTACCATTCAGTGCTTTTTGCGTAATTCAGCAATGCAGCAGCCAGCACGTAACTGGGGATGGAAACCCCAATCTCTGTGAACTGGCCCCCCGCCTCCCACTTTTCCACTCCTTTATGTTTCAAGGAGAAACCCTCTAACCACCTCCTTGGTGGTTCTTCTTTTAAACACCGGTTACCATTTGAAAAGAAAATAAAATCATTCTATTATTCAGACCACTTTCTTCTCTGGTCTGTTTTCTTTCCCTGTTCATTTTTCCCCATTTTCTTTAGCTATGAGCAAACACTTCACCAGAATAAAGGAATAAACATTCCTGAAGTTATCAGATGTGAAAATAGAACCCTTATATGCAGTTGAAAACATGGCCAATGCACAGTTATAACTATAGTGAGAGTTATGAACTACAAAACCAGACTGGGAATGCAAAGCAGTTATTTACTTTTATTTGGATGTATTTTATTTTATCCGTTATGCTAGTAAGGCCCTTTAAACCACAGATATTATACAAATGCCAGAACTTTCAGGCCCACAAAAATGAAAAAAAAAAAAAAAAAAAAAAAAAGAGTAATGCTCAGCCAAAGCATTAAATTCTAAAGCTAAACAAAATCAAATGCAACACAGCAAAAGCTTCTGATAATTCCCGTTCAGACCTGCATCCATCTCCACATGACTTTATTAACCTGAGCAAGAGCTCCATCATTCAAAATTGTACGTATTTTTCTTTTTACTTTGATAGTGGAAGAAGAAGCCATTTAATCAACACGACACAGAACTTTTCACCACTGGATTGCTAACTTGAAACTACACCTTAGATCCGGCCTTCAGGCTGTGGCCGCTGCGAGCCTGCAGTGTATTCCTGTTGCACCCTCAGACCACTCTGCTCTTGCCTTCAGCCACCCCTCCAGCTGGAGCCCAACAGCTGCAGCGCGAGCCAGAGCAAGGCCGGTGAGCTAATCCGGCATGAAATTAAAACAATTAAGAGTTTCTGTAGGATCAGCTTGGAACTAAGCTATCTCAAAAAATTGCTTTGGTCTGGTAAAAGGAAGTCTTGGCTGCAGTATCCTACAATTATACCAGATCAGATGTAGAGTAATCCTGCATTTCACGTGTCGACCTGAAACAGAGATGGTGCCAACTTCATTCCTCAACAGTATAATTCACACTCACAAAGTGTTTTTTAACATAGTCTCTGAAACACAACTTTTATAGTTTCTATTTTGCTTAAACGTACTGTTTTCTTTTATGCTCCATCTGAAGACATGTGTTGTGCAGACTTAGTTACTGTGATTTGGGCTTTGGAGAAAATATTTAAAATAAATCTTTAGGCAGGGCAGATTTATAAAGGCAAACAACTACCTAAACTGTTTCTACTTAAGGCCAGAATACAGCAGCATAGTATCAGACACCACTTGGATATGGATGAGCTTTAGCAGCACCAACAGACTTCATGGGAAACAAGCATTCCTTGTTCAGGATACATCAGGGAGAGCTCTTCAGGGATGTGTTATCGAAAGTCAAACATCAGGATGACAAAAATCGACCTTTTTGGCTATGTTTGTAGTTTTACGTTGAATTCCTCCAGAAATAAAGTTTTAATTCATTTAACCTTAAGGAAGGTGCGTATACTCGGAAAAAGCTTTGATTATACCTAATTCTTGTTTCTTCTTAGTGATGAAAAGCAATTCCTTACGTGCTTAAAAACAGTATACATCTCATTTTAAATTGACTTTTATAGATCTGTTGTATTCAACATTAACATTCAGGTAATTACTGGATTGCTGGGCTACGTGAAGAGTGAGAATTTTATTTACAATGTAACAAGATAATTGGATGCTACAAGTGATTATTATTGAGATGCCATGTGAGCATATAAATTAGAATCGCCATAGAATTGTTATTTGTCAGAGTTTAAGCAATTTGTCAGGAACAAATTTCTCCACCCTCTGCTTTTTTTTTTTTTTTTTTAAGATAAATCTAAATTAATCCTACCTAACTCTAAGCACTTAATTGAGGTGCCTAAGGCAGAAGGGTAATTTCTCAAGATTCCCATCTAACCAGAGGGGAGATAGGTTCTTTTAGACTACGATTCAGTCACCATAAGATCCGAAACACCTAGGACACAGCCCTTCTTCTTCCTGTGTTTGTAATGCAAAGTAACTACAGGTGGGATAAATCTGGGCTCATGTCTTGCTGAAAGACAATTTTATGTGGAAATATATCCTTCACAATATTTAAGTTTAAAGAGAAACTTTAAGAATGGACAAACTTTCACAACATAAAGAGCTTCAAATTTAAATAAAACAGAATTTCAGCTCATATTGAAGAAGCTGAAGACCTAAAAAGACTGCTAGTTTCAGAAAAAGATCTAAACAAAGGTAGAGTGTTCCCACTCCTTTCTTTGACAGGCTCTCAAGTTCTCCCAACACAAAGCCAAGGGGGATAAAACTAAGGCAAAAGGAATGCTTTGCTTGCTGAAGGTGCACACAAACCAAGACCGAACCAGCCAAAGGATGGCTGCAGCTAACATCAGCCCGTATTCAGTATCCACCTATATTGCTTCTTTGAGGTCAAACTGAGAACGTGCAGTTGCCATGAAAATGGAAAACACAGCAAGCCCCTATGAAGCAGCATGTTCAGCACAGTTTCTGCCACTGCCCTGGCAAGACTGGGTTTGCCAAAGCACTGTACCAATGATCAGATCAATTTTTTCTAGGAACAGTTTTAACAGGATGTAGAAACCTTCTGATAAACTTCAGGTGTCAGCAGCTACTCTGGTAATACTAATTATTGAAAAGATGGTCATATATAGACGGTCAGCGTTAAATTCTAAGCATGATTGTACTGGCTTTTATTAAGTGACTCATCAGAAGATTACTTCAGATTTGTTCTTTTTCCAAGCACATATAAATCGTTTTGTCGCTCCTGTGAGGCTTAAATAATATCCTTCATCCTTGCTGATTTACAAATTGGGTTATTCATGTTCTTATCAACATCCAAGTGAAATTCTGTGCCAGTATATATACACCTTTTAGGCCGCTCCACTGAAACACTATCTTGCTCTCAACTTTAGAAATTGGCTTTCTTCATTCTAATAGACACGGAGAAGAGCATCCCTATCATGTCTCAGGTAACTCTCCACAGGGAAGAAATTTCTCCATGCAGAAGAGACCACAATGATGTTTATCTATGATTACTGCTTGCATGATTCTTTTAGCATCTTTTCATGCTAAACCAGTTATAGTTACTGGTTAAGATGATTTTTTTTTGCTCATCTTTAATCACAATGTCTCCTCATGCTTGACAAAGAACTCCATGTGACTAAAACAGAGGTTGCCCTGATTTGGCATTAAGGAGTCATTGTTATCAGCTCTTGCTTTTTTAGACAATAAATATTTAGTAATTTGAGGGATAACATTACTTAGTACCAAACAGCCTGAGACACCCAGTCTACTCCCACACATCAAACAAGGCCTTGGCCAGGAACACTGTATGGGCTTCGTGAGATGAGAAAGCTTCATGGAGCCGTGTGTCACTGGCACACTTTAATTCTTTTAATTCTTGCTAGCTCATTAATACTCCTTGATAATTTCATACAAGCCTAATAAAGGCACCAACTGCAGAATCCCAGTGGGAGACTCCTGCAGAGAATTCAGGGAGCTGAGGAAGCTGGTCCTCATGCTGCAGATAGGGCTTACACAGATCCTGCATTTCAGCTTCTAGCCATCCAGAGTTCACATTAAAAAAACAAAACCAAAAAAAAAGTCTTGATATCCGTAGTAATAAGACAGGTCTAAAACCAGACTGAGAAAATGCCAAGATTAGCTAATTCACAGAGGTCTGTTATCACTGGAATTTGTATCTCCTCGCCCTTCCCGGCCCCTTATCTAAAAGAGTTATAGATATGTATTACAGGTACTTGCAGCAAAAACTGGCTGCTCTAAGAGCAGAGCAAGGTTTACTCAGTGACAAGATTATATAGTGATTGCACTGATGGATACATGGGTTTAGTGGGTGGATTTTGGCTGTGGGACAACTATACTCGGCCACAGTCTTTGTCTTGGAGAGCACTAGTAACTGCTAGTAAGAAAGTGTGCAAATGCGAGCAGCCAGATACCTCCCACTGCGCCCAAGTGCCATCCTGTGCTTAGAGCCACAAGTTGCCACCTCATCCTCTGTAGCCTAAAAGGAAATGAGAAGGTGCTGAAAACCAGGATGCGATTCAAGACTGGAAACTAACACTGACCAGATAATTCATTCCATCCACTGTATCATAATTGTAACTGCAAATAATTAAAGCCAGGAAAATGAGAATTATGAACATCACTGTCAGAAACTCTTTTTTTTTTTTTCAGATGGCACACCTTTCTTTCTTGAATATAAAGTAACATTGTTCCCCAGCACTGAAATATGGTGTTATTCACCCCTAGCTATGCATTAATTGTGAGACATGCAGATCTGTTTCCACATTAATGGGACTGATGTCCCCCCCCACCCCCACGACCCTCTGGGCCTTGCTTGGGTTGATTCTCCTCTTTAACTGTAGGCAATTAAGCATCCAGTTGCCCCAGACTTCCTTTACAGTAAATGGAAAGAAAGGATACTTCCAGAGGAAAACTCAGGCCAGTCAAAGTCAAATAGAAGAATTTGGCCTTCATCTCATTCCGACTTCTGTTTTCCCACTGGTTTATGCTATCTTTAAGTTGGTGGTCTGCTTACTTTTTCTTAACATTAACATTCATGAGCTATTTTGTCTACTGTGCCGTTAGGAACCAGATAAGTGCTTACACAAAAGATATTATGTGTAGCTGACATCATCAGAGTATTTTAAAAAGCCTTCTGAAAGCTGAATTCAAATCACTAGACTACTAAAGACAAACATTTCCCAGTAAAAAAAGTAATTCGTATCCATTAAACTGCTCTCACCACCAGCTATTTCAGGAGATCCTCACATTAAATCAAATATTTAAGGAAGGGTTTACGTTTATTTCTGAGTGATGCTGAATGTATCTGGATATGTGCCCTTGCTGGAGATTTATTATTAGGGTCAGCATTCCACCAAGTAATTTTAGAAGTTTGAGAAAACAAATGATGTATTGAGGTCAATTCTCTGACATCACATGTGGATCCAATACTGAACATAAAAATTCCACAGACCAGATTTTTGCCAACGCACAAAATCCATTGATCTTGAAAACAGTGGAGACATGAACTTGCCCCATCAATTGCACTTCTTTAACAAAAAGCCTAGCACTTTTCTCCTGGCAATTACAATTAAGGTAAGACACTATTAAAATCTGTTTCAATCCTCATCATCACTGGTAACAACATCTACAAATGTTCCTAAATACGTTTTTGACTATTACTAGTACATTAACAGTAACAAATTCGTCTCATGGTTGAGCTGTGGGGTGATTGCCTCAGCTCATGAAGTGTACTCACATGGCTATACCAGTGGTAACAGTGCAATTAAATTCATCTACCTTAAGCTGCCTAGAAGTTGTGTGTTTAGTCTCAGCTGAACACCCAAGGCTGTCTCTCCTTAGTCAAAGGAGGGAAAAGTATCGTGAGAGAACAATTTGCCCCATCGAAAGGTTGCCCCACACACCTGGGAGGAGTTGTCCAAAAGGGGCACCTCTCTCATTGCACTGGCAGTCGAGGGAGCCTCTGCCATTCCCTCTGATTCAGAGGCTCAGCTTTCAAACTGCTGATGAGAGGGCAGATTCATCTTACTCTAGAACTTAGGCAAGCTAAGATTTAAGGTCTGATGCTTTTTTTTTTTTTTTTTTTTAAAAAAAAAAAAAAAACACACTTGCCTGATACAGGGTGTGCATGATGCATTTCCTTTGGGGGAAATAGGGAAGAACAGAAGAAACATTTTTAAAAATGTTATGTATTTGTTTTAATAAGATAACGGTCCCAAAAGGGCTCAAGAGAACACAGCAGACACGAAGCAGGAATGAAGGTGGTAGCATGGAGAAAGGGGGCAGGTCCCCATAGCTAAGTGCTGCAGAGGCTACTAGCAACAGCAAAACCCTTTGTTTTCTAAATGTATGGCACAACACTGCTAAATCAGAACTACAAGCAAAACACAAATCCAGTGTTTCTGCATAGTAGAAATAATAGATTCCTTTCAACATCATGTTGTATCCTATAATAAAAAGAAACTCCACTAAGTTTGTTGCAGAAAACACTAACATTGAACAGTTTCTAATAAGCGTCTATAACGTCAACAAAAGGAAACCACAGAATAACCACCACAAAACTCAGCAGGACTACTCTGATCAAATGCACGACTATCTTCTTTTAGGGCTGAAATGGTGGCTTTAAGGAGATCTGGAGCCCAACACCACCCTACTGAAATAGGATCAAAATTTGACTGTGCAGACCCAGCCCATGAGGCACCGAGTGCCCACTGTGGTCGCTGCAGACAAGAGGCAATGCTCTCCACGAGCTCAGCAGCTGGCAAGGCCAGCCAGCTTGAATGGTGCACGCTATTTCGCAGAGCACAAGTGGCCCCCCAGGCAATTTTTTTTTTTTTTTTGCTAGTAGAAAATTGCTTGGCAATGATCTTCAAGAACAGTGAAGAAACTCAAATGTGAAAAATCCAGTAATGGTGCTTTATGTGTAGGCTGTTGTTTAAGGTCTTAAAACCGATGCCAAATAATGGAACAACATGCCTGTCTAATACCCATACTTTTCTAGTTATGAGAACTGGTATTATCAATTAAAAGAAACACTTAAATAACTGATACAGTCACTCTCTAATTCCAATATAACCACACTTATAAATTAGTAAATGTTTTGGAAAAAGTACTTGCTAAGAACCATTATATATCTACATATGTATATAATTATATTAAAAATAGACATATGTATGGCTTTTTCCTTCATCACTTAGAGCAATTGCCTGAAAAACACACATGGCATACACAATGCGTGCAGTTGTACAAGGGATGATTTATAGGCATGCTTTAACAACTGTATTAGCCAACGGCAAAAAATCTGCTTACTGTTATTTCTAGCAATAATATACTTTACTAGACAGCCAGTCTTGTGTAAAGGAGGAAAAAAAATCATAAAACATTTTAAACACAAACCTTTTAAATTGATGCTAAGTTGTTTGTGAAATCTGTTTTTGTGCATTACGTTTAAGATGTTTTGTGCAGTGATTGCTAGCCAAGTATTCTATATGAGGGAGGGAGTCTCCAATTATTCACAATAGGTTTTAAATGCTACACTGTAAATCACTGTTCCTAGCACCACAAATGCCCATGAAGCACAAATAAACAAATAAATAAATGAGATTAAACAAACAAGGCTTTGCTTTCTTTGTTGAGAATGTCTGAAGATGCTTAAAGTTGACAACAAACACAGCACAATATCCAAATCCTACAGTAGCAGGTGTTTAATGAAGTTGCATCTCTAACCTTCAAATATTCTTAGAAACAATTGTCTAATAATATAATCATAAAATTACTTTCTAGGATATCACAAACCATGATTTAGAAATAAAAATATCACTCTCTGTGGTTTTCAACAGATATTAGAAACTACAGAACTTATCCTGCAGTTACACCAGTGTAATACTCTAAGTATGCATGATATACTATTACTTTTAATGGGTTTTTCATGGAATAAAAAGGAGGACTATTCATATGGAATCATGAACCACTGCTATAACATGAAATACTGTATTTTCAGAGTGTCAATTACTTATACAAATATTGTCTGAAATTTTTTAACAAGATTTATCCCTCAAAATGACCTTTCAATACTTATTACTGGGCTCTACTTATGTGAGAAGACTCACTCACCTTTTAAAAACACAGCACTGGAGATTTGGTCCCTTACAATCAGGCAACTTGAATCCAAAACTCTTAAATAAATCTTCAAAACTTCTCCTAAATCAAGAGCCTTACTAGCCTGAATTACTTTGTGAGTACCGTTTCCACCAAACAACGGGCATCTCACCTGTAATAACACGCACTTTAGAACCTGCTACTCAGTCTGTTTTACTTCCCTACTTTATTTATTTATTTTGTTTTAAACCCTACAATGATTGTGTTGATGACTGCATAGTAGATTTTTAAACTGGTAGTTTATGTTTGCCCAGGCAAGAGGTCATTTTGCCCTTGACCATACTGCTAATATATGGGATTTGTCAGAATATCCGCTGAAACATCAACTAACACCCTTCCAACATACTGGCGTCGACAAGGCGGTACACACTTGTGCGTGAGAGTTTGGCTGGGTAAAGCCTGCCTGGATGGCGTCAGCTGTATTACAAACGTTACCCTCCAGACTACTAGAGTATTCCCCATCAAATCTCTGCTCAGAAGTTACTTACCAATATTGTAACACTAGCTGGTGTTCTTATGCTAAGGCTGAATTCGGAGGAGGAAGGAGCTAGGTTTCTAAAACACCGTAGCGGAAAACAATTGGCCAAGTGACCATCCCGTTCTTTGAAAGTCTTTTCCAACATTCTTGCAAGACAAGTGAAAGGGCCAAGAACAGGATTGGAAAGGGTTGTTCCAATGCATCACTAATGTGTATACAGGTATATTTGCCTGTAGTCAGGCTCGTTACCAAAACCCACATGCTACCAAGATCCAGGTACATATCTAAATCATATAAAAATAAAAAGAATAGGAAACTTCTCCTACTTCATAACCTTATACTCACAGTCAGGACTGAACCCGTAAGCACTAGGTTTCCTAAGCCTTCAAAGCACA
Organism: Rhea pennata; assembly: GCF_028389875.1. Taxonomy (NCBI): domain Eukaryota; kingdom Metazoa; phylum Chordata; class Aves; order Rheiformes; family Rheidae; genus Rhea; species Rhea pennata. The sequence continues at coordinate 160,294,886 of NC_084663.1, forward strand.
TCTTCCTCCTTTACCAACATTTTTTTCAATGGTTTTAGCCATGTACCCAAACAACGACAGAAAAAGGTTAAAGAAAAAACTAATCTTGGCCAAACCTGAGCTTGCCTAGCACCTTCACCACCAGCATCTGAATGTCTGAAGTAATAGAAGCAAAGCAACTTACTGCAGATTCCCCCACAGGAGAACTGAAGTCCAACCTGGAGCTCTGACAAGGAATATGAGCTGATTTACAACAGTCAGCTTCTGAGCTACATTCATTTTTTCCCCCTCCATCTCACAAAAAGAAGAAGTCCAAAAGCAGAGTCTGCCACAGAAGGCACAGTAAGCCTCTCGACTAATTCCAGGGCTGCGGAGATGATACGTTGCTGCAGGGTACAGGAGCGGGGGGAAAAGGCAGGGGCTGCTTGCCATCCCTTCTACCTAGGCAGAAGCACCAGCAACTCTTTTCCGTACGAGATCTCGTGCTTTGTGTATGCACCAAAATAAGGTGAAAGTAACCGTACCCCTCTGTAGAGGTGGAGAAGAGAAAAGGAAGTGTAAATACCTTTCATGGGGTACACCTGTGTTAAACAAGAACAGACAGTCAAACACTTAAACCAAACAAAAAATGGGGATGAGAGAGGAACTAAATAAAAGCATGCATGTACATTGCATTTTCTTTTTAATGATCCTTAGCTTGTCACTTTATTTTCAAAATAATAAGTTTATATTTTATATATATCTGTCACTTGAATAAAATGTTCAGACTGTTATTTCTATTCTATGCGTGCAATTCAAAGGAGACATGTCCCTCCTGCCCCCAGAAGGTAAAACAAATTCTTAGAGTCATAATTCAAAAACATAAGACAAACATATCCCAAATGAACATGTTTTTGATACAGGCAGCAGTACTCTTGCACAACTGTTGGTGAAATCCAATGCCTCTGATTGCACACTACAGTTTCTGCATATAGCGATAATTATCTAGATTTTCTAAAAATAACTTTTATTATAGTCCAAGCTTTTTTGTAGAACTCAGCAAATCAGGTCCAGAAAATCTGGTACTGTGGACTTCCATGTGATTAACATATGTATACTCAAAATATGCCTGACCAGAAGGCACAGATTAACATTCATTTATATCATGATTTATTTGCAAAAGAGATGACTCGTTACGACCTGACAGTGGCCCTCAGGAAAGCTTGAATGCTGCATGAGATGCAACAGCCCAGCCGCCTTCACTCTGCCATTCCCAAACGAAACTTGTGTCTTGAAACACACATAGATTGATAGTCCTTCATTATGCACATCTGATCCAGCAGATACTAATAACCACGATGCTTGGGAACTAGATTATCAGAATATCATTTATTAAAAGAGAACAAAGCCACGGGAAAGGAATCTCAATTTCAGATACTACCATCCCTGACCCAAACCAGATCTGAAGCACAGAAGTAAAAGTGTGAGATGGAGGCAACAGCTTACACAGAGCTCATCTTTCAGAAACCTAACCGCAAAGGATCTGACCTGATGCAATGTATGTCCACAGACACTGCTTTAAGTGCATCAAACCCAAGGACCCTGATAGAAATTTCAAATGAAATCTTTTAGGCAGCTGAGCTGCAAATCTTTAGCTCAAAGAGTATCCAAATCGACACTGAAAGTCTCCAAATATCAACTCAGTTTTCTTATTTTTAGTATTCAAGTTTGAAAAGCGTGTTCTTAAACTACGACTTAAATGTGAGGTAAAAATAATCTATAATGACCAGCTGTGACAATCTCCAGAGAATTTCCATCCTGCCAGAACATTTACATCTTTTCCACTATAACTTCCCGTATGTCACCAGTTAAACTAGTTATATACTAGGCTAGAATACACCACCTGGGACATAGGAAGCATACCTTCTCCACATTCTTCTCATACTGCTGTTAAATCACTTGCACATTAACTTCTACTTTATCTTTAGGATGAACTGGTAATCAAAAGTACATACATGCTTCTGATCAATAGATTTTTTCTTAGGGACAGTGTCATGTTACCTCCTGTAGGCTACATTACTTTCACTGCAACTGAATGAGTCCACATTTGAGCTCAAACATACAAAATCCTTAAAATTTGCTCACATCAAAAGATGCTAATTCGGTGCAGAAATTTGTATCCCTTACAAGGAAAAAAATTTCAGAAGAAGCTGGGTAAATAAACAGATAAACAAAAGGAATGTAGAAAAGGAGAGAGGGAGGAAAAATAAAGCCTAAGCAGTAGGTTAAAATGCATCTAAGAGGCCAAGCAAGAGAGGTTGAAAGGTAGATGCAAAGGCAGATGGTGAACAAAAGCAAGGCCACTGCGGGTGTACAAGGTAAAGATAGCTGGAGGCTATACTTCAGTGCAGAAATAAAACTCAGAGCAAAATACACTCAGATCAGCTAAAGCATGATGTTAATATAGTACCAAGTGAGTATTAACCTGGCTATGATTATGTTTAGGCTAGAAATCAGAAGATATTTCATAACTGGTTGATTAAGGAGGTTCTAGAAGAGTTTTCAATAGGAACATACAGGGCATAAACATAAGCACACTTAAGATGAAGTGAAAATAAATTTGGGGATGGAACCATGTAGCATGGCTGCTTGCAATAAGAGAAGATTGTACTCAATAACCCAGAAAATCAAGTCCTGTCGTACACTCCCAAAGACAACCTAAAGGAACCAGACAAACCAAGCAATGCCAGCTCATGCTTTTGTCATGAGCTTGGAATTTTTCTTCTTAAAGCTCCCGTGACTGAGGCTGATGGGAGAATCTGTTTCAAATTTAAACAGTGAATAAATACAGTGTGAGCCTGGGGTTCGAGGAGAAACATTAAAATATGAAGTCTGCAAGTTCAAAAACCAGAAGGCAAATAAAAGGACAAAACATCTGTTATTTCTTAAAATCTTATGGTTTCTAAGCCACTGGGGGGAAAGAGGGCTGATTCATGATTTCTGAATGCTTAGGTTGACAATTCAAAGAAGCAGAGTAAAGTGTAAAGGAGTCCAAAACTTGATACACAAAAGCATTAGGATGCCTAAAAATGGAAGAGCGCAGATGCCTAATTTAAACAGCCAACTTTCAAATGAGACTTTGCGAACTGCTTTGTTGCCGCTGCTGCTTTTGAGCAGTAAACAACCACAGCCCTCGCCTTGCTCAAGAACTCTCTCTCGAGTCTCCTGTCCTGGCCACAATGTTCTTTGGTTTTTAGCTGCTTTGAGGTCTTCTCCCTTGGTTTTGCTCTGATTCACTGCCAGCTGTAGTTCCTCCTCCTCCCCCTCTCGAAGGTGATTGTTTCTGAGCCAAAAATCAATGGATGCATTAAGAAAAACTCTGTAAAATTATATTCATATATAATGCAGATGACGGACTCAGCCCTGATAATGGACTCATAAAACTTCTTCAGCTAATTTCATATAATTCTCAGGTTTAGGACTGTTTCTTCATCTCATTTTTAAAGCGAAAACTTAGCTCTCAATGTGGCCCACTCACATTCATTTATATATTTGTAATCAAATGATACCAATTATCAATTACTGCAGTAATACTATTATTTTTTTATATAATTTAAAAGTTAAAGTGTATTATTCTCCACAGATTCCTGAGAGCTTTTGTTCAACCCTCAAGACAGCATCAGTCACAAATATTAGGTAGGGGTAGCCAGTATTTTTCAGATTTCTTGTTCGTTTTTTTCAGATATGGGCAGGTAAGAGTTTCAGGCACAGCTGGTGGGTTGCTGAAGATCTCTTTCGCCCCAGACTGTTGTCCTGTCCATGGTACTTTCAGAGCTACTTTGGCTCTCTGGTCTCACCTCTTTGCACTTCCCTGGTATTTTTCCAGCTTTGACTGCTGTCTTTTTATACCGTCTGCTACCTCAGACATGACCCATCACAGAACCAGGAATCTCTTCCTAGCTTGGACAACATCAGGACACAGGAAGCACTTTCCACCACCTCTCTTTGACAGTATGAGCAAACTGCAGTTATGTATAAAAAACCAAAAACCAAAAAACTCACATCTCTGCTGTAGCACTCTGCTACATGGACAGCTTTAAGCCCTGCATTATTTACAGAGCAAAATTGCCTTAACAAGGAATATATGCTTCAAAGGATGACCTGACCTCCAATTCTGTCACTCCCTCGTATATATAGTGATATACAATTGCCTTTTGTTTTGAATTTCATGTAGCACAGGCGTGCCAAACCTACAGTATGGCACAGCTTGTACTGGATGAGTTTGAAGGGCTCTCTGACTCATACTTCAGTAGGTAAACATGTCTCTACCACCCAATGAAAATGCTTGTATATATAAAGAGCACATAGGATACTGACACCCAACATGAGACCCTATTCATACATACTCTAAAAAAAGAAAGCTTATGGAAGATAATTCAGGCAGCTATGATAAATAAAACACAATGAATTGGAAAAAAATCCTTTTAAAATAGGGCTACATAAAAGTTGACATTTCTGTTTATGTCAGTAGCAAAACAATGAGCAATCATTTTATTCATTTTCTTTTTTGAAAGATGCCAGGTCATACACAACCTTTTTCACTATCATCTTATCTTATGTTAACAGGCAATACGAGTCAGGAGGCAGCAGATATCAATCTCTAAACTCACTCACAAATACACTCCATCTAGGCATAAACTTGGGCTTTGGTATTTGCGTCTCCATCCCAACACCAACTACACTTCATAATAAATTCAAGTTTAATGTCAAAACGCATCCATTACTTCTGGAGCAGGGATGAGAGCTCATGACCATGATTGAAGCATTTTTGGCAGTAAGTTAGAAAGCCAGGCTCCCTTTACCCTGCTCTCCTTGAAGCCACAAAAACAGAGAAAGAAAATACTAAAACTAGAACAACAACAACAACAAAACAGATGAGCATCTCTCTCTTCTTCCTGCTGGCTGGGTTCAGGGTCCCTGCGCAGCGTAACGAAGGACACATTTCTGGTCAAGGCAGTTCAGATGGGTAACTCTGAATTGCTAATCCTTTTCCAGGTGCCCGATATCCAGCACAGCGAAGCCAAAGCTTCTCAATGAATCTGTGGTGCAAAGTCATCACCTAAAGAATCAGTAATAAACAGTGACGCCTTAAACTGACTGGCAGTAGAAAGACTTAGGGATTTGTTCTGACTTTGTCTCTGTTTTTTTAGAGGATAAATACAAAAACAGAAAACAAAACTGTTTTTAAAATTCTTGTTAATTGATGCTAGCTGTTATATATGAGATAGGTGAAAGAAGGCTATTACAAAAGCATTGCGAGCCATCAGTTTCCCTAAAGCACTGTCATTGCTAGAGCAGAATTGCTGCTTTGGAAGCAGTTGCTGACCTTGAATTTGCATGAAAAGGTTAAATATTTTAGTGGTAACAAAACAACTGTTCTATGAGTAAGAGTTTTATATTATCCCAAAGGCCATGATTTTGTTTATAAATTACTCAGAAATAACTTTTCCACAACATAAACTCTTTTACTTGAGCACATCTCTAAAACTGCATTAGTGGGTTATGCCTGCAGTCCAGGAGATGAGAATTCAAATCCCTTTTCATATTTTTTTTAAAACATTGTTTCTGAATGCAAGGTTGGAAGAAAAATTACACAAGCATAATCCTGTCTGTTCCCTCTCCAATCTAAAATGCAAACTACAGTATAGCTAAAAGAAGAAAAATCTGATAACATCTTCAAGAAGTTCTTAATCTATAATTAATGTCAACAACCTTTAGAGTCTGTAATTCTTGCATCACACATTCATATTTTAAGAGTACAGTAGTTTTGAGCTATGCTGTGTATGGAAACAATTTAAAAATTAATGAACTGTCATTACATTTAATGAATAGCAGTATAAATAGCATTTTTTCATAGGTTAGGCACTAATTTTTCCTTTAAAATTGAAAAAGAAAGGTTAAGCACTGTTTGTTAAAGTTGCAAAAGTCAGCCTTTTAATTTTACTTTGTTTATTTACCTATGATCATAATAGTTATTATGCTAGTGTTCCTCAACCCACCATGGGAACTGGACAGCGCTGTGAATTGGTTTTACTCCAAACCCACTATCCAGCAGTGCATTGATGTTCTGTGAATTTTTAAACACATACAATGACTTTCATGCGTATTCATTTTAAAAAGATACAACGACAATTAAAAAGCAACGGGTTAAGTCTGTTTCAAGAAATATTCAACTCACCATTAGCCATTCTTTCTGTAACTAATATCTCACCCTTTACAGCATGTGAAACACTTACTTATTTTTTTTATCTCCTTCTCCTGAACTCTGTTTTTCTATATGTAAAAATCTCTGAAAACAGCCACCCAAAAAGGTTCTTCCACAAAAGAATCTCTTTGCCCTCATTTAAATCTGTATACTTCTAATGAAGCCGATCAGATTTACTCCAGACGCTTGAGGGACTCAAAGCACACACAAGATCGTCCTGTCAGTGAGCACAGGACTCTCTTGCCATCAGTCACAAGACGACCCACATTTCAAGCTCCGCTAAGAGAAGGCAGAGCTTCTCTTGGGTATATTGCAGGGGATACTCAAATTCCTGTAAAATACAGACTCCTCACTGGGCTAAGACACACAAATGGAAAGCAGGAAAACAGTATATTCCGCGAGAGGAAGAGGTTTCAACACTGCTGCAGCAAACAGGAAACAAATTATCATGCAACAAGGTATAGCTAGTATTAGGAGTATTTTTTAGGCCTTAAAAGGCTTTGGCAACACACTTCTGAAGATGACAACTGCAGACAGAGTCTGCTGTAGGTGGACTACGCTACTGTTGAAGGAGATTGGAGATGGATGGAAAGGATCAAGTGTTAGCATTTCAATATAGATTCAGTTTGGATGCAGTGATGCTTATAAGCAAAAGCAGAATTGGCAGGTATAATGATATAGGCCATAAAGCCTACAAATGCTCCTAGGTTTATTTGGATGGTTTATTTTAAGTAGCCAGTACTTGTCAAATAAGCTAAATGCTACAGGAGCAGCAGGTTGTGCCACCTACAGTTAGGGTCAGGCACTTGCCATTATTAAATATCATTTTTGCTTGCTTTTAAAAACTTGCTAGGCCATGTTTCACACTAGGCAGATGTTTTTAGGAAAGTTTCAATGATAGCAGTTGAGGCAAAAACCAAAAAAATGTAAAAAGGCAAACACAGATTGTTTCCCCATCTTAACAAGCCTTGCAAGTATTGCATTGCAAAGGTTCAGTAGCTACCATGCTACTGAGAAAGGATTTAAAATCAGGACAAGGAATAGCCAGCCTAAAGTCAAGATTCTCATAACATTACACTTATTGCTGGGATATAGTCTAATTTATGGCATAACAGATCAGCATAAGAACCTGGAATAGGTTTGCAGCCTTAATCCTACAATGTGCTTATGCTTAAAGGCTCAATTTAACAACTGGAACATTCTTTTAGAAATTTTTATGCAACTATTTAAGATTTCTTAAAGAAGAAAAAACTTTATGAAAGTTCCATGCTAGAATTTTACACAAAAATGCACACATCCCCCCCCCAAAAAAAAGAGAATATGCAAAAGATTTATTTAAAGCTTAAGACAGTGAACAGAGTAAAACAATGGTTATTATATGATCATTTTCCCTTTGATTCCTATATTGTCTTCTGGAAGGACTTAAAGATTTCAGTTTCTTATAGTCTGAAATTAATCTATGACTTAGCTCTCTGACCATGCCATCAACTGCATCAGATATTTTGGCAGTAAAAAGGAGCACATACTGAAATTATTTTGAGGCTCTGATTTGCATATACCCAAGCAAGCATGCAAATCAAACCATGACATTGTTAAAAATCCCCTAGGAGAGCCCTACATTTACAACTCTCTCTCTCCGCAACTGCTGTATCCCATTAAAAGTCATCTCAATCACAGAGAAGCTTGTGGTATATTAGTTCCCCAAAGGGACTGTAGTTTGCTGGCATATTATCTTGACTACCCTGTGCGCTGTGCTGGGACGCCAGCTACCTGAACAGCATGGCCCCTACGGGAAAGCAATCTCTGCAGGACACTCAACCCAAAATTGCCCTTATCATTAGAAAAGGGTTAGAGTTGAAAACTTCCCTAAGTGATGAACACAGAGTAACAAGAATTTCTTTAGTGACAGGCAAACAGAAGACTAAAACTACTTTAGCTGCGCTGTAGACAAGAGCCTGGATGTTTACCCTCTGAGAGCACCTCCCGGCTCTGAAATCTCTTATCCCACTAGCTGGCGTACACTTCCCTGCAAGATAGCACGTTTTACAGAACAAGCCTTCTCGAGGGTTCACCTTCATTCTGATCTCCACCTCTTCTTCTGTCCTCAGAAGGATACTTAAGAATACGAATTAAGATATTATTTTTGTGATCTATTATATCCTGTCCTCAACTAACTTGTAGGGATGGCAATGCTCTTTGGGCAGAATTAAGCAGTCTAGTCTCTTACTTGGTACATTTACCTCTCAGTTAAGCTTACCTCTTACTCAGAGGCACACTGAACAAATTAATGACTACCTAGTGCTTAATCAAATATGAAGAAATAATACAAAGAAATAACCTACCATGAATAAAACACTCCTTTCCTTTTGGTGGGATGATGATCAAATCTGAAGGCTGAAGCCTTTCCACATGCTGAAATGCATCTCAAACATCAACGCCTGACAACCACACTTTATCAAATCAAATAAGACCGTTAATGCATGCAGCTTATTGCTAGCTCTTCGAGAGAGAGAGAGAGAGCCATCATCAAAGCCTTCCTGTAATACCAGAGGTAGAAACCATGATCCCCAACGCTGGCCTTGAGGGATATCACAGCACATACAACTTGGCAGAACTGAAGCTAGGAGTAAAAAGAAGTGCTCCTGAAAGGAGCCCCAGGGTTTGTTACGGTCTTCCGCCCGTGCCCGTGGCAGCACATCTGAGGAGCAAAGAGGGCTTGGGGCCCTGCTCCCAGGAGGTCTCCCTGGCCAAGGCTACTCACACTGCTGCTCCATGCAGGCTTCAAGCATGATGCCCAGCCCTGGGGTGCTCAGCAGGTTTGCGGACTGTAATGAGGAAGCTTTCTTGAAACTAATAAAACTGGCCCTTTTAAACACGCTCTAGTGATTTCTTTTTCAGTGAACCTTGCACCTAAGAGACAAGAAGAGAATTTTCCTCTTCCTTTTAGTCTGATATTTGGAGTTAGAGTCACATACAGCAGCTACATGTGCATGCACAAAACCTCCCCTGCCTTTTGGAGCGGGGAACAATCTCCTGAAACCTGCAGATCTTCTATTTGCTGCACACATACATGCACATTCCTCCACCACCAACACGTTTAAACATAAGGAAGATTCAGCTCTGTTAAGTCTCACACTCAACATGCGGTTTGCAGTTGGCCTCCCACAACTCTCCAACCCATCTTTTTTACACCTTGGCAAAGCTATCGCTTTTCTTCTGCTCCACATGGCTGTCATTTGGGCTGCAGCTCCTTGGCAAGGCCATCACTGGAAGTCAGACTTTCTGGGCAGTGTATTTTTTGCTGCTAAGTGGAGCTCCTCTTCGGTGATCCCAGCATGTGAACGCCCTCTCTGCCTTATGACTAAAATGACTTATGCCTTATGACTCTTACCTGCATTCTCTTAAACTGAATTTTTGGTAAGTTCATTTGTCTGAAAAGAGGATTTTGAGGGACCCAGAAAAATAATTACAAGCACTCGCTCATCCTTTGATTGTGCACGAAGCATTACTCAAAACACAGCACTACACCTTTTTATCATTCAAAAACAATTGCATATTCGATCACGAAAATTTATAAGATTTCTACAACATTATGTGGTACCTCAAAAAAATTCAAATGTTTCCTATAAAGACCTTCGCCTTAACTAGGTTCACAAGTCGTCTTTCCTCGCTTCCCTCTCCATCCAAAAGAGGGAGTTAAAAAAAAAAAAAAAGAAGAATCTTCATTCATACAAACTCATCTGATATGGACACAACTTGCTGAACCGAAGGAGTGCACCTTCCGTTCCTACTGTTACAGCAAGTACTAGCAATGTACTATTTGCTTGCACTTCTGTTATTTCATGAGGAAAATTACAACGCATGAGGAAGAAAATTCCTGCGTTCGAACAGCTTTGTCATCCCCATTCTACAATTATGGGAGGAGGGAAACCAGCAGAGCGCCACATTTTCGTAACTCTTTGGGCATCGAGCCCTTAAATTTGCACTAGCAAGCTCTGACTTTCAGAGCTGCAAACAATGAAGCAAAAACCTCAATTGTTTTTATTCCCTGCTGCTCGTGTCTTGCTCCTTCGACCTCGCAAGAACCCCCACTGATTTGTTGTGGAGAAAATACTTTACACTTGACCATGATGAGCTTATTTTTCTTTCCCTTTTAAGCATCCATAGATTCCCACCATGCTAGGGACATCATAACAAATACCTCATGTTCTTCTTTATCAATATCAGATTAGTCTTTCTAGTGGTTAACATAATTCATGAGATAAACTTCTTATTCTTCAGCTGTCAAGTGAAAAAAAATCGTTACTATTAAATACCATACTAACATGTATGATGATCACATGCATAGGATGCAAAGAAGCTAATAACACATTATGCAAACAGAAATGCAAAAGATTCACTGGGAACACTTCTGAATTTAGAGTATGTTAGACTTTTTTTTCTCCTCAAAGTTTCTAGCTTTCTGAAGGGCAAAAGAAAACATGGATAAATATTTCACATCAATTTTGTGAATAGCACAGTAGGAACACTGAACTCTTTGCCTTCCCTTTTTGTATGGGAAAGGGAATTCAATGTTCTATAAAGTCATGTTAACTTATTTCCTTGTAATCTACCCCTTAAAGCAAAAGAATTCTATCTGATGCACCAAATATAAAATTCAGAGTTCAGGCACACTCAGATTAACCACTTTTTCCCCCATGCTATTTGGAAACAAAACAAAATATCAAAACACACTAATTTCTTCATTGTAGGAGTGCATTGCCAAACACCCCTGCTGCCAGGACCCTGGTTCCCCCCTTTATATCTGCAACCTGGTTTTACCACAACTCACTAGAGCACTATTATCTACATTCTTTGACTGGCACAGGAAAGAGAGGGATGGACATTAGGAGATTGTCTTTTATAGCTTAAAACTGTTTGGGAAGTAGTTTTGAAACCTATACAATAAAAAAAAATCAGATTAGAATCACAATAAAAATGTGAAAAAAAAAAGTGAGCATTTTTAGCAAATCTAGATTTATACTTCTCACAAGCTTAATCAGACAAGACTTCCTCAGGTAAACACCAGGGACAAAAAGAAAAGTGAATGTATCACATCTGCTGAAAACAGTTTCTCTCTGTGCTTTGATCTGTCCATTGGCCTCCCTTGCAGCCTAGCAACTACTACTTTCTTTTTCTTCTTCCTTTTTTTTTTAAATCAAGTCATTTGGGGACAGTTGCCAAACCCAATTCCACTTCCCCAAACTAGGATGGTTACTTCTGCTCTTCAGATCGCATTTCTCTGAGCACATCTGCTCTTGACATGTGAAACAATATACATATACATTTACTAGCTTAGCACCCCCTGCTTTTTTCCTCCTGAAAGGTGGCCCAATGAAGTTGTAAAAGCACCTCAAATCCTATTTCTGTATTATGCCTTAGCAAGTACTCTGCACTTCTGTGCCAGATCTCCTGCCAGCTTCTTCACTATTCTTTCCAAACAGGTAAACCAGTATTTTCCTCAGCCTTTGACACCAGCAGACACAAAGGCCCAGGTCTTCTGCAACAGCTCAAACCTTTGCATTCCTCTCTGGTGAAGCGGAAGAGAAGAATTTCCCTTTCTAACCCTGCTGAGTGTTGCAAAGGCAGTGCAATCTCAGTTAAATAAACAAGTGACACTTGCGCACTATGAGCAGCGTGCAGGCTCAAGGACAAGTTACGCTTTTCACAACAGCAAGTAAGCTGAGATCAAAAGAGATGATAAAGAACTTCGTCACGCCAGCTCTTGCTTGGTAAAGCTCATAAAAAGTTACTGAATTATTTATTCAAGAATCAAAAAACCCTTTATACTTGAAGGTAGTGAAAGGACTCATTTCTGATGCTGTTAATTCAACACCCCTAATCAGCATCTCAGGGAAATGTTTTTATTAACCATAAAAAAAGGTTTCATAGATTTTCCTCTTTCAGCTATTATACCTACTATTTAGGATTAAAGACACATAGCACTACTACCATTCCTCTTCCTATCCTGAAGCTCTTGCAATTCATTAAACTCCATATTATTTATATTTTTAAAGGAAAATCCCTTAATTTTGTTTCATCTTCTTTCCCTCCTGTTTTTATTACACTTTCTTTCCAGCTTAGGACCATATTTCTGCATGGTTTCATATTCTCTGTCACCCCTTTCCTCTTCCACTGCCACCTTGCTTTCCACACACCACACAGTCCCACTTACATCCCATTTTCTACCCCTTTCCATGCACTCCCCAGAAGAGGGTCCCCAGTGCTGACCTACCAGGTAATACCCTCCCCCCCCCCTCATTTTCTCCCACAGGCCTACATATACAAATATCAATATTCACATGGGCTAGGAAGCAAAAGGGTAGATCCTGCAGGCAATCTAATCGCTACTCCTACCAAGGCAATGCCAGGCAGGATGTTTACCTTTTGCAAAAGCAGCTCCTTACACATTCCTGCATGGCATGGATAGCTGCAGGAGGAAGGAGAAGGCAGCAACTACAGCGATGATATGCATGGGCAGAAGATTTTGAAAAAACATGCGGTGAAGGTCCATGAGTACCTGAAGCATTACTTCGGCCAACCAACAGACTGCAGCTTCTGAAGGACAAGAACGTAATACGGCAACAGAGAGAAGCAGTAAAAGCCAAGTGCGAGACTCCACGAATCCTCGACCATTTGAGAACTCTCTGCCATCGCCCTCATGGACCTTCTTCCTTTCAGGCTCATGACAGATCCTCCAGTGCTCTCCCATCAACTCACCTAAAATTACCCTAGACCTTCAGATGCCTTCTCCAGCTCTCTGAATGCCAGCCCACTTCTCACTTAAAGGAATTCCTACTGAGATCCTCTCTGGCAAGCTGTCTCCCACTCTGCCAATTCGTAATTTTAAACAAATGTCCTTGTGATCTTCTTAAAACCCCAGAATCTGGAATCATGTGTTTAATGCACTGATATTTTATTCAAAAAAAAAAAAAAAAAAATCCAGCTCTCACATTTATATGGGAAAGATTAAAGTCACAATTCACATGCAATCTAAAAATCTCCAAATAACAGAGATAAAAGGAGAGTGACTTTTCCCACTTACAACATTTTTAAAGTTTGTTTTCCAGTTTTTGAGTATGGCAATACCATGCCCTTGAACAGAGCATGGGGGCTCCATCTTGCACCGTCTACAACTAGCAAATACCTGCTCAGAAGTTTGTCTCCCCCAGTGCTCAATTATCCCATGTTCCCCACTGGCTCTCCAACGAAAGAAAGGGCACTCTTGTCAAGTTTGCTGTAACTCTTCCTAAATTTGGCTTTCGTAAGAGCACTGATGTGTGGCGTACTGGACTCTTTCCTACACTATCCTCCCCACGCTGGTTTTCACTTTCTTAATCTGCAAACAGATGCTTCTCTATTCCACTTGGGGTAGGATCTTACATTTGGAAAAAGGGGACAGGAAGTTATCATGTAGTAAGACAGAAGAGAATTTCTTCCCTAACCCTTCTCAAACATTGGTTGAATTGAAATCTTTTCAGACCTCCCCAGATTGTGCCTACCAGAGCAAAGCAAGGCTGGTGCAGGTCAGCAGACTGTGAAAAAAAAATCATACAGGAAATTATGGATTAGGATTATAGGGCAGCCTACATTAACTGCACTAGCCTTGCAAGTTTGCAACCCAATTCGGTATTATTGAGTCTCTAGATTTAAAAAAAAAACATCGTTTCCTCTAGCACTTGACCGAGGTTCCTGCTTAGGCAGAGAGCTATGATACCTTTTCACTACATTCAAAATCTGATGCTCCCTATTAGGGAAACTGGGCTGAGGCAATCCAGGAGCCACACAGCCGTGACACAATAGCAATATTCTGCATTCCAGTTCCTCAGCTCCTGCCCACATTTGAAACACAGCCATTTTATTAATCTCTTGACTTCACAAAGCCATTTAAAAATATAGTTATCAGACATACACAACAGTTTATCACCAATACTCCACACGTCACGCTGTGTAATACAACATTAAGAATCGCCACCACCTGTAACGCCAAAGTTCCTGCACTAACTCCCTGAGTATACACTGATTTGGATCCTGTGAGGAAAAGAAGTTAAATAGCCAGGACAAAGGAAAACTTGGACGCCTAAACAGCACATCATAAAATAAACAATTGCCAAGTCAGATAGTCACTGCCAGGAAAAGGCTGTGGAGCGGGGAATAGTCTTTTTTTTAAAAAAAAAAAAAAAAAAAAAAAAAGGTGGAAAGAAAAAATACTGCTTAGAAAACTGACACCTACATGCAAACACCGCTTCAAAGCTTTCGGCACGGCCTCGCGGCAGAACAACGGCCGCTCTGTGCGCGCCACCAGCTCAAGCTGCGCCGCGCGGGAAGGCGGTGCCCTCGCCTTTCACGCCAAACGTGTTTCTCCCCCGATGCCCGGGCCCACGAAATCTGGGTCAAGCTGCTGCAAATTCAAAGCAGCCGAAGCAGGACGAGGCAGAGCAAGCAGCGTTGCCAGGGACAGGCGCTGCAGTTGCATGCCCAACGCGCGCAGCACCGTTTGCCTGCCCTAGTCTGGCTCAGTTTCTGCAGCACTCGGGCCGCAGAGGAGGCAGGAGCCGAGGGAGAGGTAAGGGGGCGTTTCAAAGCCTGCCCTGCTCCTTTAACAGCCTGATAGGGCCGACGGATGAGCAAAAGGGTAATTGTGTGCAACAGGTACTCCGTATCTTACTAAGCAAGAGCAAAGCAGGGATTTAGTATGAGAGCTGACTACACTTAAAAAAAAATAAAAACACAAAACAAAAAAATTGTCTGCCTGATGTCTGGTCTACTAAAAACAAAAACCTTAAAGTAGGCCACTTAGACAGGATGGGCTTGCTCTGCTCAGGGAGCCAGACTGTGTTAGAGCTGCAACAGGATCTAGCAGTCTGCTCCTCACAGATTGCCCCAAGGAGGCCTGACCTAAATAAGAGTTTATCAGATAAATCAGTCCCAAGTTCAGCATTGATCCATTCAGGGCTTCCAAACCCTCTCTTTAGCTCTGGGCTCATCTCAGCAACAGCAATTAAAAGTGTCAAGCGTTCTTCTCTGAAAGACAAGTCAGTCTCTGCCAGAAGAAGAGCGAGAGCAGGGACAACAGCAACAGCACAGAGCTGGAAGCATTTCTTGGAGTGAGCCACGCGGGCTGCTTTGCCTCCTGTCCTCTTCCGTGGCGTGCCTGGAGAGGTGCTTGTTGTCTCACCTGCATGGGGCCAGCCCTACCACATAACGTCCAGCTCATGCAAGCTGCCTGCCTTGGCAGGTAGGGGCCCATCCCAGGACCTCCAGCGGAAAAAGCACAGGGAGAAGGCTGCATGACTCCACACAACGCCACAGCTTCATCTCCACCCATGTCCCAGTATGCCTTAGAAAAGAGGGAAGAAAAAGCAAGCTGCCGCAGGATGAACTGTCCTGGCAGAAAGGCATTTGGCACCCATGCTTTAGTCCGGTACCCTGAATGATGCATACATAAGTTCAAAAGCATGGTTTATGTTCTCACCTAGAGAATGTCTTACTTCCATATATCCTCTCCATATCCAGAAAGATTAGTTACCTGCAGGTAAGGACACAGGCTTTCATTTTGGAGATTTTTTTAAAAGATGCTACAGAGGTTCTGCGTGTCTTGGTCAATACTGCCTGGTAATGTCCTACAGTCTTACAGAGACTGCAAACTTCTTCACTTTTTAAAGATGATGGAAAACAAAACAATACGACAGAGCAGTTTATATTAGTCGCAGCAGTTGCATAAAACCTTGTCTGCTAGGATCTTCGAATGTCAGAGCACTGCAGTTGAAGCAGCCATACGAGAAATGCAGTTTCCTCTAATAGGCTCCTGCAAGCTTCTTCCCCACAGTAATATAGATAATCTTAGTACAAGACAAAACTTCCAGGACCTTTTCTGTACTGCAATGTACAGAAAAGAAAAGAGAGGAGAAAACACACACATTCAGAACATTTTTGTGTGTGAACTACTGTACAAGTAACAGAACTGTAACAGTTAACTGAGAAGGGTCCATGACTCGCATGCCAAAAGGGGAAAACTTGCTGACAGGACAAAAACACCACCGAAGTCCTTCCTCCCAAATCTAATGCTTTTAAGTGAATGAAAGATGTAGGTTGAATAAGTTATTCTACACACAGAAATACTTCAACATCTAAGTAGGAGTTCCACAAGGGACATAGGTGTTGACTATCATTTACAGAAAGTGCTCCCAGAATAGTAATAATGAAAAGATAATGGTAATAACATTTCATAAGAAATACTCTAAAGTTACCTCTTTTTTTAAAAGGCTTCAAATCTTATTTTAGTGTAAAATAAGAAGAATCACTGATTTTTTTCACTGAATTTTAAATACTCATTTGCTCCTGACTTACATCTTTATGCTGGCAACTGTCCACCGGGATGTTCATTACCTCCAAATCTGGGAAAGAACAAGTGGCACAATAGGAAGTGATTCAGTTAAAACTGCATAAAAAAAGAAATTGGTTAGGCTTTCTGTCAACTGCCCGTTGCTTCTCAGGACAACAAGGCAAACTGTCTTATTTCTGTTAGAACACCTGCAGCAGCAGAAGTTTCATCAAGTCCATAAACAGTTAAAGACCGGCCAGAACAAACGTCATAAAACAAAATTAAGGCTCACCATCCAGCTGAAAGGATTTCTGAGAGTGATTTATAACAGCGGTCTCTACACACTTAACCAGGGCAGCATGTGACTAGCAGCACTGTTTAAGAGCTGACTTGGTATCTTACAACCCTCGTTCTGCTTCATGCTTGATGCGGGTGAGGGGGGAGGAGTACACCCAGATGACAACTTGTTATCCTGTTAATAAATACAGATCAGACCTCTATTCAAAACTTCGACTTCAAAATGGTACTTAGGTTTCCTTGGAATGAAAAAATCAGAGCAGCTTCTCTTCAACTTTATTCAGCTGTTGTGAATTTTACTCTCAGTAATTCAACATGCAATTACTATCATCCAGCCAGAAATGGTAGGGGGGAGGAAAAAGAAAAAGAAACTTGTCCCTATTTGTCAGAATCTGAGATTTTTCAAGAATTCAGAAACTGGAGAACAGCAACAATCCCAAACTCCTGGCCTTTTCTGATGTGTATTTGGATCCACACATATGCACACAAAGGTGCACCACAGCTTTAAATGCTAATAGGGAATGGCGAGATCAAGATGATCTTTGCTGCTGAGCAAACCAGTGCTCCCTAAACAGAGGCATCTCCAGCGCTGCGCTCTGAGCTCAACACCATTTCTTGGTTTGTTCGCCAAGGCAAGATCAGCCACTGTCTAAACAGCAGAGAGGGGCTTATTACCAGGACTCACCCGTCTCACCATTTCCACTGAAATCAGTTCCCTAAAAATGCCAAAAGTTTACAAAGCAAAATTCCCTTCTTCCATTAAATTCAGATTATTGCAAGTAGTAGCCTCCCCAAGGCTGTTATCTCTCATTTAGCTAGCCAACAAGCCTGTAAATGAAAGTGCAAATAAGTAGTAATTAGTTCATAAATGACTAAAAAAAAACAAAGGCTACAACCCAGAGCATATTTCAATATTAAATGATTACCTGAACAGTCCCAAGATATGTATTCTGACTTCACAGCATAAGCTTCAAGATAAATGTTTAAATGAAAGAGACAAAAACAGTTTAGAACAGAAGTGATATAAAAAAAATGGGAGAAACATGGCCACGTATTAGTATTTTCTAAGGAGATAAATTTATCAACACAAGATAAAATCGTTGTATTTTTAAAAGTCTTTTATCTCAGCATGAAAAAAAATTTAATACAGCCTGTTAAGTAAGCGGGAGTCAGAGATTTCTCCAGATTGACTGGAAAGGTAAGTGTCTATTTGAGGATAATCTGTATAGAAACAGAAATTCAAGTGCATTGATTTGATACCCTGCAGATTTTGACAAAAAGAAGCAAAGAGCCAAAACAGGAAGCTGAAAATGCCTTTAACTTGAATTGAAGAAGTAATTCAAACTGAGTACCATGCTAAAAAATAACTAAAATGCAAATACTAATACACAGGGTCTTGTCTAATAGCGACAACAAGTGACAGAAACTTCTATAAAAGCAGAGGAGGTACTTTAATGGTTTACCACATGTAAACTTCCCTAGCACCATGGGAAAAGGAAGAACACAGGAATAAATCAATTTTCCTCTTATTCTTTCAACCAAGAGCTTGCGATTTCTTCCCCTCTCCCCAGAACCAGAACTTTTATTTTAAGAAAGGTTGTGGAGGTCTCATTAAAGTAGAAAGTTCAGTGATACTAGCAGAAGGAAAAAAACCTCAAAGTTTGAGGCAAACAAGAAGCTGCAATTGTAAATGGCTGTTACTCTTACCACCATCTCATCTGAAATGGCTGTTTGCACACAATTCAGTTATACTTGGAAAACATTCCTGGGAGAGCAAGTATAGGACTCCATACATATTGCTTCCTTGCCATCTTTTCCATCCAATCTACCCTGTGTACAAATTAAAAATGTGTTTTGGCTGCTGATCCTGAAAAAACTGTGCTGCCTTTCAAGTTAGGATTCCATTTTTCTTCTTCTTCTGTCCAGTATAGCCAGTAATAATAACAATAAAAAAAATAGGATTTATATAAACTCTGAAGTGCTTAGTGCCTTGAAGAACAAAGTTCAGTCATTGAGCCATACTAAGAAAAATAAAGAGCTTAACAGAACGTGAATTTGCATCTTTTAGAAATGTTTGCTGAAGCTGATACAGGATAGTGTTTCTCAGCGTTAGAGCTGGGTTTTAAATATACAAAGCTACACAAATAGAAAGGAAGATAAAGCTCCAAATCTCAAATAACACCCTATCTGAAGTCCTCAACTTTATTTCCTAATGAGGAGTCTAGCAAGGACTAGATGCTAACACTAGGCTAAGTAAAACATTGCTGAAAAAAGAATACAAAAATTTGGTTCTTACCCAAGAGCTAGGGTATCTGAGAGATCAAAAGAAAGTAACTCAGTGTAAAACATGATTTGCAGACCATGTCACAAAGGTATAATATTTACGTAATTACTTCTTCTGTGTAGTTTGGACGCAGCGAACAAGAGCCTCTCATCAAAAAAAGGCGACTCTCATTAACTATACACACAAACTCCTTTACAAATTATGAGCGCTGGAAGATGAGTGAGGAGAGGGCAAACAATTTCAGAATAAAAGAGAAGGAGGTGGCCAGCTTCTTCTCTTTTCTCCAGAAGAAATAAAAGCAACTGGAATGAAGAGGGAAGGAGGAAAAATATTAAAACATGAGACATAATGCTGGGAAAAGGTTGAAAACATCACCTGCCTATTAAAGCTGGGCACTTTGCAAAGGGCAGTGCAGCTCTCTCCTTCCATTACAACCATGCGAAGCAGTTATGCTATGAGGGGAATGTTTTCCACAGCCCATTCCTGGTCTCACAAGCTCCAAGCAGTTCAGCAAACACTCACTTGTAAGCCTACTTCAGCTAAATATACAATAAAACCAATGAAGGGCTCATTTGCTTTTTGTTCTGGCCAGCAGAGTCAATGGCCAATGAAGTACAGAATAGTGGAGCTACGCTGGTTTAATTTTCTATGACGATTAGCAGTCGAGGTCAACACAAGAAATCTTTCACTGATGACGTAAAAGCCTGTGATCTGAGTCACTCTGGATGTAGTTACACACTTGTTCCCAACAGCAACCAAATGCCCACAGTCCCTCCAGCACCAAAAGCCTCCATAATGGCATACAGGCCTGGCCATCCTGCTGAACATACTAATCTGATCTTCAAATATATATGATATGATATATCCTACAGCTGGGAAGGCCAAGGGGTGACCTTGGTGTGGTTGCTCTTGTAAGATGGGGCTGGGAGCAGCAGCCATGCTGGGAGGATGGACACACCAGGGGAACCACAGCCAGGCTCAGTTTTCATGAACACAGTGTATCTGATGCTCCCTCAAGTTTAGGCCTTAGATCTCAAGCAGAAAATACCCCTCCTACACAGTCTTCCTGCAGATGAGGACCACCAGAGGCACATTGTTTTGGTTTTAATGTAACAGTTCAATGTAGGTATATGTGCTGCTGAGAGCCACTGACCCCCAGCAGAACTGTAAACCTAGCTGCTTTCCAAAACCCACGGCTGCAACTTTGTTAAAAATGTCAGCTACTCTAATGGGTGACTCACTCACCAGTAATTTAAGGAGCCGGGCCCATTGGTGCCTGCAGTCTCCCAGGGAGCAGGTCTGTTCCAGCAACCTTTCCACTCACCAGATCAGAGACAGCATAACCGACAGGGGATGCATGCCCGAAACCATGCAGAGTCAGTGGGGCCTGCTTTTCCAGTCTCTAGAACAGCAGGTATTTTTACCTGTTTGCTCAAATCTCAATTCAGTCTGCAGCAGAAGAGGCATTTAAGGCTCCTTTACCTCCCCTTAGTATGCTAGCTAACTGGAGTTTTTGTATTCAGAAACATGCATTTCTGCAAGGTCAAAAAATCAGTCTTGCAAATGTAATCATAACAGCATACTGGCAGTGAGGAAAATGCCTTTAAACCGAAAAGGCTTATCAGCTGCACTTAACAGTTTGACCTCTGGGACAAAGTCATAAGCATGCGGTTGTGATGCTGTACAACACCCAAATCATTTTGGAATGCTTCAAGTAACTACAGAGCAGAGGAAGGCCTTGTTAAACCTTGAGTCAAATGTCAACATGAGAGAGAGAGTATAGATTTTCTCATACTGCATTATCATTAATCTGGAAGGGCCAAATATGTGAGAAGGAAAAGAGAATATCTGGACGATGCTTAAAATGTGCACACATATGTATCATGCCTTGAATTGTCTACCAAGACTGCAAACTAAAATGAGTAATTTGATCAATATCTTTGAAACACACCAGGTGACTACAGCACTTATGGACAGGAGCAATATGAACCATATTCCAGCTAATGACCATGTGATGAATGGACTTGCATATTATTATCAACTTCCAGAGCCTTCACTGGCACTTTGGACAATTTTTTAGTAGCCGGAATCCAGAAAGTAGTACTATAAATTTTGATTCAAATTGATGAGCTTACTTACTGCAGTGCAACTTCCACAGTATTATTAAGCTATAGCCTACTTCACTGTTATAAATCTACAGTCACATATTACTCTTTTATAGAATGAGTATTAGATTTATTCTAAGCACATTTTGTTTGTGACTGAAACCAAAATAAGGAACTGAACTAGTAGAAAATAAATCAGCAGATCAACTGTATGAACTGATCCAGTGACTGAACTCAAATGAAAGCTCTGCTTTCCACTTAAAACAACACAAGGGATGGTAAAAATCACTTGTAAATGTGCAGCAGAGTAGAAATGATCTAAGTGCCAGTGAAGTGAGATTACCTGTACTACCACAAATATGTAATGCTGAACAATGTTTGCATGATCAGTTTTTACTGTTGCAGATCATGCTGGCATTCCTATTAATAACCACTTAAAGAACATGGAAATTCAACTCACCAGTGACAACTAGGAGGCTTTGCCTGCTGTGTGAGTGGACCTAATACAGTAATTTCTACAGAACTTAGGATATTTTTCTCAGTAATAAGTTATAGTAGCAAAAATACCTTTATGGCTATTCTGACCAGCAAACACCAATACAACGTCATATACAAGAGTTTGAGAGAAATTCAGCGCTCAGAGGCTTATTGTAGTTTTGTTTGGGAGCTGCAGTATGGAAGTAACAAAACACCAGCAGCCTTGCTGCTACTATGGTCAGAAATGAGCCAGTTGGAGATTTTATGAATTTAATACTGACAGCTGCATGCCTAAGAGTAGCCACTATAGCTGGCAAGACATTTTTATAGGGAGAAACACCGGGCATGCAAGTGAGAAGAAAACTGGAAGTCCTGCTGGTCCCTTCTTGCAATAATACGGAAACACGGACAGAACAGCAGCTAGAGGGGAGTAGAGATTCAAATTTATCAGAAACCTATGAGAAGAGAAGGAAGATGGCATCTCACCATTATCTTCCAAATCTACAGATACCTAACAATTCTGCTCTAGAAAGAGATCATATAAATCTGAATTCCTGTTTTACAGTATGTGAAGTATGTATATTGTACCATCAGAGTTGTTTTGCCACGTACCATTTATAGAAGATCACCAGGTTATGTGACTGATGTTGAGTGTAAAATATGCCAGTGCTTGATCCCACACACTGTGCAGTTGGGAAGCTAAGCAATGTGTTTGCAGTGAAGACTTAACTTGCATTCACAGCAACACAATACTACTTTTAATGAATCAAGTAATTAGGAATGCTATAAAGAAAGTGTATCCCTGAGCATTCAACATCAAAAGCACTACGTTAATTTGCAATTAAAAGGCCAGAACTTGAAAGATCCTGTGTTTTCTCCGCTCCCCTTTGGAATCAACGGAAATTAATAGTGCACAGCATCTGTCAGGATCAGATCCAAACGAATAAGCATTCATCTGATTTATGTTGCCACTTAACTTCACTTGGAAAATACTGAAACCTTGGAAATGACAGAAGGAAAAACAATGCTCGATTCACATGCAGAACTCTTCATTTTTGGGAAGACATTCTGTGAATATAAACTGAAGTGGCATGATAAGCCTTCTCCATGTTTCCAACACACTTCTGCAAAGTGAAATCTTGAAAACCCTTTAGAAACTATGATTTTTCCTTGCTAAAACTCCTATGGGTCAAACATAAATTACATACCTTTTTACACTGGGCCATTACTGACATGATATGGGCCCATTATTCATTCCAGCTGCAATGTCCCATTTACTTATTTCTCTCAACTCCTGCTTCACCCTTTTCACTCTTCATGTAGGCAGTGTCTACCTTGCCTAAGTCGCTGGAAGGCCCAGCCTTATCATGATACTCATTAAAATAGGTCAAAGACATGTATTTTTAATTTCTAGTAAGCTAAAAAGTTACACTGTACCAGGCACTAGCCACTATGAATAAGTGTATAGTCATTTTTCAGTAAGTCTGAAAAATTCCTACCTATTCTGACAATAGGTCAGCCTTTAACAGTTAAAATTAGACTGTAATTTTTTTCATGGCTTTTTCTGTATTGGGATGTGCTTGGCACACTTATGTGCACTATATAAGATGGCAAAAAATGCATGAGTCTGTTGTGTATGCACTCATATCCTAATACTGTGGCATTACCACTTCTTCAATGACCTAGCAAGCAGGTACATTCAGAGCGAAACTCAGACTAGCAAAGCAACAATACAGTCTCTATACAAGTTCACGAGACAGCAAAAGGAAAGAGCTAGCGGGGTGCAGGTCAGCAGGTTCTCTGTTACACCGCTCCAAACTACAAGGAGGAACAAACCAGACAGTGGGAGTTTTATTTCAGAAGACTTTTTCTGACAATTAGGGTTTGCTATCTATTCAAAAAGGAAAGGCTCCAGCTTTTCAAAGAGAGAATTTGCCAAAAACAGAACCTAACAGCATCTTGACTGTGAAGCGATTTGCCCTGTTCTCATTGTTAGTATTCCACCCCTTCCTTCAAAGACTTCACAGACAGTTGAACAACTTGCTACGCTTGCAGCCCCCCACTGAACTGCTAGGTTTGGATATATGCTGTAAAGGCTTAGGACTGACATAACTGAATTTGCACATTTATATTTAGCTGCAAATTAAAATTCAGCTGCAAACCCAGAATGTAAATTGACCTATGCAGTCTACAGATTCCCCATTCCTTTTGCAACCTTACAGTCTTTACCTACATACCAGCTGTGATTATTCACATGGAAAATAATAATAATAAAAAAGCTTACAGAACAAGCCAGTGACATCAATAATTCTGTTACTGACAGGATATTTGATCCCTCTCCTTCATTGCAAGGTTCACGCCAATCAAATGTGGCATTAGTGCTGTGATCTTGCACTTCAGGTTTCCAGACAGCTAATGGAAAAACCTCAAGTCATCTCTCATTGTGCAAACCTCAATGATTCCTTTCTACCTCTTTCAAGAACATCTGGAAAGCAACACCACCCCAGAGCATTGCTTGAGGGTAGGAGGGCATGAGAAGGGAAAAATCCTTCTGAATATTTGTGCTATATTTAAACACCAGGCCAAAGTTTACACTTGGAGTGAACGTCTCTCTGCTGTAACAATGCAAGGATCCAAGCACTGCCAAAGGATGTGCTAAGCTTTCCACAGCGGGCCCCTAAGCAGTGACATTGCTCACAGTTGTGAAAATGGTAAGTACAGTGCCTCTAGCTTCCATTGCAATCGTTGCAGGGACAGAGAACAGGGAGCAAATGGAAATTCCAACAGTGTATCAGAGAAGGAAAACAAATCTCAATTTCAGCCTGGAAAGCTTGTCTGTATTGAAGAAATACTTTGTACAAAGAAGGTGCAAGTGAGGCAGGGAGGACATTGTGAAATCAGAGCAACCTGGACAAAGTTCCTGAATAAGACATCTTAATTCAGATTCAGAATTCACAGAGAATTGGAATAATATGTGAATCAGTTGTCATTGAAGGCAATGAGAGGGACAGATCCTTGCCAAGGCTTGTCCAGTCCTTGGACTATTACCCTCTACTGCCCTTCCACGTGGGCACCCATGATAATGCCAGGGGAGCCCTGGAAAACATCCAGTGTTACTGCACGGCTCTTGCAGTAATGGCCAAGGACACGGGGGCACAGGTATTCTCCTCCTCCATCCTGCTGATGAGGGGGAAAGGCCTGAGGAGGACTGGATCTGATCCTGCAGGTCAACAACTGTAAGCACAGCTGGTGTTAGCAACAGGGTTTTGGTTTCAATGACTATGAGGCCCTCATAGAAGAGATGGGATCCACCTGATGAAGAGAGTCAAACAGCCAACAGAATGGGCAACCTAGTAAGGAGAGCTTTAAACTAGGAACGACAGGGGAAGGAGAGAGTGGCCAACAGTCAAGTGGTGGACAAAGGATCTGAGCTGATGTAAACAGAAGGGACCTCATGATAAGCAAAACAGAGAGGAAGTGGAATCATCCCACGTGTACGCTCATAAATACGCAACTGCCTCTGGGACTGCATTACAGTGAAAGCTCTCATGCCCTTTCTGGGAAATCAGCATGATGGGGTGCCAGAGCACTAATACACACAGCATGGGGAATAAACAGGAAGGATTAGAGATCTGCATGCAGTTGAAAGGCTACAGGCTCATTGAGATGATCGAAAGACATGAAGGGATTGCTCACATGACTGGAGTACTGCAATGGATGGATACTGGCTCAAGAAAGGACAGCGAAGAAGGTAGGGAGAGTTGTCCTTTATTTAAGAGGGCACAGAATGCCCGGAGTTTTGTCTAGGGATAGATGATGAGGCAGTTGAGAGCTCAAGTGCCAGCATTAGCAGGCAGACCAATATGGGCAAGGTTGTTGGGGGTGTCTGCTACAGACCACATGATCAGGAAGAGGCAGGAACAAGGCCTTCAAGATAGATGGAAGATGCCTCATGTTTGGAGGACGTGGTCCTCATGGGGGACCAAACTAGTATCTGCTTGAGAGACAAAATAGCAGGGCACCAGCTCATACAGTTAAAATCCTTGTGGGGACAAGTCACCCTGTCTAGATCTATTAGCATCAAAATCAAGCCGTTACCAAAACAGCAAAGAGTTTCCCACCTAGCCTGAGCTACCAGTATTGCATATAGCATTTGAGACTAAGGGTCGCCGGCTCTTAGAAAACGTCAGAAGTTAGTATAGCTTACTGCATGGACTTAAAGGGTAAGAACTACAGTAACTCTCATAGAATCATAGAATCAGTAGGGTTGAAAGGCACCTCTGGAGATCATCTAGTCCAACACCTCTGCTCAAGCAGGGTCACCTACAGCATGGTAGACACGGCTGCATCCAGGTGGGCCTTGAAGATCTCCAGAGAAGAAGACTCCACAACCTCTCTGGGCAACCTGTGCCAGAGCTCCGTCACTCTCACAGGGAAGAGATTCCCCCTCACGCTCAGGCAGAACTTCCTGGGCTTCAATTTCTGCCCATTGCCTCTTGTCCTGTCACGTGGGACAACTGAAAAGAGGTTGTCCCCGTCCCCTTGACACCCTCCCTTCAGGTACTTATTTGTACACATTGATAAGATCTCCCCTCAGTCTTCTCTTCCCCAGGCTGAACACGCCCAGCTCTCACAGCCGTTCCTCATAGGGCAGATGCTCCAGCCCTCTGATCATCTTTGTAGCCCTACGCGGGACTCCCTACAGTAGCTCCAGGTCTCTCTTGTCCTGGGGAGCCCACAACTGGACACAGGACTCCAGACGAGGCCTCACCAGGGCTGAGGAGAGGGGCAGGATCACCTCCCTCCACCTGCTGGCAACATTCTTCCCAATGGACCCCAGGAGACCATTGGCCTTCTTGGCCACAAGGGCACATTGCTGGCTCATGGTCAATGTGTCATCCACCAGCACTCCCAGGTCCTTCCCTGCAGAGCTGCTCTCCAGAAGGTCAGCCCCCACCCTGTACTGGTGCCTGGGGTTACCTCTCCCTAGCTGCAGGACTCTGCACTTGCCCTTGTTGAACCTCAGCAGGTTCCTCTCCACCCAGCTCTCCAGCCTGAACAGGGCTCTCTGAAGGGCAGCACAGCCCTCTGGTGTGTCACCCACTCCTCCCAGCTTGTATCATCAGCAAACTTGCTGAGGAGGCACTCTGTCCCCTCATCCAGGTCACTGATGAAGAAGTTGAACAGGATGGGACCCAGTACTCAGCCCTGGGGGACTCCACTAGACACAGGCCTCCAACTAGACTCCATGCCACCAGTGACAACCCTCTGAGCTCTGCCTTTCAGCCACTTCTCAATCCACCCCACTGTCCACTCATCTAACACACACTTCCTGAGCTTATCTAGGAGGACGTGATGGGAGACAGGGTCAAAAGCCCTGCTGAAGTCAAGGTACACAACGTCCACTGCTCTCCCCTCATCTACCCAGCCACTCATGCCATCACACAAGGCTATCAGGTTGGTTAAGCACGATTTCCCCTTGGTGAATCCATGCTGGCTACTCCTGATCACCTTCTTTTCCTCCTTATGTCTGCAGATGACATCCAGAATGAGCTGTTCCATCACCTTCCCAGGGATGGAGGTGAGGCTGACTGGACTATAGTTGCCTGGGTCCTCCTTCTTGCCCTTTTTTGAAGGCTGGAGTGACACTGGTTTTCTTTCCGTCCTCAGGCACCTCTCCAGTTCTCTAGGACCTTTCAAAGATGACGGAGAGCGGCCTGGCAACAACATCTGCCAGTTCCCTCAGGACCCGTGGGTGCATCCCATCAGGGCCCATGGACTTGTGGACGTCAAGTTTGCCCAGAAGGTCTCTAATCCTATCCTCCTCAACCAAAGGAAAGTCTTCCCTTCTCTGGACTTTCTCCCTCACATCCAGGCTGCAGGATTCACAAGGGCTGCCCTTAGCAGTGATGGCTGAAGCGAAGCCGGCATTCAGTAATTCTGCCTTCTCTGTATCCCTTGTCACTGGGGCCCCCACCCCACTCAGTAGTGGGCCCACATTTTCCCTAGTCCTCCTCTCACTTCTGATGTATTTGAAGAAGCCCTTCCTGTTGTCCTTAACATCCCTTGCCAGACTGAATTCCAACTGGGCCTTCCTCGCTGCATCTCTACATACTCTGACTGCATTCCTATAATTTTCACATCACAGGCATGAACTGCTAAACTCACAGCTGGCGTTAATCGCCTTTTCATTTTCCTGTATGGTTGGGATATAGTGATTTTAGTTATTGCAAGTTCTAGCTACAGATATGCCAATGTTATATCTACATGACCCCAGCTAACTAGGATACCAGAAGAGATGTACCACTAGGAACACAGAAGTGTGGGATGATGTACTCTGCTGAGGAGGGCAAATCCTTTTATATGGAGTTCCCTGCTGCCACAATCATAGTGCTACTGACATTTTTATATCTAACTAGTCTATATTGCCCTACAGTATGCAACACAGAACACTCTTTTTAATATCAAGACGACTATCCTCACAGCAACACAAAAAATACTGAACAATAACAGACATCCTATATTCACCAGAATTCATGCTGTGGAGAATGAAGACAGTAGATTCTTTAATCTTCTTTCTCCTCTGTTTTTCCAGTGTCTCAAGCCATGGCTGAGGCTGAGGGTTCAGTGAGTAAATTCATAAACAAGGAGGATGTTTCCAATGTGTAGAACAGATAAAGGGAGAATTACAGGATAAAACTGAACACAGTTTTAAAACACCACACTTTCTTCCTGCTTTACTACTTTTACATCAACAAACATTCACAGCAAAATTATAGTTACATCTTACATATCACTCAGTGTATCCCAACTATGGCCCCTAATTTATTTTAAAATTTATTCTTTTCCATGTTACAAAGTTTACTGTCATCCAAACTCATAATGTTTGATTACCTTCTAAATGAAAAAGCTTGCATACCATAAAGTGCTTAGTGATGTCTACGGAGTCACTTCCTCACCTCCATTTACTGGAGTTGAGATTGTCTCTTTTTATCAAAAATGGAAAGGGAGGAGAATGGAAATGCAGGCAATTTTCCAAGTATTCTTGTCAAGGTGGAAAATTTTTACTGGATAGAAAGGTTGGGCCTCACACTATATTTTGGGGGCTTAGAGCAGTGTTCAAAAATTTGTTTTCTAATGAGCTCTACACGTTTTTTCTCAGCTTGAAACATGAACCATGATGAACGACACATCCTGCTGGCTTGGTTCACTTGTACGGCTGGTTGAATAAGCCCTTTCAGTGGTTACAAAATTACACTTTTGCAGTATGTAAAAAGCTGGCCGAAAGTTTGCCATTTCCCAATCTCAAGGTGCATTGCACATACACATAATATTTTTCATCTTACACCCAGTTATATTGGTATATTAAAGTTCATCAATGTTAATTATGCTGTACAGAGCTCGTATGACAGTATCTAACTTCTACTAGTGTTTTGTTGGTGGACTAGGTCTTCAGCGATTTGTAGGTAAGACAACATTGTTTTCTAGTGCATTTGTTTTCACGCTGTGCCAGATACTAACCTGTTAGAGGTTTCTAACTTTTCCTGGAGTAGGAGGGAGACTTCTAATTCAAATCTGCCCCAGGAGCCATTCCGCACTTTCGACTCCTTATTCCATTAATGTATACGCTATTGTACTGTAAAAGTCTAGTAATGACAAATGACAAACACCTTCCATTTGCATTTTATACATAACAAATTGACAGATAAGTTAAAACTGATATTTGTGATTATTACAATAACAGCAGGCAATGAATTAAGTTGGTTGTACTTTGTCGATTCTTAAAAAGTCACATCATACCAAGAACTATTGGAGATAACTAAATATTGTATTTAGTTCTGTATTTAGTAATACAAGTAGTGGAACGTGTTGTATCATTCATATCTGAATTTCATGCAACTTTAAAAAAAATTTAAAGATCGGACTTAGCTATATTTGGAAAGTTAATTTGCATTAGAATAGAGCACCAGTTTAAAACATGTTACTGAAGAATAATCTAATGAGTAAAAAAAACTGGGAGTATTCCTAAAATTTTGTCAGATTAAGGGGCACACAACCCATGGAAAAAGCAATGCAAGATTAAGAGAGATCTATAATTTTATTAGAGTACACGTTTTCCTCTACATTTAACATCTTCAGATTCAGAGAGGCTTATGGATGATAAAAGGGAACATGCCCTTGAAATCCTCCTTGACCACAGCTTTAAAAATAGTGCACCAGAGTGGAGGCATCACATTCTGCTTCAGAGGTGTTTTTACCTTGGACCTTTGCACAGCTATCCTAACACATTTACATCTCAGACAGTGTAAGAAAAATAAGTTTAAGTCATAAAAATGCTTCTGTTCCAAAATCATATGGTGAGCACTAATAAAATGCAACTTTCTGTCTTCCCTGCCAACATATAAAAAGTTAAACAAAACAAAAATATATCTACAATTTAGTGTCAAGCAATTTGGAAATTACCTGAATAAGAAATAAAGAAATCTATAATGATTGTAGCAAGACATATGCTTCCACTCCCACTTAGATTTAAATGCCCTTACTACTTTATGAAAAATTTTCTTTCGTTAACAAGTTCTACGGGCCTTAAAAAACTGCAACAATACTATAAAATTCACAGCAAGGTGTGATTTGACAGTACGCTGATATGCACACGGTATGGTGAGGAGGGAACAGCAATATACTGAATTATTTTCTGATCCTCTCAATGGAGGCTCACAGGAAAAAAAACAAAAAAAAACCCCAAACTTGGCCACCAAGAAAGGGCTCCAAAACCAACAGCCAAAAGCAGACTTCAGAGGGGCAATCACCATCTGATTCCCACCAATACGGTTAACACTAATTTATACCATTCTGCAAATGGTGTTAATTTGGTTACTTTTACAGCATTCTGATTTTAGAAAAAGTACTGGATTTTGAGTTAGTTTGCTTCTCCAGTTTATTTTCTCTGAAATATTCAAAGGAAGTGCTGGTAGGAAGGACCCCCAACACAGAAGAATGAACATGAGAAGAAATACCACCAAGGAAGATTCAGCTGCCAGTACTCTTCACCTGCCAAGCTTTTACCTTAGTGCTTTCCTTTATTTCTCCTCTGCATAGTGAGCAGATGGATTCACACTTCAGTATCTGGTGGTATCAGCAACCATGGAATTTCAGCTTGACTGAAGTCTTGGAAGCAAGAAACCAATTAATTATTTTAAGCTTGCAGAAGCCAGACAACCCAGAGGAGTTCTGCCAAGCTGAGATGGGAGAGAATTTACAGATGTAATTGTGAGCTCCTGATAGACTGAGACTAGCTGGAAAAGGTGTGATTTGCTTCTAATAAGTATAAAGAGAAATTGGGATGGATAGCTGGAATAACAACAGATTCCAGCTTCTTTCTTCAGATCTCTCAAATCCTCATTTTCACCTCCAGCCTTGCTGTAGAATAATCCCTGTAGCCACATTTAGGATAGGTCCACCTGCTGCTTGTACTTGAGCTGAAAGCCAGAACTTTCTCTCCTTCACTGTAGTAAAATGCTTTACCCTGTGTTCAGAGTTTCTGCTAACGACACAACACAAGCATCTCTTCAAGCCTCATCTCCTAGATAACCTCAAGTTTTCCACAGTGAACTTCTTTTCTCCAACCTTTACTCATTCTTGCAGTTCTTTCCTGAACTGTTTCCAGACTAATCAACTATCTTCTTCAATGCTGCACATCAAAACAGGCCACAATATTCCAGGGGTATTTTACTACTCCAGTGGTGTTTCATGTCATACAACGGCCTGCCTGGCATTTTCGTGGTGACATATCCAGGATTCATTAGGTGTTATGAAGGAAGCATCACACTTGAGACTTCTGTTCATCTCATTATCAACCATGATTCTCCATGATGTCATACTGGTTTTTGGTTTGTTAAAGACTATAATGGTGAGGGTGACTTTGCACAGAAGCAGTGAAGCAGTAAAAAGAGCCTGTAGAGAGAGCCCATAAGCAGGTTTTTCTTTAACTACTTGTCTAAAGTTTACTAATATTAGGATTGACTAAGTAAACAGATTTTCAAGCTGAGCAATGAATTGTCATTTCTTTCCCTCTTCCCACTATACAGGTATATACACAGTTTCACACTGCATCTATTTATAAAGACATATTCTAGTCTCCCTGCTTAAGCCCTATAGCAGATATCCAAGGAATGAGATAGCAGGGTGCTGTGAAATTACTCTGTAGTTTCTGAGTGACAGTTGAGATGGCTGACCAGCTGGTAGATAAAGCTAAAGCTAAAACCAGTTTGATCATTTACAGATTCCCAAACCCAAATGTGATAAGAGGCCATAATGATTAACAGCTGCCGAACAGAATCACGGCAGCCCTTAGTTTGTAAGGACAGAAAACATCTTCAGTGGGAGATCAGAGAACAACAGTTACTGCATGCTGAGCTTCTAGCAACTTGTGTGGAGACACAAAATCCAAGCCCTCCCTCAATGGAGCTCACCGACTATAGTTAACTTCTGTGCTTTCCCAGTCCCTTCCTGTCAAGGTGGTCCATTTGATTGTCTAAAATGTCCTTTCCTACATCTTCCAGATTTTTTTTTTCCATTATCTATTAGCTTCTCTTTTGCCAAGGTCTGGATATACAAAAGGATGTTGCAAAGAAAAAGCAAGCAGACTGAGCATTAATTTCTTCATTTAATTCTAATATTGGTAAATAAAAAGCCCACTGAACTCCAGCTTGCACATTTCAAACCTTTCTTGTGGGAAAGGCTCTGAGATCGCTTCTACACCTTCCCAACAGATAGTTCAGCTAGCAGAAAATGTGTCACAGAGTAAATGCCACTTGCTGGCAGATGGAGCCCCACACTGATGTCTCACCTGGAGCAGCTTAATGGTACTGCTTCTCATGGGGCAGCTATCAAAGGAGACATTTCAGAGACATTTCACTTTTTGTAGGTGCAAATTTCATACCTGTCATCAAAACAGTTATTGCAAAAACCTACACTTAGAAGCTACCAACCTCTTGCAAGCTTGTACAGCTAACACAGAGACAAGACATATGAAAATCTGAGCATTAACAGAATGAAAATAATAGCTTCTCAGCAGTCACTACTTACAGGTCCTAATTGATATAATTCACATTAAAAAGTTGTAGTAGTCATATTATGAAGAGTTTTGGTTTTCTCCCTGTATATTAACAGGATTTATCATGGGCTTGCTGCAACATTCTTTAAAAAATTTTAAGACCCCGCTGCCAAACTCCTTCTTTGCCTAACAGTTCCCTAACAGTTAGGAAGGCAGCCTAAAAAAATCTTTGCTTACTATTTGCAGAAATGAAAAGATTTTGCTGGAAGCTATTTATAATACAGATTTGTCCCTGCGGACAAATGCCTGTAACTTCTGTCCCGTAACTCTATATGTCTAATAACGGTGGTGGTTTGTTCTACAAACTGTTCCCTTGACAAACCAGAGTACAGTTTAAATAGCTGTGGCACAGTTCCTGAAGAATGCTAAAACTGATGCCTTCAGTATATGGAGAAGTTGATGGGAACAGGAACTGCAAAATAAACTATTTTGGAATAGCTCCACTCTCCCTGCAGACACACTAATCTGAAATAAAAGTCACTTTCTTCTGAAAATAATTATTTCACTCACAAAGCTCAGCGGTAAATCTGGCCTTGAAAGAACTGACTCTCTCTTCAGTACAGGAACAACCACAGAATATGAACTTCATGCAAATAAGTTGTTCAAACTAAAAGGGTCTTTGCCTGGACAGCCACAAAAAAGTATATTTTTTATTAAAGAGTTGACCTAGACTGTAATATACCTTTTTTACAATTAAAGAGCAACATAATCCTTTCAAGACTCAATTGGATCTGGTGGACTACTGGACAGGAGCTGGAAGCAGCCCCCTTCTACTCCGTGCAGGAAGACAAGCACCTGGAGGAAAGGTTGACAAGTGTCCCTCCACCTCTCCTGGCACAGGCAGCTGAGAAGCTCAGAACTGAGCAAGCACTGGAGAAAGCCGAGTAGAAGCAGTTTATTGGCAACAAATTGCTAAAACCCTTGGAAAAAAAAATGGGAAACTGTGGCTCCCTAAGCGCACTTCATTCCCTGGGACTCTTACGAGGTTGCTCAGCAACATACCACAGTAACTGTGGGTCAAGTCCTCAAGACATAATCTAGCCTATTGATTTTAATTCAACTACCTCTGACATAAGGTACTGCCAAATGTGAGCAAGAAGAAAACAAAAGCAATGCAAACACGAGAGGTTTCAGAAGATGTTGGGAGGAAAAACAAGATAAAATGCATTAAGAAACAGAATTTATCCAAATTTTTCTGCCCTGCTCAATCCAAAATCTGTGTTATAAGGTCATTCTTTGAAAGAAATAATTCAGAAACAAATTTTAGTTGAATTTAATAGGAAATCAAGACACAACCTCACTGATGCAGTGAGACATTTTTGAGCTGAACCTACTTTTGAATACTCACACTCCTGCTATGGATACTCTCTCAAAAACAATGCCTAATCTTGGTGGGAGAATTCAAAATAAAACACAGTTTCCAGTCGTTCGTAATAAGCTTAACCATAAAGTTCTCCTTCTGTCCTTATAGATAACTCAATCCTTCCACAACCCATTCAGTTAATGTATTATTGGGGAATTTCACTGAAAGTCACAATCTGTATGTATTATACACGACTCTGACCTTTCAGGAGGACAATACCTCTCCTGACATGCATTTATATCTACCTTTTTAGAGAAGGACAGGTATGGATAGATGAGACCCTGGGATGGCATTAAGTTCCACTGACTGTTACTTGTACGTAACACACACATAAGTAGCCCTCTGATCCAGACTGCAGTACACATGGGACAAACAGCAGCCAATACCTCTGCTTGAGTGTTCCTGGCAAATTCCTAAGAATATTGTTTCTACTATAAAAAAAGGGAGATCACATGGGTTCAAGAAAAGGAAATTATTTCAAAAAATATTTTCTCTCTCACAGGAACAGCAGTATGGCTTTTAAGTCCAGAATATTAGTCCATGCACATAAATCCAGGTATTACTGAAGGCTGGGGTACACGTGTGTGTTTTCCTTAGAGAAATACTTAAGAGACATCTTTAAATCAATTATTTTTATTACAAATTCATTTTCAAACACTTATGCAAATTTTGCTAAAATATCCTTTCTTGGCATGAAATCTGAGTTTGAAGCTCTCTGAACACTGAAACCACTGAAGAGGGCAACGGTCACAGCGAAGAGAACACCCACACATTGCTATGTTAAATGAAAAGGCTTCAGTAGAAATGTTATTTTAAGTGTGTAGTTTTGGAAGTAGGGTTTTTGACAGAAACAGGTTTAAAACTGATAGCCTGAACGCTTGAATAAACGTAGACTCATTCTGCACATGCAAACGTGATAAAGCAGCGCAGCACAGTCCCCTGGACCTGCCCATCCAGGCCCAGGGCACCGCAGCCTGCTTACCGGCAGCCGGAAACTGCCAGCTGGCTGCACCCTACCAAGCCACAGGTAATTACTAGATGATGTTCAGTTTCCTTAACCGAGATGTCTTGGAAGAAAGCAGCAAAAGCCCTAGCCAAAACTTTTGAGTATAAACTCATAGCAGTATGCACAGGCACATAGTTGTAAATGCACATACTTTACGATTGTAAACACATACATATGCTTCTGCATTAGCTCTCCCGGAAGAATCAAAAACATGCAAAATACAAGCTTGGAACCACAAAATAGCTGAAGAAAGCAGCATTTTATTTGTGCTGCTGCTAGTACATGCATCTAAATATCTAAACTTGTTTCTTGCAGAGGCTAGTTCATGATCTGAAAGTACATTCTTCTCTAAATGCATCCATGGTCTTTCTGTGAAGGCTAATGATAATTTTATCTCTTCCAAGCCTCGCAGTAATAAATGTTGACAGCCCCAGATGCCAGGTCCTCGGTGAGAGCATCTGTTTGTTTATTCAGGATTAAGTTAAACTACTTAGCTGCCATTATAGTAAATCCACCTCTCCTACAAACCTTCTTAACTATACCAAGCAAAATAATGAAGACCATATACTGTCGTGAGATCAATGGCATTTAAAAGGTTAAGGAATCCTTTATAATTTATTCTTGGAGTGGAGGGGTGAGGACTAGACAGTACCAAATATTAAGTGCTGCTTGATCCACACCAAATCCAAAAGAGAACAACAAAAAAGAATGGTAGTGCAAGCTAAAGCTGCTCTTTGTCTTGATTTCATCACATCACACCTTGATACTGCAGCAGACTTTCAAATGAGGGTCTGGAAAGCTCAATCCTGCAGTCTTTTCTCAAAGAAGGAATGTCTTTAGATATCTAATTAAGTTCAAGTATATGAAAGAAAGGACTGGATGTGTTTTTTTTCTTGAGGCAATTCACAGTAGACTTTTACCATCTTTCAATAGTAGAAATGTAAAAACTTTTAGATTTAATTTCCTCTTTGTTAAAGGAGTGAAGGAATGGTTGAGACTCTAAATTTCTGGACCTGTAACACTGGAGAAATACCACTGCTTCATCTTGGCAACACATCCCCATGTATCATATAAAAATCTAAAGCAGTCCGTGCATCAACAATGTAGTAAGATTATGGGATACATACTAAGCAGTCGAACAGAAGAGAACATATTTGAAAGGGGATTTTCAAGGCCTGCTGCACTGCAATCTGACTACTCTAATTTGAAGGTAAGTTTAAAGACAGCAGAGCTAGCTTCCATTTTGCCATTTACAGCAGCTGTAAGATTGGCCTTTAATTACTAAAAGATGATGCAAAAACATGAGACTGCCTTTCACAAGCCAGTGGTTTCTGCAGTACAAGCAGGAACAGTCCCTGGCTACACCTCTCGCTTCCAGATGGAAGTACCGTAAGCAAGAGTATCTGCATGCTACCGGGTCAGAGCAATTTTAATTGTACACACGTGATTTCTGAGACTTTCATTCTCATGAGCAGGCAATGCATGCTTTGCAGGCATGGCAGCAAAGACTGCAGGATTACAAGAGCTGAAGTTTGATAAGACTGCAGCCTAGGAACTGTGCAAGGGCCCCAGGGACTCCTGATTGCTTCGCTACCTCTCTGGATTACTGGTCCCTGCTCCTCCTTGCCTTGGGCCACCAGGGTTTCTCCACTCTGGGCTGGGGCTGATGTGTGCTGGGTGGCCAACTGGCTCAGAGCAGCCAGAGCACTTTTCAGTACTTGTCCTAACTCCAAACATGCAGCCCCAGGTGGACGGTGAGCTTGCTGCGGGCTACATCTCTATGGTTGGGAAATCTTAGCTCTCCACATCAAAGGAGAGAAGCTGCTCCACCAGCATCATTCAGCAAACAGCTCCTTAAAGCCCTCCAGTGCATAGAGGTCTAAGCAGATTTTGTGCATCCCAAGACAGAAGCCACCTCAGCCAGTCTGAGCAGTCCCCAGAGGAAGCGCTCTGCAGTGGGAAAAGCAATAGGAAGTCGGCTGAGGAAGGGCTGCCCAGAGACGCTCCAAGGTCGAGGTGGAGAACTTGCAGCTTCCGCTTCACAAGACACAGTGTAGCACGTCCCCCGTGACCTTGCAGAGCAAGAATGATTGCAGGAAAACCACATGACATGTAGGAACATAAATTGACAAGTTCTCAACAGGAACAAAACTATTTTTCCCACTTTGTTTCTTTATATAAGCAGCATTTGATTTTTAACGTGCAGAAGACTGACAGCATACAAAGCATAAAACAGATAGCGATCTCTGAAAACCAGGATGGCTGCTATCAGATTGGCAACGCAAGAGGCCATTGTTCCATTTAAAATAACCTCGTGGTCTTGCAATATGTTTCACCAAAGGACACGGCATCCCACTGCAAAGAGATGCTGCCTGCACAGACATCCCCTGATACACTGTTTTGCTGTGAGAAAAGGGATCGGGAGACAAAGATACAGGAAAAGTTAAAATTGGAACAGCTGCTATGTTTACGGAGCCAGTTTGGCAGCTTCTGCAACGGCCACGTTTCCACTCCAAACATGCAGCAAACTTTCCAGAGAGAGAGAGAGGCAGAGAAAGAGAAAGAAATGCTGGACACCTATATTTAATTATGCTCGCCGAGTGCTAGTTGTTGACATCTTCTAATGTCAAAAAAAGACAGTATTCTGTTTATTGAGGTCATGTACACCATTGTAAGCTTGAAGCACCTTTAGCTCCTATTCAAACACGCAAAAGAGCATTGGTGAGGATGCTGCCCACTACACGCTATTTCTCTACTATCCATTTTACTACTCAGTTAGAAACTGCAGGGGTAGGCTAGCTCTTCCTGCACAAAGAGACCGGTCATTTCCTCAGCTACCTTCTTTTTCTGCAGTAGATTTTCCTGTAGGAAAGCTGTTCCTTTGGTACTTGTCTCACATACTATCCAAAGGCAACTATCTTTCTAGACACCTTCATAGTCAGGATAATTCATATTTTGATACATACACATCCTCAGGGTTCTGGACTATCCAAGGTTAAGTTGTGACATAAAATGTGTACTCTTTCAGAAACAACAACTTTCTTCTGCTGAGTTTGCCTTTGAAGGAAGAACACTAGAAATTACTTGAGACCTTCCGTTTTTAAATTGCACTATAAAAAGCATATGGTGTCTTTAAAACAAATCTAACCGAAAATAATTTTGCAAAAACTTAAGAATTCCCAAATATGAACTGAAAAATAATTGCAACTTAGCCCATGCCTCAGGAGCTGGAAGCGATACCAAATACACCATGGAAAAGCATCTCAAAGAACAGAATCAGAGAATCATAGAATCAGTACGGTTGGAAGGGACCTCTGGAGATCATCTAGTCCAACACCCCTGCTCAAGCAGGGTCACCTACAGCATGGTAGACACGGCTGCATCCAGGTGGGCCTTGAAGATCTCCAGAGAAGGAGACTCCACAACCTCTCTGGGCAACCTGTGCCAGGGCTCCGTCACTCTCACAGGGAAGAAATTCCCCCTCACGCTCAGGCGGAACTTCCTGGGCTTCAATTTCTGCCCATTGCCTCTTGTCCTGTCACGTGGGACAACTGAAAACAGTTTGTCCCCATCCCCTTGACACCCTCCCTTCAGGTACTCGTACACATGGATAAGATCCCCCCTCAGTCTTCTCTTCCCCAGGCTGAACACGCCCAGCTCTCACAGCCGTTCCTCATAGGGCAGATGCTCCAGCCCTCTGATCATCTTTGTAGCCCTACGCGGGACTCCCTTCAGTAGCTCCAGGTCTCTCTTGTCCTGGGGAGCCCACAACTGGACACAGTACTCGAGAGGAGGCCTCACCAGGGCTGAGGCGAGGGGCAGGATCACCTCCCTCCACCTGGCAACACTCTGCGCAGTGGACCCCAGGAGACCAATGGCCTTCTTGGCCACAAGGGCACATTGCTGGCTCATGGTCAATGTGTCATCCACCAGCACTCCCAGGTCCTTCTCTGCAGAGCTGGCAAACCTTCTCCGCAACACTGGCAAAACTGCACTGTGCCACATGAAGGCCGACATGCAGTGCTGGGCACTGCAAGCGACAGGGCTGGGATTGCTGAGGGGAGGGGAATGAAAGATAGGATCAAAGGAGCAGCATAAGCTAAAGAAACCTGGAAATCTGAGCTTGCTGTTAAAGGGGTGTTGCTACTGTGGGGATATGAAAATGGGGGTGAGCGACTGTGGGAGGGGGAGCCACTGTTCTACATAACCTAATGATCCCTAAAATACACTGATTCCAACAGCAGAACAAATTTACTACATAAAACTTATGGGCAAGCAAGCATGTTCCTTATTCAGGGATCTTAGGCACACACGATGCCCTACAGGGCAGTAGAGGGCTGCCAGAGGGCCTTTCCTCATGGCAGTTTATCGAGTTAGCATGTACTTGCAGCAAAATGTTCATTATTCGTACTCCCCTAGCCTAAACAACGGGGAAGACGGAAAGGCTCACACTGAAGTGGTTACACTTTATTTTCACTACTTGTTTTGCATTATGTCATACCACCATATTTAAATAAAACATGCACCACAACATTGCATTTTTTTTGTTACACAGAATACATGGCGTTTCGACCATAAATAATTGAGTAAGTAATGTTATCAGGTCTAGGTTATTGAAAAGAAAGTGATATGAGTGTCCTGCCATGTAGGAAGTCTTGTCCATGTAGGAAGAACTTATCTAATGAGCACAAACACAATTTCTCTAAAATAACAGTTTTGATTAGCAGCAGACAGTAGTGTCCATGGAATTCACTGATCTCCTTTTAATTGTATCTTTATCTAAGATTCACACAACATTAATTTCTCTGCATCCACATAAAGTGCAGGTTTTTCACTCACCAAGGTTTAATTCTGCTATCAATGATCTCTGTATTTACTGCAGCACATCTTTGGTAATTAAGTCTCTTAAATTTCTCGGGTTCTGCTACATGTGGAAAGCCAGTGAATGAACTCTCATTTAAAGGATGTGGGGGAGGTGAGCAGTGGAGGAGAAATACAACTTCTTCCTGAAGGTTAGAGAGAGAATTAAACAGCAGCAAAGCAGGAGGAAAACAGACATTGACTCCGAGACAGAGGAATGTGAGGGGACCTGAGCGGAGCTCCCAGCACTGAAAGACTGTGCGACAACAGCAAACACCTTCGTTTTCATTCGGTACCTCAATTCCTTCTATTCTCACTGCATTTTAAAGAAGGAAAGTGATGATGGCTCCTCTGTCAGCACTTCTGAGGTCCAGAAGAGAGAAATGCCGGGAAGAGCTAAGTGGTAACAGTGCAAAGGGCAAACCAACACGGAGCCAGCTCCACTGTCACCCCTCCAAGCCATGGACAACAGATCAGGCAGGCACACGGACACCACGCAAAAGAACCAGATGCCTCCCGAGAAATTTTGTTGTGCCACTTTTTATCACACCCTTTTTCTTGCTCTACTGGTTGCAATAAGCACCAGAAGTAGCCAGTTTTAAGATGACTGATTAGTCTCACAGTGTCATGGCGCTGCATGGGTTGGGGGCTGCCAGCGGTGGGGTTGGTCGGGTCCCAGTCACCATGGCCTGTCCTCCCATGCCAAGGGAGCAGGGCCCTGGGGTGGCCAGGGCAGCCCTGCCCCAAGGGGCATCAGACACCGCTGTGGGGCGGGGGCTGCACCGGATGGGGAAGACTTATGAGATCCTTCCCAGCACCAAAAACACGGAAAAGACTTGACCTGCACGTAGGGTTCGCTTTGATGAGGCACACAGCTGGCTCTGCAACTCACTGCAAACTGAACCTGCTATTCCTCTGATACGTGTGGAAAAAAAACATCAACAGTCTTTTAGAAATAAAAATCACAGACATCCTGTTCCATGAGACCTGATACAGACGTGCAGGTGTTTCACTACAGAGCCTCTCAACTGTCTGGAGCTACTAACATGGTCAAATGTACTCACAGGCACTCGTATGTGCAGTACACCTGCATTTAAACGAATTGGTGATATTTACGTTGCACTAAGCAACTATTTAATTACATAATAAAACAGGTCTTAGATACGTAATGAAACACTGTAGATGGTATACGCTTCCTTCTTGTTAAGGGTAACCACTTCTAATGACTAATTAAAAATAAATACTGCAGAAAGAGACCATACCCATGGACAGCTCAATTTTTAACTGTTCAAGACCTTTGCTTGGTTAATGATGACTTTAAGGACAAACTTTCTTGACAGTTAATGATGAGAGAGACTTGTCCTGCCTCAACACACTCACTGTTCCAGCTGGCCATAAACCAACCGGAAATTCCAGATCAGGAGGCTATTATTTATGTATCTCTGTCTTTCCAAACCCCTCCACAAGCCTTAAATTTGCTTCTGACTTAGTGGGAATTAATCCCGCCTGGAGCAAGTTTAAATTCTGTTACATCTTTACATACAGGCAAAATTCCCATTACAGTCAATGCCAAGTTTTGCTTTAGCAAGGCTTTTGAGATTTCTGTCCACATTCCTAGTAAATTTAATTTTGTTGTGCTTGAGAGAAAATAATTCTCCAGTTTTGGGGTGTGTTTTTTTTACACATGCCATCACATTTGAACTAGAAGTCACATTCCTGCCTCCTACAATCTGCTACTGTATTCTTTTTTGTTTAGAAAGAAATTTTCTGTTACTAAATATCAAAAGAAAAAAAATCACATTTTCAAGAAAATACCATTTTTCCTTTAGGCTCTGGCCCACTTCTGCTCCATGAGAAAAGGATATCACTATCAAGCACTCACTATAATACTTTTTCCTGAAGTCCTTCCATGGAGAAATGGTAACAACATCTACCTACTAGATCTTATACTCTTGGACTGAAGTGAATGTTCTTTCTTGTCTAAAGGATTAACAGAGATTAAAAATGCTCTTTTCTCCTTTGCTGATGCACAATAAACCTTCATTTCATGTAAAAAAATGTTTCTCTAAATGCTCCAACTTCAGATCAGAACAATGTTATCATCTTTTCATGCAGTTCTTTGGAAAGGCTTCAGTATGTGCAAAAACATTTGAAACAAATGATACTCAGCCAACAGTGGGTATGCACCTATACAGGTTTAAAAAAATGCAACCGGGGCTTCAACTTGAAAATACGCTTTACCTCATGGTTTTGCAAAGCAAAATACCTCTTAGGCCTGTAAATATCTGTCATTCAAATGCAATTAAATGATCTATACATTACCTCAGGATGCTGTAAGTCATTGCTGTAACATTTAATTATTGTAGTTTAATCCCTGAAAAGCTCTAACACACTAGACCCAGACAACAAAAAGACATCTTGTAAAGTGTGCAGTATATCTTACTAATATTGAGCAGAGCTCTCCAAGGAACCCCTGAACTGCAAGACCAAGCCACAAGGCAGTCAGGCAGGCATGAAGTGAATCTAAATAACCAAGGGTTGAGATCTGAGCGGGCGTAACAGGTGAGCAGTGCCAGACCACTCTGAATTAGCATTTTTCCAGGACAAACTACAAACCACTTGAGTTTGCCCTTGTGCTCAGCCCATCAAAGTACTATGAATGTTTATAGCGCAAACAGACATGGATGAAGGGTTTTCTGTAGCTACATGATAAAGCAGAACAAAAACAGGCCCATCAGCAGAAGAACCTGACCGAAGAATTACTGAGGTCGTTCCT
The DNA here is from genome assembly GCF_028389875.1 of Rhea pennata. Taxonomy (NCBI): domain Eukaryota; kingdom Metazoa; phylum Chordata; class Aves; order Rheiformes; family Rheidae; genus Rhea; species Rhea pennata. The sequence continues at coordinate 160,337,756 of NC_084663.1, forward strand.
CGCAGTATCTGGAGGGAGCTTGCAGATGAGGAAGTACGAGGAGCCAGAAATTTCAGAATACCACCCAGGATTTGAAAAGGAAGCTCTTGGTCAGAGCTACCAGGGACAGAGAGCACCTCACAACTACCAAGTGGCTCCAAACACTCAAGTAACAAATGACACAATAACTTTTTTTTCCCTAATGATCTAAGGCAACTACACACCTGCAGTCACACATCTGGGACAATCCACAGATTTTGACAACTGCAATTTTCCTGTATTTATATATCATTTCACCACAGGGCAGAAGCTGTGAGTACACTCCTTCAGTTTTTTGTTTGTTTGTTTGTTTGTTTGTTTGTTTAACAGAAAAGAGCACTGCATATATTACAAAGTGTTATAGCCAATTTCATCCCCTTCCTTGAAACCACCTAGACCTATGGGCATGTTCTGTGTCTTTTTTACTGTGTTTGCAGCTGAGTAGAGCTATTCAACCAAGTAGCTAGAAAAAATTATCAAGGTAACCCAAACAGCTTTGTCTTAAGAGCATCACTGGCATCTCTTTGTTCCAACAGGGAGCAACTCAGCCATGCTCCCCACTGGCCTCAGCAGTGCTTCAGTTGTCAGTTTGCATACACAAACACATCCTAAAGTCTTCCTAGTTTTCCACAATGGGATAATACTCTTTTAGAATAACTCAAAAACTAAAACTAGCTTGAGAAGCAGAAAGAATTTAAGGGAAATGGAACAAATTGGCAATTTATATGCCATGCAAAGTCTCCCTTTCCACTAACGGAGTTAAGACAGATTTAAATACAGACAGTGTAAGGATCCTGCAGAGAGACTGCATTATGCATATGAGGCTTTGAATGGAATGGAGAAAAAGCTAATAAATAGACAGGAATCAGCAAAATAGTGAGAATGTGACTAAAGCAAGCCTGTGAGGAGGTTTGGCAAAAAAAGAGAGGTGGTAAACTGGTAACAGAAATTGCTTAACAGATTTTTATTTTCTGTCCAAGTTCTACAACTTAAAGGACATTTAAGCAAAGTCAGTGGGTGCAGAAAGGAGTTGCTGTTGACTTAATCCTTCTCACCTGTACCTCTGACACTTGGTTCTTCTAACAACAACAGCAACTCATACTAACAGTTGAGTTGAGATGAGATGTTGTTTTTTTTTTCCTTTTCAGGAATGAGTTGTAATGTCCCGAGAAATCTGGCCTTTACAAGTTCCCCGTCTGAGAACAATTTGCTCTGTCATGTCACCCTGTCTCCGGTAGAACCAGTCCCACGCAAACAAAACCACAACGCTGAGTAACCGAAGAGTCTGGGGTTGTTACCTGCAACTCTTTTCTCTTCGTAATACCCTACGCCTTCCATTTGATCTCTATGTTCCCTTTATCTCCGTATCGTCTCCCGAGGGGCTGCAGGGTAACTCTTCCTCTTTCCGTGACTAGCTCGAACAGAAGCGAGGGCTGGAAGCCTCTTATCTAATTACCTCGTTAGCTCCTCCAAGGGCTGCGGTGCTCCTGTAAGCAGATCACACACGTTCTGGCCTGTTGGGCAGCTACTTCTTATCTCGCACACCAAACCCATTCTCCAGACATGCCGGGTGTTTAAGCGAATCCCCAGAGAAAACTTCTTCTTTGCCATGACCACCACCTGAACTGTTGTCAGCCAGAAGCAGCTCCTTGTCGAGGAAGAGCTGTAGGATCAGCACTTCTTTCCAGGTAGGGGACCAGGATGCAGCCCCATATCTCAGCATGTGGCCAGCAGCTCTTCCAGATGTCAGCAGCCATGGGCAACACTAAGACCGAATCACTAGTTTCTGCTATTGCAGCCAAAACAGCGTGCCCCTTTCTACCTTCCTACTTGTTCCTGTGGCACTCTTTAGCTCACATTCTCACCCTGAGCCTCCAGAATCTCAATGTACGGGGATCACCACTGAATTACTTTCGAACACTATTTGAAAAAGCATACTCATATTTCGTCACTGATTGTCCATCAGGACAAAGAAGAATTTTTAGGTACAGGCAAATGTACCCAACACATAATGGGGTGTCCCTAGATACCTGAACAGAAAACTGAACAGCACTACCTTTAGAAGGATTGTCATATCTAAGAAACTTCTCCTTACCATCCCAGGGAGCCCAGGCACTGAAACACTGCCAACATAGTTGGGAAATAATAAAACAGGTTCAAAACCTCATAGTAGTTACCAAAATAATCTGTTCTTCCCAATGCTCTGCTAATTCCAGTTTTGCCACACTGGTATTTTTTAAATGGTTAAACTGGATGAAGCTGACAAATAATTTAAGGTAGTTAAACATTTTTATGATCTCCAAACTCTCTATAGAAAGTGTCAGGTCCTGGATTTTTTGAAAGCAAATCCAGAAATAGCTTGAAAGACTCTGAATATATTCTATCTGTTAAAGCTGTAACCAGCGATTTACATTCTTTGCAGTAAAAAGAATTAAGGAACCACACATTTTGTTCCAGATAACAACTGAAAGTGCTATGATTTTCTCCCTTCCATCTCTCTCTTCTACTCTCCAATACAAAGGAATAAACTTCAAACACTTAAAATGTATGTATTCAAGCTTTGTATTTATGTTGCTGCTACTCTTAATTTTAAGAAATACTTGGAAACCCCTTCTGAAAAATCCCAACAGAAACCTGAAGAGATCCTTGTTGCTGAGATAACAATAAAAATGATACTTTCTGACAGTAGAGGCTATTCTTAACCATTCTACTATATATAACCTAACCTATATTTCAATACAGCCGTTGTGTCCAGACTGCCTACTTGTAACAGGCTAGAAAAGCCTCACACAGTTGAAAGCGTGATCCAGTATGGCAAATCCTATCAACAGTCAATCCACTTCAGTGTCCTGCCTGTGATGTGACCCTGCAGAGAACAGCAAAATCTTCAGTCACCTCCTAGCCAGTTACAGTTGCTGAGCTTGGGGCCTGAGAGAACACAGATTTCTTCTCAGCTTCCTTAACGCAACTAGTTTATTCTGATTAAATTTATCTTAGTAGGCATACTAGTAGCTGTTCATATGGTCAAAAATTAGCTCTTAGAAAACCACAGAAAACAGCAGAAACATTTCATTCTTTATCCTCCTGCTGCAGCAAGTATTGAAATAGTAAAAATACAAATAATTTTGTCAGCTGAGTTTTCAGTTACCTTTATTTATTTATTAAGCCCAGAATTCACTGTGATGGTAATAATTTGAAATAATGGCATTAAATGTAAGTGGTGGCTATTGATAGCTTCAGAAGTTGCTTGCATTGTGCTGCCCTGTGCGCTGGCTCTCCAGCTGCAGAGCAGCAATCACGACAAAAAAATCGAAAAGGGCTGCTGAGACACGTAAGATGCTTTTGATAAAAAAAAAGTACTATTTATGTTAGATTTTCTGAAGACTTCAAAGTAGCTGTGGCCTTCAAATACAAACTCTGGGCCAAGTCACATTTCAGGTAAGTGTGTCGGAAGAAATGAAGTGCAATGGATTTGATATATACCCAAGCCTGGAAATACACAAGGCCCTTTCACCTTGGAAGAAAAGTAATGATGGCATGCTTAAAGATTTAATTAGTGAAACGCTGCGCTAAGACTGTTAAGCTTTCACTCTTGTAATCCTTGTTTTTGCTCATTTCTGTATTAACGGCTAGTATTCACAGCCTATACAGAATTCTAACAGGGCACCAAGTTTTGTGGCAAATGCACTCCTAATATCAATACATATCTAGCATTTGTTACATGTTTCTTTAAATATCATTTTCTGCCTGTACACTTGCAAGTCAGTGTGCATCTATTATTACATGGGGCTGCCAATGTATTTGCATATAACTGTTTTTTCCTCTTGAAGGAATATTTAGCTGAAAAAAATACAAAAAATGTTTCTGTAAGTTCTATACGTAAGCAAGCAGCAGAAACACTAATATTTTAAGTATATTTGATTTCTTTTAATAATAACATATATTAAAAATTATAAATAAAAATAAAAATAAATTGGTCCACAAGTGATTGATAATTTAACAAACAGAGCTCTCAAACGCACATCTTAAATACAGATTTCAGTTAATTGAGCTTTCACAACTAAATGGCTAGAGAAATTCTATTATTAATATAACTGATCACTTTTTATACTTTAGTAAGGAAAATATTCTGAAAATTGTGCAAGACAAAAAGAGCCCCTCCCCTTTCAATCTAAAGTATCTTCTACATTGAAAATGTCACATTCGTGGAGCAGAAGTACATCTGACATCGGTGTGCACAAACCAAAAGCTCAGATGTTTTTCTAGTGGGCTCCAGTAGTGCCCATAAAGCTCTTCCAGCTTAACCCACATTTCTCTCCTTTCATCTCTTGCTGTCCACCCCACAGCTCTCCACCCCCAAGAAGCTATACACACTCAGCAGAAGAGCAGTTAAATGCTCCCTTGGAGAAGACAACAAAGAAACAAAGAGGAGACACCTTTTAACAGGGCTATCTTCCAGTGATAGCTTGCACAATAAATCGGGGTGTGCAACAGCGGAACAGACTCTCAGCACCTAGAGCACCAGAAATCAAAACCAGACCTTCTAGACTCTTGAAGCCCGCTATCACTAACTCCTTAGCATCAATATTTCAGATTAGGTTCACAGACTTCAGATATGTAGCAGAAATTCTCATGCTAGTGAACCAATGCAGGCAACTGATTCGGCTAAAAAGGGGAAAAAAAAAGAAAAAAGAAAAGAAAAAAGAAAAAAAAGAGCAGCCTGGCAGAAAATCAGGTTATTATTGGGCTGGATCAAATCAGTCTACTTCACTGCAGAAACAGTTTTGCTGGCACAAGAGAATAGGCAGCAGCTTTGGCACATCAAAACACAGCTCTCACTACACTGTCTTTACCAAAATGCAAAGCTTTTCTCCAAATCAAGCTCACAAATGACAGATTTTTACTGTAGACAGATCTGTACTGTAGATGGATTTGTTAATATTTTACAGAATCTGTGTTCATACATTAGGTATGCATAAAGGTCATATAGGATAAATATACCACTGCGACTGCAGAAATAAGCGGTAAAATAGAAGAATTAAGAATATTTTAAAAGCCTGAAACTATACATGCAGTGAGTTTTACTAATATATTTAAGTGCTACAACAGGGCAATGTAGAATCAGCTGCAGGTCAAAAAACATGACCTAATTTTCTGCATTCCAGCTGACTAGTGCATGATCTCTAAGTTTCCATTACAAATTATCTAGCCCTTCCTCAAGTTTAATGGATACACAAGCCGACTTAAGACTTGTAAGCAGGGGTTTTGGTTTGGATTCTGAAAATTGAGGAATTAATCAGCTTTAAAGGAGAGAAACTGAAAAACGATGTTGTCTTGCTTTCTTGTTTGCTGTAACCAAAACGTCTGTTTCATTTTGCTGCTTGAGTAATGTCTTCAGTAAAGTAAATTACCAAACCATGCTGAAACACAGAGCCTGTACCTGTAGTGGAAATTTCTCTCTGAGTTTATCTCTAATGAGACAGATACATGCATGCATGTTTTATACAGGAGAAGGAGACAGAGAATGCACTGCAAAATTCTCGTACTGCGTTTTTTGTTTATAGGCATTTATATAATTAGTAGTCAGTGCAACGCCCAAGAAAGACTTTTGGAGATTTAAAGCAGAACAGATCTTCCTGGAAACACAGTTTATGAAAAAGACTACCATAGCTGACAAGCATTTTGACAAAATTTAAGCCCTATGCTTTTTAATGAGCACAATTACAGAGGTCAAATGACAATTCCTAGTGTTAATCCTCCTTTTCTAAAAGCATATAAAATTCATTTGTTTTTATGTAGAGGAAATGTTCTTCCTTTAAACATATAACTGATGGTCACCATCTAACTGTGTTATTAACTTCACTATGAATATTATTAAATAAAACCTCTCAGTGTAACATATAACTTAGCTCTTGCATTTCATCACCTGTGAACAATACCTACTTATCTTTCCACAATCTTCGCAAGACCACAACTTCCTTTTCCTTAACCTGCAGATCTTGAATGCTTCATGGCGAAAAGCATTTCAGTTTCTTCCATTTGGGTCTTATGGTTTACAAGCTCCTCTTAGTTCCTGGAACCCAGGGAGAGGCCTAAAGACAGTATGGAGCGTCTACAAAGTGTTTTTTAACTCCTTGTGTTAATTCTAACTCCTAACAGCAGTGTTAGCTTTTTGCCTAAAGAGCAAATGATCTAATCTAATCTACTTGAATCACATCTATCAATTACCTGGACACTGAGCCTCTCGGGAAATCTTTAAACACCAAAGACACCTTCTCCCCAAATACTTCCAAATACTTCCAACTCCCCCCATCCACAATAATCTCAGTTCTCACTACCTGTTGAGTGGGAAGAAGCACTGAGCACTCGTTCAGCTGGTTACCTGCCAAAACAGTCAAAACATGACTGCTGAGCTTAAATGGGGTAGTACCTTGTGTCTCTCCGGTGACCAAACGAATGAAATGAAATGAAACTTATCAGAACTTAATATCATCAAGATGTTCCTCCTTTCCCCCCCCAACCCCCCCCCATCAAATCTGGTTAAGGTTGATCAGCTTCAGAAAGCTGACTGGAGGACAGATGGATAGATACAGCCATCACATAAGCCTCAGTTCCTCAGGAAACAAGGCTAAATATAACTGATCTCAGAAATTCAGGGAACAAATTGAACTCAAATTAACATAAATACCAACTGGACTGTTAAAAGGTGTTGGTTCTTAAAATAATACCTAAAGAAAATGGTGTCTTAAAGGATCAAAAATAAAACAATATTTATAAATAGCAATAGAAGAGCACTGTGGTTTACAGGCAAAGTCTACGACCAGAAGAGGTTACTGACTGGAGTGAAATTAATGTGGATGAATGGGTAGAATGCAATAAAAGACACGACTAAGCAGGGAAATCTAGCACGTTTCCTGCTCATTCCACAGATCATTAGCTTGTCAAGATGTGTACAGAAAACAACCAGCCTTCAATTCCCCCTAAAGAAAAGTGGACGTATTCTTTGTTACCACCATTTACTTCCTAAGTTTGCAAAAGTCTTTAAAATTTCTTTCAGCCAAAAAATGTTAGAACTTACTGATGTCAGCCATGACAAATTTTGCCCCATGTCCTTCAAAGAGTTACTTATGAAGATGATGTCACACAAAACCAAAACTTTTCACAGACAAAGTTAATATTTGAATTAATATTTGCAAAATCTGAGCCTTGGTTTCCTTACTGACAGTGGACAACTCTTGGCAACCATTGAGAGTTACATTTTGGGGAATACCAAACATATTTTCTGAGAAGTGATGATTCTTCACAGTGATGTCTCAAGGCAAAATTCCCAAACATCTTCTCTTCATCTCCTGTACTAGAATTATTTCAGACAAAGCACTTCTATAATGCACATTTGCCAAAACTTTTTTCTCTCCTCTTCTTCCCTTTATCTCAAGAATAAACAACAGAAAATCTACGCAAGGTCCTTACAAAAAGAAAAATTGATAAGAGTTCAGTTTTTAACATCTTTACCAAAGAAAGTACCGTAGTACCTGTGTACCTGCTAAAAAAATTGCTGCAATAATAACACTACAAGCAATTGTGTCTTGGAGAACTATAACTAAATTTTTCCAAAGAGAACAATTTGCAGAGCAAAAGAAAAGAATACATTTTCCAAAAAATAGAAATAAAGTGACCTGGAACAGTATCTACTACAGCTTATACATAGAACACAGCAAGAAAACTGTGTAACATTGAAGATGTCATTGGAGTAAACATTTAGCCTAAATAACTTCGGTATGTGGGAAAATCTTTATTGAATTATATGCCACAGAAATATGTTTTAGTTTACACTGCAGCACACAAACACGAAAGATAATTGCCTATATTTTCCTCCAGTAAAATGTAGGGCTACAAAGATGATCAGAGGGCTGCAGCATCTGCCCTAGGAGGAACGGCTGCGAGAGCTGGGCGTGTTCAGCCTGGGGAAGAGAAGACTAAGGGGGGGGATCTTATCAATGTGTACAAGTACCTGAAGGGAGGGTGTCAAGGGGATGGGGACAACCTCTTTCAGTTGTCCCATGTGACAGGACAAGAGGCAATGGGCAGAAATTGAAGCCCAGGAAGTTCCGCCTGAGCGTGAGGGGGAATTTCTTCCCTGTGAGAGTGACGGAGCTCTGGCACAGGTTGCCCAGAGAGGTTGTGGAGTCTCCTTCTCTGGAGATCTTCAAGGCCTGCTTGGATGCAACCCTGTCTACCATGCTGTAGGTGACCCTGCTTGAGCAGGGGTGTTGGACTAGATGATCTCCAGAGGTCCCTTCCAACTTTACCGAACCTGTGACTCTATGAATATTGATTTCTAGGGAATACCAAGTGACTGGCCTCAACCTAGGCTTTGTGTTTCTGGTCATAAACCTCTGAGCCTTGCACCTGAGCCAGTTTTCAATCCACCTGACTCTCTGCTCATCTAGCCCATATTTCCTGAGCTTGCCTATGAGAATGTTCTGGGAGAGACAGTCAAAAGACCTCCTGAAGTCAAGATGGACAGTATCCACTGCTCTCCTCTCATCTACCCTGTCATTCCACTGTACAAGGCTATCAGATAGGTTAAGCATGATTTTCACTTAGTGAATCCATGCTCACTACTCCTGATCACCTTCTTACTCTTCCTATGCTTGGAGGTGGCATCCAGGATAAGCTGTTTCATCACCTTTCCAGGGATAGGGGTAAAGTTGAATGGCCTGTAGTTTCCTGGGTCCTCCTTCTTGCCCTCTTTGAAGACTGGAATGACATTTGCTTTTTTCCAGTCCCCAGGTACTTCTCCCAATCACCATGACCTTTCAAAGATGACTGTGAGTGGTCTACCAGGGGCCGTGGACCTGTGTATGTCTAGTTTGTTTTAAACACTCTCTAAGTTGTTCCTCCTCTACTTAGTGCAAGTCTTCCTTGCTACAGACTTTCCTCCTGGTCTCCAGGGTCTGAGATTCTCAAGGCAAGTCTTATCAGTAAAGACTGAGGCAAAGCAGGCATTCAATACCTCTGCCTTTTCTCTGTCCACTGGGACCAGGGCCCCTACCACATTCAGCATCAGATCCACATTTTCTCTAGCCTTACTTTTACTGCTTATGTACTTCAGAAGACATTCTTGTTGCCCTTCACAGCCCTCACCCAATTCAACTTCAGAAAAGCTTTTGCTATCCCCACCCTGCACACTTGGACTGTCTCTGTCTATTCCTCCTGAGTCACCTGTTCCTGTTTCCACTTCTTGTACACTTCCTTTTTATGTTCAAGTTTAGTTAGGAACTCCTTGTTCCTCCATGCAGCATCCTGCTGCCTTTGCTTTATTTCTTGCTTGCTTGTTGAGATGGATCATTCTAGAGCCTAGAGGAGGAAATCCTGTTTTCTTCTAAAGGAAATAAATGGGGATCTCCTCCTGTAAGCTCAAGAACAGTCCATCTCAATATGTAGGAAATCAGGCAAAGGTCTTAGTAATCCAAAGACATTAACATCAAAATACCTGTCTTCTCCTGTACAACTGAATTTGAAAGCATTTATTCACATTTGAGACCTTATTCAATGACTGTTTAAGGCAAAATCTGTTCTGGGAGAAGAACCTAAGATCTGAATATTCCCTTATCTCTTTTGTTTACTTGGGATTTTGAGGATGTTTTGCTTTTTGTTTTAAATGCTGCACAGAGTCTTCCTAGAGTGCATCTTCCCATCTTAACTTCAGCCTGGGGTTGATAACAGTTGTACTGAGAAAAGTAAGTTGTGAGTGGAAAGTCTGACCAGCTGAGTCAAGAGCTGAACTGAGAGCTCATGCTTCCAAGGTGTGTAATCTCATATGGTTCTCCATCCATAAAAAGTGAAGAGTAATAATCTCTCATACCACTCAAGTGGCACAAAGATACATTATCTAGCACTTATGAAACAGTACAGTCAACCTTTTTCCAAAATGAGTGTCCTCTATTCACAAATTTCATGGAGCTCTGCTCTACAGCAGTGTCACACTAAGGTCTTTGAAAGAGAAGGTTAACAGGCAAAACAAAATGTATTTTTTCTAGCTCACAACTCCAACACACAAATGAGTTACCAAACCATAACAAAGTAAATTGTGCTAGCTTAAATCTCAGTGAAGCCTCAGTATTTACACTGTGTTTGTTGGAAACTAGGAAGGTGAACAAGAACATCTGTGATTTCATGAACTACAACTCCACTGAAAAAAATCATAAACAGATTTAGGGCCAAGCAAACACCCTTAATGAAAAGCACTGTGCATATTTTAGAAAGCCTGATGCAGTGAGAAGCAAATTAAAATAGCAGCATGATGGGAAAATGCCACGCAAGTTCAAAATAGGTGGTTCAAACTTTAATTTATACCTCCATGGATCATTACCAAATGCAGGTACTCCTTTCATGTAGCAGTGTACCATCTCTGCTCTAGCTTTAATTGCCCAGTAAGGGACTGAAAGGAAAAAAAAACCAAAAAAAACAAAAACAAAAAAAAAAACAAACTGCCAGAATGTACAAGGTCGTTTGTGCTCTATTTGCTTAAGATATACCAATGTAAACTATTGCTGTATTAATCACAAAATCTTTCCTATACCAGTGAGTCCCCAAGTGGATACAATCCTGAAATTGGTACAAGTAACATGAACTACTTCACACCCAATGAGGGTGGGGAAAAGTCATCCCAGCAATAACTCCTCCTTTAACAGGCAAGAGATAAAAGTTTACCATTACTTTTGAGACTCATGAAAAAGTAGGGAAGACACTTGAGAAAGGTGAAGAATCTTCACGGGAATACTCTGCATGCATTGCAAGTTGAATCCTTCAATTTATAATTGTCATATATGCTTTGCCAGGAAGGTCAGGGAAAGTTTAAAACCTTGAAGAAGAAAAAGGGTTTTATGAACATAAGCTACCAATACAATTTTTAAGTCTTTCCAACTGGATGTTAAATTCTTGGGTTTGGCAAGTCTGAGAATATTTCTGCAAATGCTTTTCTTTACTTGTAAGTTGAAAAAGGAAAAACAAAATCTGCTTTTTAAAATTATTATGGTTTCCACTTTTTCTTTTCCTGTTTCCTCCTGCATATGATTTTAATATTTGAACAGTTCTAGTGAATCTTAACTCTCAGTCCCACAGGCTGCTCTGTGAGTGGCTATGCAGAATCCTGCTGACATCTGCCCGGCCAGAGCAACTGCCAAGTGTGATTTTTCCTTAAATGATACTCAAAGATGAATTTCCTCAGAGGAAAGCTACCAAGTGATTAACACACACTTAAGGAATAAGAAGTTGTTGAGGTTTTCTTTTTTTCTTTCTTATTTTTAAGCAGGGCAAGCCAGGTGAACCTCTGAAAAATTAACAAACAAAAAAAAACATTGCACAGTACAGACACGCTTTAAAGCAAGTCAGGGAACTAAATCCTTCAAACAGTACGACAAAAGAAAGCGATAAAAAGTTACACTGCTGAAATGTCCACAGCAAGAGTCTACTACTTTAGTCATATAATCCTTATAATCAAAAACTAAGTTTGATTGATTGTGACTTTTCTAAGTTAATCATTAGAGTTGGGAGTCCTACGCATGTCCTGCAATTCATACCAGCCAGAAGAAAAACATGATGGCTTGACTGACTTAAAAAAATAAAACGGGAAAGAAAAAGCAAGCACTTAATGATTAAAACTGTAATTGGATCCTTCTATTTTACTGTGCCCATCGCACGGCTTGGATTAACACCGTTCAGTTTGTGTGCAAGTTTTAGTAGCTGCCAGTTAGCAAGCAGTTACAAGCACACATAAAAACCATGGCCTGTGCGCTTCCCACCGCAGCGTACCTTGGTCGACCAGGTAAAAGTTTCCTTTCCCACAGCATTTAGTTGGCAGGCTCAGCAACTAGGAAATCGAATGTGCTATTGAGTTGCTGACGTTACCAATACGGTGTATAACACGTACAGCTCGCTGAAAGCTTGGCAGGCCTCCGTACAAGAGCTACCTTAATTTGAGCTCTGCTTGTGGTGAAACCAGAGACGCGCAAGCCTTTACACTGTCTTTCTGCATAGTAATTGAATTCCTTCTGCTTCGTGGAGTATAAGACACTGACTAGTGTTAGCTGGTATTTTCTGTAGGGAGCTGTGACTCGGAGGTGAATTTACTGTCTCTATTTTTGAAGGGCATTCAAATCAAGCTAAACGTACCATTTACTGGGTTCAAAAGACGTATCGCTCTGAAGGTCCGTTGCTATGCATTTCATTATTACCATCACCAAGAAGCTACGCGAACAGACTTTCACTAAGAAGTATTACTCTCTTCATGGAGCTTCTGACAGTGTGTCATGGAGGAATATTTGTAACTAAGAATATGCAGTTACAGCATTCCCATTTTCCTTTAATAACAACTCATTTTGCCTGATTTTACTGATGAATTAGTAATCTCATGGATAGTAATTGACTTTTAAAACTTTTTTTGTTGAAGGCTGAAAAACTTAAAATTCATGTAACAATGGGAAAATAATGAATTATCAGGTGCAACATTTTGGTGGCTTGAAGTACACTTCGCCCAGAAACTGGCTACACTGGCTGGCTGAAAATTCTGTATCTAACATGTGGCAGAAAACAACAAAAATTACCAATAATACCTACTTAGAGCACAGGTTGGTATGAGGTAGGATAAAGATTACACATGCATTTTGAAATACTAAAAGTCCTTTTGGATGACAAGATGCAAGTGCTACATTTGAATTTGTATTTTGAAAGCAAATCTCATGGGAAATGAGGATTCTGGCCTTTAGGCGCTATAGCAAGTTAAGCTAATTAATAGGACAAATTGATTTTTCCTTTTAAAGGACGCATGATTTGATTGATTTGGTAGGAAAAAAAATGACATTGCTGATAGCACTAACTGTGTGAAATTTCAACTTTGAGAGAAACAGAACACAGCAATTTACTGACAAGAAGAGAGCTTTTCCTACTACAACGTTGAACGCTTTTTTTGCTCAGATGGTACATCTGCTAAACATTTTTCAGAAGTCAGAAGCTCTTCTAAACCACAGTGATAACACAGGAAAAAAGACTGATGCAAATAAGATCAACAAAAGGATTCAAGACCGCTCCATTCACTAATTTGTTGTTTCCTAGATATATGTGTTGAGATCACAGAACCATAGAATCAGTAAGGTTGGAAAGGACCTCTAGAGATCATCTAGTCCAACACCCCTGCTCAAGCAGGGTCACCTACAGCATGGTAGACACGGTTGCATCCAGGTAGGCCTTGAAGATCTCCAGAGAAGGAGACTCCACAACCTCTCTGGGCAACCTGTGCCAGGGCTCCGTCACTCTCACAGGGAAGAAATTCCCCCTCACGCTCAGGCGGAACTTCCTGGGCTTCAATTTCTGCCCATGGCCTCTTGTCCTGTCACACGGGACAACTGAAAAGAGTTTTGCCCCATCCCCTTGACACCCTCCCTTCAGGTACGTACTTGTACACATGGATAAGATCCCCCCTCAGTCTTCTCTTCCCCAGGCTGAACAGGCCCAGCTCTCGCAGCCGTTCCTCACAGGGCAGGTGCTCCAGCCCTCTGATCATCTTTGTAGCCCTACGCGGGACTCCCTACTCCATGTCTCCATGTCTCTCTTGTCCTGGGGAGCCCACAACTGGACACAGTACTCCAGATGAGGCCTCACCAGGGCTGAGGAGAGGGGCAGGATCACCTCCCTCCACCTGCTGGCAACACTCTGCCTAATGCACCCCACGATACCAATGGCTTTCCAGGCCACAACGGAGCATTGCTGGCTCAGAGTCAAAATTCTTGTCCACCAGCACTCCCAGGACCTTCTCTGCAGAGCTGCTCTCCAGAAGGTCAGCCCCCACCCTGTACTGGTGCCTGGGGTTACCTCTCCCTAGCTGCAGGACTCTGCACTTGCCCTTGTTGAACCTCAGCAGGTTCCTCTCCACCCAGCTCTCCAGCCTGAACAGGGCTCTCTGAAGGGCAGCACAGCCCTCTGGTGTGTCACCCACTCCTCCCAGCTTGTATCATCAGCAAACTTGCTGAGGAGGCACTCTGTCCCCTCATCCAGGTCACTGATGAAGAAGTTGAACAGGATGGGACCCAGTACTCAGCCCTGGGGGACTCCACTAGACACAGACCTCCAACTAGACTCCATGCCACCAGTGACAACCCTCTGAGCTCTGCCTTTCAACCAGTTCTCAATCCACCTCACTGTCCACTCGTCTAACACACACTTCCTGAGCTTCTCTAGGAGGATGTTACAGGAGATAGTGTGAAAAGCCCTGCTGAAGTCAAGGTACACAACGTCCACCGCTCTCCCCTCATCTACCCAGCCACTCATTCCATCACAGAAGGCTATCAGGTTGGTTAAGCACGATTTCCCCTTGGTGAATCCATGCTGGCTACTTCTGATCACCTTCTTTTCCTCCATATGTCTGGAGATGACATCCAGAATGAGCTGTTCCATCACCTTTCCAGTGATGGGATGTTTATGCAATAGCTACTGGAAAAATAAAAAAGAAAAGAAAAGCTCTTTCTGCCTTGATATTTAATTTGATGATAAAATTACACCTAGCTAACGAAAAGTAGGCCATTTGTCTTTTAATCGGTGTGCAAACAATTAATGTTTTTTTTCCCAGAGCTGCCTATGGTCATTCATCAGTTTCATGAACACGCATTTTTTCCCCAGTCTTTTTCCCATCCCAAAGCATAAAGATTAGCTAGAAAACAAAAAGAATAGGAAAGTTTCCACAGATCTCTATTAAACAATATTTGTATTTCTTCTATCTACAGAACTGTATCTACAATGGAAGGCTGTAAAACTATTAGGTGACACCCGCTCCCCCCCACACACACCCAAAAGCATACGTTTGATTAGTTGGGAGAAAATCAAAACTAACCACAGTGAATAACCTAATTTTGCTCTGTGTATGTTCTATATTGTACTTTATTTCCAAGCAGCAGTTTAGTATGCCCTACATACAGTCTCTCATGCAGAAAATCTGAGGATAGATCCTATTGGCATTCCCACAGATACTAAAAAATTCAAAGAGAACCTCAGGAATTACCGAGAATTTATTTATTCATTTAAACTATTGCCCGCACTGAGAAGGCATTTCATTAAATATTCTAGCAGAAAAACGATGGCTACAGAAACCTTTAGGACAATGTACAACTTTGCTGAAATTGCTGTTCAGATTTTAACCAGGAATGATTTTTCAACCTTTGCAAGGTTGAAGGGAGATGGATAGACTACATGCAACTAAGTAGCTCCTAATGCACTGAATCCAAAGGGGCACACCAGGAGCATGCTTGCCATTCGAAACTACTGATTTGCTGGGGGATGGGACTGAAGCCTGCAGTCAGACAGCGTGCCACAGAACCTTCCATCTCCAGCCCCAAATCAGCTTTTGGACCTATGGTTTTCTTCATCCCCTTTACAATCTTCTGCCCCACATCAGTTCTCAGCTTTGGTCTCAGTACCGTATCTAATAACCTTTATTGGTTACGACCCTCCTTGCACACAGTGTGACCCCAGGAAAATATGAGCCCAACTCTGTTATGCTCTTTTGCATCATACAGTTTTCGCAGCTGTGGTTGCGAGTAGCTGTGTATCACTTGTGGAGGAGAACTGGGGGACCCCAAGGTTTGCACCTCCCTATTTAGCATTTTCTGCAGAAGGGATTAATGTACGCTGGCAGCTACCTTCTGCACCGGCACTCCCACCACGGAAGCTGAGCCTCGGCAAGGGCAGGGAGTTGCTCTTCAGGGAGAGGAAGCTCAGAAAGGCCAAGTCCCAGCACAGCAATGAGTCACAGGGATTTGCTTGCTCCCTGAAGCATGTACAAATCAAGTCATATCACCATGGATTTCTCTGACAGTTTTATTTCTCTCCATTGCCACAATGTCTAGAGAGGTACTTACTGAAAAATTAACAGTTATTCTTAATAAAATTAGTTTCTTCAAAAGTATTTTCTCTGTTTAATGTTATTCTCTACATCATAAAAAACACTACCACCACCATTCCCCATCTGTTTCTGGGGAAATTATTAATCTGAGAAAGGAATAAACAGGAGCAGGTAAATGACTAACAAAGATATTGACTGCATTCAAATACAGCCATTTGCAAAAAGAAATCCAAAATACACTGTAGGGTCCTCTAGATCAAATAAAAAACAAATTTTTTATAAGAACATAGAAATTCTAATGGGTATTCTCAAACTCACTTGTACAGCTTTATCCAGCATGTATCTAGTATATATGTAGCAGGAAGAAAAGTCATCCTAGTGTTTCCATATCAAAACAATCATATAGCTTCCTTTCACTTTACCACCTAGAAGATAAAACTGCATGAGTTTTCCTCTTCTTTGTATATTGACTCAAGTTAGAAGGGAGTATTTTGACTGAGACCAATCTGGGAAACACATACGAAAAGAGATGCTGCCCCTCAGACATAAGGGATTAAAAAAATATTCCTCATGCATATATTAGTCATTAGATAAAAAGAATTTGCAAATTCAAGAGACAGAAAAAGAAACTGACAGAACTCTAAAATGTATTTCAACTCCTCCAACTATGCACATTCTTATTACTAAAAAGGCTGAACTATCTGCATTTAAATTCAATGCCTGCACAGCTTTTTGCAAACAAACTATACAACTATTTATTAATACTTTAGAAACTTTTGATTCTAGGCAGCTTGTCATCTTGAGAAAGGCAGACTGAGTTTAAAAACTATAGCAGGAAGTAATACATCATCAATAATGAATTCCCTTCAAGAGGGAAGCAAATGAGTGTCAGTGCAAACTCTGGTAAATAAATAAATAAATAGAGACCACTGTTTCAGCCTAAATTCCTTCTTATCTAAAGAACAGAAACTGCCAAACATACTGCTCAGTGTTAGAAAGCGTATCAGCAGTATCCTCAGACAACCTCCGATGAGAACTTCTTGTGGCGCTGAGGTGGAGTCACTCCCATCCTCTCCACGCAGGCAACGCTGTTTAGTTTCCATGTTCCAGTAAGAATGACCAAAGATCACAGCTAAGACTAACATCACAAGAATATGGAGAAGTGGGACTTCTAATGCTAAATAATGCTAAAGTGTTTACCAATGAAGTTTTTAACTTACCTTTACAATATTCAAAGTTTGTGGGTTTCTCCAGTTTTCACTATGCAATTCTGTCAAATTGCACAAAACTAAGTCAAGTATTTACATAAAAATTCCTTTAAAATTTCACTTTAATTAATTTACAGTCTCAGTAAATTACAGTGAAGGAGATCATTACAGACAGAAATAGCATTTTAAGCTTATTTGCTCTTAAAAGAGCAATCCAGTTTGAAGAAAATGGATTGCATAGTTTTAAAGTGCTTAACAGCTAACAGAAACAAACTTAGATCTTTTTACTTTCTTGGTTCAATGTAAAAGTCCAGCACTAAGCCCATCTCTTTCCTGAGCCATCAGCTTTGAATATTCATGAAAGTGGACAGATAAAAAAAAGCACAACCCTGCTGATTACAAATCTGCAGCTTAGGAATAAATAAGTTTTGCAAGTTAGCTTACAATGTCTCTTCTCCTTCAGAATAGGTTGTCTAAAATGTTTTCAGGTTAATTTCTGACTTTTTATTGTTGGTGAGATGGGAAATCACAGGATAAAACAACAACAACAACAAAAAAGCACAATTTTCTCTTTACCACTGCTCTCCTAACTTGCTTTGTCTTCAGTGAAATTTTATAATGAGTCAGATCTAAAAACTGCACCCAATATGCTTTACTTAGGCTATTCTGGTTATTGCATGTTTTATTCTTTGAGCCTGGCCATGCCTGAAATCATAAATAAAAATCAGAAAAACAGAAGTTGTATTTTCAATCATATAATGCTGTATTTCCAAACTGCATTTACTAAATTTTCCCATCCTGTAGTTGCATTCTGCTAGCTTTTCACATAAAATAGATAATAAAAGATGTAACTACAACCACCTAGTTACATATTCAAATTAATTCAATCCAGATATAAATAGACTCAACATGAAAACATGAATCCATAAACTGCTGAGAATTCAGTATCTCAGTTCACTGCTGGGATTAATTTCTTTTCAACAGTCTGGTTGTCTAGAGAATACCCATAATGCAGTAAATGAAAACATGTGTGTTACTGCCAGCAGTGAGAACTCATAAAATTGTAACTGATGGATATTCAAAAAACAGAAACATGGTCAGAAACCAATGGCTTGGCAGTCACTGGAACAGTGAACAAGAACCACAAAGCTGAAGACTCCTGTTTACGGCTGTATTTTCCTCTCACTTAAAAATGAAACAAATGTCATTTCATTTGGAGCTTAATCAGCAGGATGTTCCCAGACAGAAATGCTTCAAAGACAGATGATCCAGTTGCAAAAAAATGGGCTGTGTACAAACTATAAGGAAAAAAGAAAGACTAGCATATCCCTTTAATATGAAAAATGTATACATCTCATTGTTTAGAACATATTTTTGTGCACTTTTAAAAGCCACAGGAGCAATCTGAGTGTTTTATATCACATCAGTAAACAAGTATCTCAAAAGAACTGTGCTGAATTTTCTTAATATTTTCAAGAGTAAACTAATGAGGTATAGGGATACAGAATGGTTTATTAACATTCAACTTTGAAAAACCTGTCTGCCAAAAATCGGCAACAGCTGCTAACAGTATCAAATTATATGGATAATTTGTCTTGGGTTTGCATTTTTGGTTCCCTTTCTAAGGCATTTAAGTATGATCTCCATTTCGTAAATCTGCACACGCGTATTTTTGACAGTCACAGTGCACCTGCCATTCAAGAATTTAGCTCTGTAAATGCCATCAGGTACCAAAGTGGAACAGAAGAATCTGACTAGAAACAGGGAATGCAAAACAGCCCATTAGCTCCTGATGCCAGCTATGTTTCTGCTGTCATTAAAAACGGCAACTACTGACTGTTTTAGTAGTTCAAGGTTAATGGGACAAAAATAATCAATGAAGCTAGTAACCCAGCATTTCTAACTTACTAAAACAGTTACTCAGAGAGTTTGTGACAGAAATTTTTGAGCTGGGCTGCTCTGGACTCTTGAAATAGAATTTCTGCAGTGAAGGGCCATTTACATGGCCTTATGTTCTTGCTAGCTGGGAAAAAAAATAACAGAAAGGCGCATTAAACAGTGGGTTTGAGTAAATGTTATGATTAATCAGAGACTGTTTATTGAATAAAAGCATCCCAAACAAAGGGCACGTCAGCTAAACCCAAGCTTAGTAGCGTTCAAGGGAACAAAGTCCTAAGCCTAAATATGTTTTTATCAGATTATTTTGCAGATTATGAGTCCTCCTTCCATGGGATTACACTGATGTTTCCGATAACTTTCATTGTTCAAAGTGAATGCCAATGCTTAATCTTTGACAAGGAACAGTGCTAGAAAATTCCGTAATTTCTCAGACTAGAGAAAACAGTTATTTTGGGGTTATTGCATTCAGATAACCCCCCAGGAACCACTTATTTTTGACAGCTCTGGTACAAAACTCTGTGTGACCCCAGCAGTCACATCCCTTCATCTCTTTTCTTTTGCAAACGTTGAACAAAAGCAAAGAGAACATAGATCATGAATCTGAAAACTAAGCAAGAAATTTCTGCTCCTGTCTGTTGCTACTGCGTCTAACACCACTTGTCAGGGTGTTGCAGGTGGTTTACGGTAGCTATAAGTAATAACTCCAAAAAGAAAAGAATTATTTTTAATGTTAACTCATAAGCACTAGAACACATTTTGTAAAACTGATCTTTTATAATTGTCAGAAAACTGAAAGCTATGCCAGTTCAGTCATCAGCCTTTCTTCTAAGCAGTTTAAAGATGCAAAATATAAGAGAATTTATTCATTTCTCCAATGTCCTATAACAAAATTTCCTTTCCCAGTCCACTTTCATTCGTTACGCATAACCTAATGCCTTCAGAAGGATTTCTCTTCCAGCACTATGGTCCTCATACCACAATGACAGTGTGTCCGTGGGGCTTTGCAGGCCAGTTATCTGTACAATCAATGATACCAAAATCAGTAAATTCCAAAAAGCATACCGCTCCATCTCCATGAAAAGAGGCAGTCACCAGTCTTTGCTTCTGGGTACCTCAACCCAATCGAATGCTTATTTCACACAGCTTCCCCTCTTAAGAATATTGCCTCTCTTCATAGAATCACAGATTCGGTAAGGTTGGAAGGGACCTCTGGAGATCATCTAGTCCAACACCCCTGCTCAAGCAGGGTCACCTACAGCATGGTAGACACGGTTGCATCCAGGTAGGCCTTGAAGATCTCCAGAGAAGGAGACTCCACAACCTCTCTGGGCAACCTGTGCCAGGGCTCCGTCACTCTCACAGGGAAGAAATTCCCCCTCACGCTCAGGCGGAACTTCCTGGGCTTCAATTTCTGCCCACGGCCTCTTGTCCTGTCACACGGGACAACTGAAAAGAGTTTTGCCCCATCCCCTTGACACCCTCCCTTCAGGTACGTACTTGTACACATGGATAAGATCCCCCCTCAGTCTTCTCTTCCCCAGGCTGAACAGGCCCAGCTCTCGCAGCCGTTCCTCACAGGGCAGGTGCTCCAGCCCTCTGATCATCTTTGTAGCCCTACGCGGGACTCCCTACTCCATGTCTCCATGTCTCTCTTGTCCTGGGGAGCCCACAACTGGACACAGTACTCCAGATGAGGCCTCACCAGGGCTGAGGAGAGGGGCAGGATCACCTCCCTCCACCTGCTGGCAACACTCTGCCTAATGCACCCCACGATACCAATGGCTTTCCAGGCCACAACGGAGCATTGCTGGCTCAGAGTCAAAATTCTTGTCCACCAGCACTCCCAGGACCTTCTCTGCAGAGCTGCTCTCCAGAAGGTCAGCCCCCACCCTGTACTGGTGCCTGGGGTTACCTCTCCCTAGCTGCAGGACTCTGCACTTGCCCTTGTTGAACCTCAGCAGGTTCCTCTCCACCCAGCTCTCCAGCCTGAACAGGGCTCTCTGAAGGGCAGCACAGCCCTCTGGTGTGTCACCCACTCCTCCCAGCTTGTATCATCAGCAAACTTGCTGAGGAGGCACTCTGTCCCCTCATCCAGGTCACTGATGAAGAAGTTGAACAGGATGGGACCCAGTACTCAGCCCTGGGGGACTCCACTAGACACAGACCTCCAACTAGACTCCATGCCACCAGTGACAACCCTCTGAGCTCTGCCTTTCAACCAGTTCTCAATCCACCTCACTGTCCACTCGTCTAACACACACTTCCTGAGCTTCTCTAGGAGGATGTTACAGGAGATAGTGTGAAAAGCCCTGCTGAAGTCAAGGTACACAACGTCCACCGCTCTCCCCTCATCTACCCAGCCACTCATGCCATCACAGAAGGCTATCAGGTTGGTTAAGCACGATTTCCCCTTGGTGAATCCATGCTAGCTACTCCTGATCACCTTCTTATCCTCCGTATGCTTGGAGATGACATCCAGAATGAGCTGTTCCATCACCTTCCCAGGGATGGAGGTGAGGCTGACTGGCCTATAGTTGCCTGGGTCCTCCTTCTTGCCCTTCTTGAAGACTGGAGTGACACTGGCTTTCTTCTAGTCCTCAGGCACCTCTCTAGTTCTCCAGGACCTTTCAAAGATGATGGAGAGCGGCCTGGCAACAACATCTGCCAGCTCCCTCCTCCATACTTCTGTATGAGTCACAACAGGTTTTCCCATGACAGAACACTCACTCACTCCTTAAGAAAAATCTTGGGAGATGGTACAGGACAGCAAGCACCACCACAAAGCAGGTCAGTCACGTGGAGTCAGATATAGCTATAATAGATGCATATAAAGAAAGTGGGTAGATCGAAGTAACTAAATTGGGAAACATTCTGTAAATTAATTTACCCACAGGTTAAGCAAGGGGACCATTCATAACGTCATTTTGCTTGTTACAGATGCAAAGAGAAAGGCATTCTCCCAGTTCCTCCAAACAGCATAGCTGGATACCCTTTCAGCATAAAGGATGGGTGTTAAATATAGACAAGTCTTTGGAAGGAATAAGGAAGAAAAGCTGTTTCCTAGATAGTTATATTTTGTGCTGTTTTCCCAAGCATTTCTTTAATGGAATTTTATCTACAGATATCTTCCTAACTTTATGAAAATGAAACCACGGAATGGTTAAGCTTAGATCAACATTATGTTATACACTAATACACACTCTTTCGCTCTCTTTATAGAGTGTATTAATACAATATTAACCTTTGATTAACAAAATCAAGCTCTTACTGCTCAGTGATCTCGAATTTGAAATAGATTATTAAATTGTACAAGAGAAATGTGACATTTTACTAATAGTCAGGTTTATTTTACACATTAAACATACCCTTTTAAACCAACTCATGAACATCAATTTATTGCAAGAGTCTAGTGCACAGCCACCTCCTTCTCAGAAACAATAATTTTAATTCCCTACCTAGTATCCAGCATTTCTTGAAGTCTGATAATGCTTTTGCCACATGTAAAGGGAAAAAAAATTACAAAACAAACTAAGGCCAAGATTTTATCTCTGCCTTTGAGGTTTCCCATGTGGCTAGCACGAGTTTGAGACAAACTGGTAATGCATTCCTATTCGGTTTCAAGTAGCTGCCCTGTTGTGAGAAAGTGCTGCTATACAAAAGAACAGACAGAATTGGGATTCTAGCTTAATTTCCTTTTTCAGCCGAAGATATTAGAAGTCTGACAACACACACAGTAAAAACAGGAGAGGGGTACCTTTAGGTGCTTTCAGCCCTTAGATCAGAAGTAAAAATAAGCAATTAAAGCTTCCTATTTTCTTTGTCCAAGTGCAACTGGAGGTATTAAAACCAAAAGTTTAAACCCTTCCCTCATATCTGATTTTCAAATTTCTGATAGAGTCTTTAAAATGTTTTCCTCATCATACATTACATACAGATTTCTCAGTAAGAAAATAGCTAGCCAACAGATTTTGTAACAAAAGAAATACTAGTTTTCCTGGAAGTGAAACTGAAAAATAATTGCAGATTAAAAAATTGAATATACAATCAATGTCCTGCTTAACAGGATAGCAGGATCTTTGCGATGCATTACCTGTTTCTGAGAGAACAATGCAAGTGTTTTGAATATCCCTTCTGCTACCACAAATGTTTTCCTACAGCTGGGGATTTCAACCCTTAGGTTTATGTCAATGTAAGATTAGCCTTGTTGTGAATTCCTCCTCCCCTCCTTTCCTCCTTCACACATAGACGGCTTTGAAGCCTCAAGCAGTTGGGAGTCTGAAAACAAGCGTTGAAATTCCTTCAAATTGCTAATAGAAACTTGAGCTGTACTCTTTCCCTCTCTTCTGAGCAACTGAAAAAGCACAGTAAATTCCCAGCCCTCCCCTCAACCCTCTCACCCTTTGCCCACAGAGTTCTGCTAGGAGCTGAAGCAGGTCTGCAAGTAGCAAAATAAACTTGCAAGCAAAGAAGATGCAGAATACTTGACAAAGTCAAAGTTACTTTGAATATCTCAGTTTGTGTTGTTATGTCTGCACTACTCACATACAGCATTCCATATTCTTAATTGTTGGCAGCATGACTGTGCTTGCTGTTAATGAAAGTTAAGGAACAACAGACTTCAGATGGATGGACAACATAGTTCACTCACCTCCAAATAGTTCTGCTATTTTGGGAAAAACTGGTCATTTGCATCCAACAGTGCCAGAACAAACTTTAATTTCGTGAAGTGGATAAGCAGACACTAAGATGGGGCTAAATGCAACCTCTATTGCAACAATTTGTAATCCTAAACCACAGCCTTAAGCAGTTCATTTAGGAGTCAAAAGTGCTTTTTTATTCAGTGCACTTGATTCACTGTGAATCAGCACACAAATATCAGAGCTGATTTTAAATTATGTCATTTTGGGAAAGGAGAATAAACTGATACCAGCAATCAAGTTTCTTCCAAAGCCTTCACAAGAGGTAACTACAAAAAAAAGGGGAGGGGGGAAGGGAGAGAAGGAAATTAATTCACAGCATTGTTTCCTCCCTGACGAAAACACCGATTCAATCCAGACCACACGGATACTCATTCTTCTTCATTAGTGGTGGATTGCATCTTGGACATTGAAAATTAGTATGACTTTGTATTCACACAGATAACTATATCATCTGAATACAAAATATTCGCAATAGTTGAACCTCTATGAAATGTTTGTTTCAAATTGTGGAGCACAAAAAAAAATATCTATCACCAGAAATCAATATGGGACTCTGAATTCATCTTTGATGTCCTCATCTTTAATGCTTTTGTATTCAGTACTTATGAAAAACCTGGGAGAGGACCCATTCCAAAACAAAGAAGAGGTCACTGAATAGCATCTATAAACACAAAACTCAGATTCAATCTGTTCTTTGAGTCTGTATAAGCCAGCAGGATTCCTTCGCTACATTATAGAGAAGATCTCTTCCTTTAAGTGCTGACTTACGTGCCTAAATGAGGCGCTTCAATTTACCCTTCAGTGGAGCATCCACACAGCAGTTCATGGGCCAGTTCACTCAGCAAAGACACCCAGGGCAGAACAGGACGTAAAACACGCCTGGCAACAAGCTAAGGCTCGGTTTCATTCAAAAGCCTGTAGTTCAGTACATTTGTTCACTCACCCTCAATATATATACATCTATTTCTGTGCTAATTGATTGAGGAGGGAAAATCCCTTAGAGCTGTTTTCACTAGCTTGGTTTTCTTGAAACGGATCATTGACTGGATAGCAGCTCATGTTGTTTTAAAATATGGCATAACGAAATGGACAGTTCTAGTGCTCTCTCTTTTCTGAGCTTGCCAATTATAACATGAATTCTTTTCTTTTCAATGTTCTTGGTAACCTACACTGCCATTTTAGCTTGAAGCGTGATCACTGAGAGAAGAAAGGACAATAAAATCATCACCAAACTTTACTTTTGTAGAGCTGTTACATTACTATTTTGAATGGCAAGATACCGCCACTCTGCATGCCATTTCAAGCAAAACAAATCCTGTGTTAGCAATTTACTTGTTGGTAACATTTGAGCAGGCAGATTCTTAAGCTATCCCAAACCACCCAGGCCTTTGGGTGGAAACCTCCTGTGTAATAGTCAGCCCTTCACTGCTCTGCAGCTAATGGCCACGACAGACTTAAAACGTGTGCTAGCTTTTTGTAGGGTTTCTTTTTGGTTAACAGCGCACCTAGTTAAAATACTGCAAGAGTCTGTGTCTTCCCTCTTCCCCAGCAAGCTCAGCAGGCATCCTGCCAACTTCTCCTTTCGGGTTGTGAGGGAGAGTAAGAACATCCTGCTGCAGCTGCCAGCTGGCTACCTTCTCCCGTCAAAGACCTAATATACTTCCATAAAGTATTCAGCTGTTGCTGGATGAGAGACAGAGCGCTCTGTAGTGCCTTCTTCAAACAGTTCTCTCTCCCCACTAGCACAGACTAAATGGATGAAAGAACCATATGCAAAAGAACGGGAATGAGGATACTAACACAGCCTTCATTCTTTGGATAATCAAAAGTCACCTAATTCATCTTAACCTTCAAACTAACCATTTTCCACCAGGACAAAGACTCACATGACAGCAGTTCATGCAAACCTGAAAAATCTTTGAGCTACTTACAGATTTTATTGACATCGCTATACTTAGCTCAAGCTTGGCTCAACAAAAACTTTTGTTGTACCAAAGGTGAAAGTGTTTCCACTGTCTTAAAGAGAATACAAAAACCCAAGCTTCCATTTTTGTTCTTAAACTAGAACATTCCCTTTCAATATCTCTATCTCAAATACTGCATTACTGAGAAACTGAAAGCATCAAAGTAGGACCAGCATCCCCAATTCTGAATTTTATTTTTGTCTTGTATCAATAATTCAGTCAGGATTGGAACCTCTCTTGTCACAGTAATTTCAGCTGGATGCTAGCAACCTTACTCCAATTGCTTTCCTCACTGGCCTGTCCTTCTGGAGAAGTCAGCCAAGCCAGGCAGAGCCTTCCTTCCTCTCCTCCACCAAAGTCAGCATGCAGTAATGCACTCCCAGTGCAAGTAATGCTAAGCATCACACGGCAGCTCTTCCCTACCGCCTTCCTCAGGGCAGGGGTCTGGGACATGACAAGCTTGATGACTGGGGCAGCAGACTGAGGGGGGGGATCTTATCAATGTGTACAAGTACCTGAAAGGAGACTGTCAAGGGGATGGGGACAAACTGTTTTCAGTTGTCCCATGTGACAGGACAAGAGGCCATGGGCAGAAATTGAAGCCCAGGAAGTTCCACCTGAGCGTGAGGGGGAATTTCTTCCCTGTGAGAGTGACGGAGCTCTGGCACAGGTTGCCCAGAGAGGTGGTGGAGTCTCCTTCTCTGGAGATCTTCAAGGCCTGCCTGGATGCAACCGTGTCTACCACGTTGTAGGTGACTCTGCTTGAGCAGGGGTGTTGGACTAGATGATCTTCACAGGTCCCTTCCAGCCTTACTGATTCTATGATTCTGTGTGATTCTGTGAAAGGGGCAATGGGCAGAAGCAGAGCCACAAGACAAAGCTGCTCCATCACTTGCAGCGTATAGTACCCAGAGGCGTAAAAATCCTCCTTTCTCTATTCTGAGAACTCAAAACATTATAGTTTACTTTTTTCCCCCCCTTTTTAAAAAAACTTCTGGAGCTTGCAACATTTAAAAGTGCGGAGCTGGCTTAAGCTGATTTACATCACCTTAGTTTCAGGTTTAACACTTAGGCTTAGTTTCAAGTGTCCATTATTCTGGGACATCTGTAACTGCTTGTGCTGATTTGGTTAATTTGGCTATTTTTTATTAAAGTCATTCTTTCCATCAGATTGTAAAATGTTACAACTTGTATTCAGTACACTATTTAAAAGACGTTTATCTTGATGCGTATGTTAAAACTGTGAAAGATAAAGAGACCAAACTTTCTGTCATTGCATGGAGCATGGAGAAAAAAAGAACAAGATGTTATGCTATGGCTGCACATGCAACTTTATTGATCTGTACACAACTGTGCCTTAGTATTATCTTAGAAAAAGCTTTGAGCTCAAATTAATCAATTTAACAGATTTGCATTAATTTCTGTGAGCTACATCATTAACTATATACTATAGTTATAGTATAGAGCAGGCCTCTCACAGGAGCTAATTAAGCACAGAGGAATGGGTGAGAGATTCTAGCTCCCATTCTGACACTGACTACTCTGGGCAGTCACAGCTATTTTATAGTTCTGTTCCTCTACGTGACTGCGTCACACTGTGATATTTAAGGCACTAATGCTTCTGACTACTAATGATACATTCAGAAAAAAGAAGAAACCTTGAGAAGTTTTGGTTTTATGCAATTCCAGGTGAATTCTTTCCTTTTCTCTTAACTTTCTTACTTATATATTCACATCTTATACCTCTACAGCTTCAGATGCCCCATTTTTGCAGTCCTCCTTTTCCTCCATCACACTTTGGCCTGTCTTTGATTTGATCTGTCACTTGTCCTTCCATAAACAGACCCCTCTTCCTCATGTACCTTTGCTAGTCAGCCAACAACTAAGACCATTATTTGCTGAAACATCATAATCCCAAATAACAATAATGTGACCATTTTTTGGTGATGTAGTTTTAATAGAGCAGCTCAAACCTTACACAATAGCAGTAAAGAGAACAACTCATGAAACTAGCAGATCAGTTTTAGAGCAGGTAAAAGAAAGTGCTCCTATACTCAACTAGTAACAAACTGCTAGAACTTGCTGCCACAGAAGACTGGGGAGGCAGAAAGTATCAGCGTGTTCAAAAGGGATTAGAGAAAATCATGGACAGAGCTGCACATGAATACTAAATGGCAGGGGGTACCTCTGACACCTCTAACCCAGCACTTCTGGATGCTGGGGGATACTGAAGAAATGGCAGAGGCCAGCTCACATTGCCAGTGTGGGAGACAAATATTAGGCCAGATGGAGCACCAGCCTCAGTAGGGCATTTATGTTTTTACGAAATAAAGTTATCAGAGAGGGACAGGGTACATAAAAACATAAGAAAATAAAATATAAGAAAATAAAGCTCATGCTTGCTGTCTGTCAGGCTAAAAGAGTTGCCATATCTTCAGCCATACCCCAGGACTATGCTCACAGATGTAAATAAAAAGAGGATGAGGGAGCAGTCCCTTCCCAAAGGCCAGAAAAGCACATACTGACTTGCAACTCAGGGCTAGTCCTTACTAAAGCAGATTTATCTCAAGAGACCTCAGTGGAAGAGCCTAAAACACAGCTGGAGATCTAGCTAACAACTAGGAAGCATGAAAAATTACAGATCACTCCCCACACCTCTTAGCTACCACTACAGGCAAACAGAAGCAGCCTGCTCCAGGACTGAAGCCTGAAACCCAAGGCAAAGGTTTTCCTTTTACAGAGATGGCTTCACCAGTTACTATCAGTGTTCATTAGGGCAACTGCTGTTTGAGTCTTCAGGGCCCAAATACAGTGTGCCACTGTGATGGAGATCAAGAACAATAAAAAGCTTTTGTGCTGCATACTGGGGCCATATACATACCCAAGCACTTTAGGGTCTCATGCAGTGCCTTCCAGCCCACGACAACAAACGCCCAGGAACCCATGGACCACTTCTAAGAGAGTCATTTGATCAGTATGGTGTGGCCTTCATGCGCAGGACCTTTTAAGAGTGAGCTGCACTGCTCCTGGGCAGCCTTTGGTGGCCTTCTAACATCCCCAAATAAAAACAACAGCAGTTGGCAATGCCTTTTCTGCTGAGAACTCTCAATGTGAGGATCTGACTGCTAGAAAGGCAGTCAAATTACCTGGGAGTGGTGCTACAGTGTTTGTAGGAGAGGAGAGGAAGTTATTTATCTTCTGGAATAATCAAAATTCTCAGTCAGAGTAGCCAGGTATTCCCAAAATGAGCATCTCCTGTTACAAGCTCTCTCTCACTCAGAACAGAAATTTTAATGTTACTATGTAATCTATCAACAGATTCAGAAGTCTTTATGAGTCTGTGTTAATTTAGTTATTTAATCTATTTGTGCGACTTCAGTGCCACTGTCCATTTACAATGGCATTCAAAATACCATATGAACACCAAAATTACAATTTTAAAAATCATTTTTATTTTCTTGTTTTGTATTACTTTCAAAAATCCCATTTTTCAAGTAACTAATTCATAGATAGTAGCTAGTTAAGAAATGAACTTCCCTAGCACACTGACAGAGTCAGCTTTCAGTTTAACCCTCAGTAAAATATTACTAAGGCAGCTGAGGACTTAAGAGTTCTGGTTTTTCTTCCCCCATAGCATTCTAAATAGGAAAAGCTCAAACTGGAAAAAAAACAAACACATATAACAATCCATTGGGACTGCAGGAAGCCCTTTGTGTGCCAGGCACATTAACAGATCTACTCTCATTTTCCTATCTTCCAACTTTTCTCCATCCTATTTCTTTTTTAAGATATTTTTGTGAGTTCAAATAAATTATCTATTTGCTTAATTACAAAATATTTTATGGGGACTAATCAAACCTTTCAAGTCTATGTCTCAAGAGATCTCCAGTTTTGAAATCTATCCTCTCATTTTCATGATAACACTGCAGTCCTGTTTGAAACACATTTATACCTATATGGAAAACAAGTCATTTCAGCGCAACTAGCAGTAACAGTATTAACTGGTCTTTCCAAAAACCGTCCCCTCAAGCCAATGTTTCATCAATAACCTTTTGTCACTTCCCCAACTC
This sequence comes from Rhea pennata, assembly GCF_028389875.1. Lineage (NCBI taxonomy): Eukaryota > Metazoa > Chordata > Aves > Rheiformes > Rheidae > Rhea > Rhea pennata. The sequence goes on from NC_084663.1 coordinate 160,367,510, forward strand.
CATTATTTGTTGACATGCACTCTTCCCTGTAATGAAAAGTAAGTGATATGGATCCAAAATGCTCTACAAAAATGTGACCTTTCCACTGAAAGGCATGTACCTGTTCAAAGATATTTATTTCATAGATATAGAAGAAATGGCAATGCCCAGGTTCTACTTTTCTCTAATCAGAGCAATCCAGTTTGACCTTAAACAAAAAGACAAAAAAACTTATTATTCCACATCTAGAATGAATCCACAAGTTTTTCATGGGAGTTTCATTTTTTTAAAAAAAAAAAAAGGAAAAAAGAAAAAAAAAGAAATTGCAGTTGCAGCATCTCCACTCTTCACAAAGCCTGCTCTCCTGCAGTTTGATGTTTCTACCTGGCTCTTCTCTAGACTGTCAAAATCATTAAGTAAAACGTGATATAATCAGCAATTCTGAGCAAGTGTCATTTTTTTCCCCTCACTTAAATTTTATTTTTAGAAGCTTCCTGTCTTTCAAAACACAAATACACAAACAAAGTCACTCTTTGACATAAAGTAAATAATTAAAAAGAAAATCCAAACGTTTGACAAATTCTGGGTGTAGAAAGTAACAAGCTTATGACATGTCTCATAAAATGACTACTACCTAGTTTCTTTTAGCGGCACACAGATGTGGCTATAAACACTTATTTGTCAAACAGAAATCTGAAGCCTTTTACCTCAGAGTTGCCAGTCACATACTTAAAAGCAATGGATTTTCAACTGATAATTCTGATCTTCAACCAAACCTCTCAAGAACGAGGAAAAAAAAAAAGAAAAGAAAAGAAAAACACAACTCAAACCATGAACACCATAAACCACTTTTGTCTTGAATCCCTACAGTTAAGATTTCTGAAGCACTTTCACATGGACCTTGAGCAATCTGCCCTTAGCTGGCCTTGCCTTGAGTGAATGATTGAACTAGATGACCTCCGTGGGTCTCTTCCAACCTATATTACTCTGTGTGTCCATGGAAGTGAGTGTTCAAGTGCTTTGTGAAACGCATTTTCTTTTGCCAGCCTCCAGTGTTTATTGTTGGGTGCTTAGGTGTTTCTGAATTACTCCGGAATATATAAGAGCATAAAACACTTTGCTGTATTTATTTTTGGTTTGATTATGAATCCACCAATAGAACACAAACTATTTGAAAACTTTCTTTTATAATTCCAGTAAGAATTCTTTTTATCTAAGTTTTGACGCAGCATTCTCTTTCATACAACGTTAAAGTGACTAACTTGTATTTTTGCCAGAAGCCAAATCCCTCCTGTTTCAATGCTTTTCACCAAAACTCCAATATCTGAGATTAATTACAATAGGCAACACTCCTTGAGGAGACTCCTGGATCATATTGTCTCATACGTTATCATATATAACCTAGCTTATTTCCAGCATCTCTGGTGGACTTAAAAATTTAAACTGTCTAAGGATCTGGCTAATCCATGTCAATAAGTGGAAAAGGAAGGTGTTCCCTTTCCACTTGCAGTTATTTCAGATCCGATATAGGCTGTTTTGTCAAAAGCTGCTTGTCAGAGACGAAAAAGAGATCTCTGTAACAAAGTATTGTGGAGAATTATACAATGTATCCATTTAGAAGATCCAAAAAAGGGATGTTTTCTAAGAAAAGAAAGAACTGAGAAGATGGAAGTTAGTTAACAGAAGGGAATTAAACTGAACATCTGCACCAGGTAACGAAGCACTGAAATATGAAGGGTTTTTAAGAACAAAAGATGTTCCCCTTAACGCATGAAGAACTAGCCTCTGCATACTAAGCAATGTCTACACACAAATACCATCCACCATCTTCTAAATTGAAATTATCACCAAATAAATTCAGTGCAAACCACATGAAGATGTTACGGCAGGAGAACAGGACCAGAATTACAAAAGCCAGAAGAGAAAAGAGGAAAGGACTTCAGGATCAATCAGAAAACTAGACGAGATGGTAACACTGGGAGAAACAAGGAGAAAAACTGCCTGCTGCTGTGTTCTGCATGAATATTTGCATCTGCCAACAGGCCATCAAAAAGCAAATTGGCACTAACCCACCATTTGCTATTTATATTCTGGCAGCATTATGTTTGTGCAATTTCTATCAGTCAAAGCCTCCTCTTGAGGGAGGGGGATAAGAACGGGAGTTATAGTTTGTATTTACTCAGTTGTCTGGTACTAAACGCGTGCCTGATGCATCACATTTTATTCAAAATTTGACACATTTATCCAAGAATGATTTTAACATCCTAGCCTTATTCAAATCTGTACAAAGAATTTGGCAGGAATTTTCAGCTGTTTTACATGCCAATGCATAAATCGTGTAGAAGGCAATAGTTAATGGTGCATGCATGCAGTAATGACAGCAGTGTCAAGCGCTACAGTAAGGTACAGGTAAGCATCCACTGCTAAGTCTTCCTGGGAACTGATGGAGCCCCTTTAGATTGCACCAATATTAGACAAAGGGAAACTGCCTTACTGACTTCATCCTAGTTGAGATTCTTTTGTATCTAAATTGGTCGGACTACATGTTAAAAGTATAAATTATTTCAGGCAAATTGTGGATAGCAACTTGCTCACAGAGTTTGGGTATGGATGATAACTGACTATCCTATTGCAGCAAGGGCCCTAACTCTGTCAGTGCAGATAGAGCCTTTGAAAATACTTGTAGTACAGTATCTTGATATTGTGCTAGCTGGTTATAGTTGTACTGGTGATAAACAAAGTTTTAAGTCAGGGTTGCCCCAGTGAGCTGGCTTACCATGGGGTGAGCCAGACATTGATACCAAGGCAGCAGAGGGGGTGGGAATGCCACCTCAAATAATCACTAAGGCTATGGCTCCACCAGCTGAGCAGCCCACGTGCCCCACAGCAGCAAGGTGTGTGTGAGGGGGAACAGGGCTTGTGGAAAACTTAACATCTGAGGAAAGAGAAATCGCAGATGATGGCCCCTGATGTACAGAGGGAAATGAAGGCCAGTGTAAGAAGATAAAGTGAACATCTCAAGCAAAAAGGCAAAGCAAGGAACAAACAGTAGTCAAAGACACCTGAAGAGACAGGTATTTCAACAGGCTGTGTTAAAACTGTTAAAATATGACCATATCCGTCTGAAAATAAACTGAAAAGGAAAATAATTGAGAGTTTACAAAATTTTGCTCTTCTTTTATCCCATACTTCTTAAGCCTTTCTTTATACAGATAGTTTCCATTCTGCACAAAATAATGGAGGGTAGCAACTGCTAAGGGAATTCATGATAAAGGTTCCTTCACCCAATAAACAGATGTAAGAACAAGATAGAGAGATACACTTTTACTTGAAATTTAAGTTACCAAAATTCAGTGTTCTCAATGGCCATTTGTCACTTTGTGTGATATCATCAGACCAACGGTGCTTGCCATGTGAGCCCAAGTTTTCTGATCTTTATGGTTTTCTGCTAAAGCCTGAGCAAAGCAGAGATCTGACATGAGCTTGTGCTCTCGGAAAACTATCACACTTACACTGCAGTTCTTCTAGCTGTAGACACCACGCTTTAAGCCATTTAAGCACCCTGTGGTCAGTTGCACATCTGGTGGAGGAAGGCAGCTTATTTTCTCCTAAAAGCTGATCTTGCTCATTCATTATGCTCTTCCAGATTATACAGGCAGAAGTAGACGCAACTGTTTCTCACACTGTGCTTAAGGAAAGTAACTTAAATTTGACCATCCTGTGCTGACAAAGAATGGACTTAGGCAAGGCACAGCATGCCTGTGTACAGCTGCAATACTGCACTAATTGGCACTACTCCTCCAAAGCACATTTTCTCTTACAACTTCCCTGTTACAGCTAGGAGAGAGAAAAGAAGCAACTACTGCATGTACAATTTACCCACTCCAGCACATCTGAACTAGATGGCATAGCTGGCCAGCTATGGGGTGTAGGGAAAACTCACATATCACTTCCCGCGGTTGGGAATTAAAAGGAAACAAAGGAATTCCTGTGCCACAAGTTAGGTGCCTAGATGATAAACGAAGTCTAAGCAATGGCCCTATGCTCCCTTTACAGGGCTATACAAGCATCTCCAAAGAACAATTAATCTCATCCTAAAATACACGTTCAAGACAGGTATGATGAACAGCCTGCTGAAGGTACCATGCTATCACCAGTTACTATAAAGAAAACAAAGTGATTAGTTAAGGCTCTGACATCTAGTTTTAAAATCCTTAAAGCCAGAAGAGATGAATCCTACTCTTGGGGGAAGGAAGGAATTTGAAAATCAGCAGTTCAGCTCCTCTTTCCTCTAACCAGAGTCCGAACATCCCTCCCATGCTCCCTGCAACAGGAAACGTAGACTTTGGTCCATCTCCACTTTCGTCACTAATTCCCTGCTCACCCACGCATACACTTTGAAGAGGAAAAAGAGTAAAGGTGACACATCTCCCCCTGCACCCTGGACAGCTGCCACATATATTCATGGTTCCAAGGGGAAAACCTTGCAGGCGGTGAGGAAGCCCCTATTCCCTGCAGAACATCGATCCAGCTCATCATTCTCACCAGGACTTCAAAATACCAACTCATAGGAACAGATATAGTTACCAAAGTTAAGACCATAGTTTCACTGGCCTATTAAGCTAGGTCAACAGTGTCAAGAAATGCTTCCACATTGCCTCTTCATCCAAGGCTGCTCTTTCCTGCAATAGCACTGTACTCTGCGATGTTCTGGCTTAAGCACTGGTGCATCACTTAGCTAGTCAGCTGAACTGAGAGAGGTCGTTAACTCATTCAAGAAAATTACATTCATCTCTCAGTTATCTTCAAAGACATCAGTCCAGTCTGAAGATGGACAGAATCTGTTGAAAGTTACAAATACATTTCCACTTAAGTGTGTTCTACAGAATATCCTAATTTTAAGAAAATAATAATTAGCAGTTTAAACAGACAGCTGTCTCGGGTTATGGAAGTCTGCTTATAATTATCTTCTTTTCCATTTTGAAATTACAAACATGTTATTTATTAACATAAGTAGCTAAAATCTTCTGCCTTTCAACAAGGACATTCTAATAATCTCTTAACAAAAATCGAAGCTCATTGGATATCAACTGAGAATCTTCTGCTGGGAATTGTAACTCTTGTGTTTCAGAATTATTTTAAAAGTTTTCTCTTTTGTAATTTCAGAAGATACAGCGGGATTGGTGCAACAATCAGTGAACATTTAAATGCTTAATATTCATTTGAAATAGCCCAACAGTGATGGTCAAATAATAATTAGGCATGAGAAAAGAAGAAAGCCTCAGACTGATGAATAACTGACATTTGACCAGCTGTTCATTTCCTAAGCCGGAAGCAAGTGCAATTCATATACCAGCTGAAACTAGCAAAGAAGACATAAAACACTTTTTTTTTTTTTTTTTTTTTTTTTTTTTAAAAAAAGGCATTAGACAGTAAGGCAACGCACAAACATGAAAAACGTCTTATTCACTGAGAAACTTCAATGATTATGATATGTGCGTTGATGAGAAGGATAAATACCTAGGATAAAGCAATTACCATAACCCATAAATATTAGAGAAAAGAGTTAAGTTTTTCCTGTAACACTGAAAAAATTACAGCTAGAAATTTTGTACTTGACAGAACAACACCTGTGCAAGGTGGAAGCAGGGATAGGTAACCTGGGAGAAATATAGAGACGTTGTCCAAGCATGCAGAGATGGGGCTGGGAAGGCACCCCATCTGCCAAGGGATGCCGAGGACAGTAAGAAGGGCTTCTGTTAAGTACATCAGTAGTAAAGGGAAGACCAAGGGAAATGTGGGCCCACTGCTGAATGGAGCAGAGACCATGGTGACAAAGGACACAGAAAAGGCTGAAATACTGAATGCCTTTCTTCCCCTCAGCCTTTACTGGTAAGACCAGCCCTCAGGAATCCCAGCCCACAGAGACCAGGAGGTCTGGAGAGAGGAAGAGTTTCCCTTGGTGGGGGACAACTCGGTTAGGGATCAACTAAGCAAACTGGACGTAAACAAGTCAGTGCGCCCTGATAGGATGCACCCACGAGTGCTGAGAAAGTTGGTGGATGTCATTGCTAGGCTGATCTCCATCATCTTTGAAAGGTTATGGTGATGGGGAGAGGTGCCTGGGGACTGGAAGAAAGCAAGTGTCACTCCAGCCTTCAAAAAGGGCAAGTAGGACCCAGAGAACCACAGGCCAGTCTGCCTCACCCCAGTCCCTGGAAGGGCGATGGAGCAGCTCATCCTGGATGCCACCTCCAAGCATAAGGTGATCAGCATGGATTCAGCGAGGGGAAATCCTGCTTAACCAACCTCACAGTCTTCTATGATGGAATGGCTGGCTGGATAGATGAGGGGAGAGCAGTGGATGTTGTTTGCATTGACTTCAGGAAGGCTTTTGACACCGTCTCCCAGAACATCCTCATAGGCAAGCTCAGGAAGTGTGGTATAGGTGAGTGGACAGTGAGGTAGATGGAGAACCAGCTGAATGGCAAAGTTCAAAGGGTTGTGATCAGTGGCGCAATGTCTTGTTGGAGGCCTGTAGCTGGTGGTGTCGCCCAGGGGTCAACACTGAGTCCAGTTTTGTTCAACTTATTCATCAGTGACCCGGATGAAGGGACAGATGCACCCTCAGCAAATGTTCAGATGATATAAAATGGAGAGGAGTGGCTGACACACCAGAGGGCTGTGCTGCCATTCAGAGGGGCCTCAACAAGCTGAAGAGATGGGCAGAGGGGAACCTCATGAAGTTCAGCAAATGGAAGCACAGAGGCCTGCCCCTGGGGCCATGCCCCAGGACAGGCTGGGCGCTGAGGTGCTGGAAAGCAGCTCCATGGAGAAGGATCTGAGGGTCCTAGTGGACAGTAAGTGGACCATAAGCCAGTAACGTGCCCTAGTGGCCAAGAAGTTAACGGCATCCTGGGCTGTATTAGGAGGAACATTGCCAGCAGGTCAAGGGAGGTCAAAGGAGCTCAGCTGTGGCCACACCTGGAGCACTGGGTGCTGTGCTGGGGTCCCCAGTACATGAAATATACAGACCTACTGGAGTGAGTCCAGCAAAGGCCTACTAAAATGAAGGGACTGGGGCATCTCTCCTATAAGAAAATGCTGAGAGAGCTGGGACTCTTCAGCCTGGAGAAGAGCAGACTGAGGAGGGATCTTATCAATGTGTATAAGTATCTGAAGGGAGGATGTCAAGAGGATGGGCCGGACTCTTCTCAGTGATGACCAATGACAGTACGAGAGGCAACGGGCACAAACTGAAATACCAGAAGATCCATCTGAACATGATGAAAAACTTTACTGTGAGGGCACACCTCACCCTGCTTTCTATTAAGAGACTATTGTTGCTTAAGAAACGAGGTGTTAATCCCTCAAGGTGGATGACATTTTCCAACTCTGCATATTTCAAGAAGGCTTGAATGCACTCAGAGGGCACCCTGGAAGGTGTTGCCCAGAGAGATTGTGAAGTATCCATCCTTGGAGATGGTTAAAAGTCATCTGAACAGGGTCTTGGGCAATGTGCTCTAGGTGACCCTGCTTGAGCACAGGCAGTTGGACTAGATGATCTCCAGAGGTTCCTTCCAACTTCAACCATTCTGTGATTCTGTGAAATTTGTAACAAAGCATATGCAGCTGTTATAAAAGCAAGGACAATGTAAAAAGCCATAGACAGATTTTGCTGAAAATTCTGCATGTGTTGACAATAAGAGTTTGGCTTTCATTAGAAGTGGAAATAAAGAATCATTCAGTGTCACACTTCTGCATAAGTCAGATTAAAAAGGAAGATATTCAAAGCGCAAAGTGTTATGGTAGTATTTCTCCAGTGTGTAGAAATTTCACCTTGGGTCTTGGTGAAACCCTGACTTATACTCTTCCAAAGAATCCTGCCTATTCTTCAGCACCTTGTCAAAGAAGGATTTGATAGGGCTTAAATTTTCATAACCGAAGAGCATCTATATCTACTATACGTAAGTACCAACGAAGAATGAGTACAGAAGTCCAGACACATTGATCTTACTGGTGTAAAGAAGAAATTACACCATTTGCTGGTAAGAGGTATATTTGTGATTTCATCTAGGAGAGCTAAGAAGCTATTTCTGGGACTTTGTCAAAAGCCTGACCTACACTTAAAAGTTCTGTCAGTATAGTTGAAATCTCATCCCTGACATTTATCATTCATACCCTAAGCCAGCATACACATAGCTGCATATGTGACCTTTGTTTTTAAGTACTAGGACTTTCTATTATTAAGCTTTTTCTTGCATACTTCCATTGGCCTGAAGTGGCAGGGGGAAGTACTCTCAATAGCAGGCATCTTTCCCACACAGGGAATATTAATCACCAGTAGAGCTACATAAACAAACAAAAAAACAAACAAGAAAAAACAACCTCAAAGTATTAGCCCTAAGAAATAGTCAAAGCAGGATTATAAGGTTTGGGGGGTTTTTGTTGTTTGTTTTTTTTGAAAATTCTGGACATCAGGCACCCACATACCGCTCAGATGCACTGCATTTGAGCTCCTAGGCAGTAAAAGTATTTGTATACCAAGACCATTTGTTCTTCAGTCTTAGATAAGCTGAAGATGAGGAAGCCTTTCTCTTCTGAGAGAAAAACAAATTGAAACGAGATGTTTATAGCCTATGTTTACTGTGGATTAAACCCTCACCCTGCTTTCTATTAAGAGACTCCTGCTGCTTAAGAAACCAGGTGTTAATCCCTCAAAGCGGATGACATTTTCCAACCCTGCATATTTCAAAGCTTGAATGCTCTCAGAGAGAAAGAAAGTTTACATAAGACAGAAAACAGATGTTTAATAAACTTGAGTAATGTGGCAGGCGAGTGTGTTTGGTTTCTTCAAAAAGCCACAAAAAGGCAGCAACTATTTTCTTTCAGAAACAACAAAGAGAATTTTGGGTTGTTTTTAATTAAAGAGATCAGATCCTAACCAAAAGAAGAATCGTCACCTCCTTTAATAAAATTTCATCTCACCTTAGATGCTGAAAGGAAAGAAAGAACTCCGATCTTCTATATAACATCAGCAGTATCATTCCAATCAAATCAGCATCATCAATCCATAAAGCAGAATATGGTCAGTGACAGGTATCATGTCAGTCGTAGTTAAACCTGGTCTGAGTCACTGAATCATCACAGCAGCCTAACATGAGACTAAATCATGTCTTTGGCATTACCTGGAAAGGAACAGCACTGATTCTTTCACCTTAGTAGTAGTTCAAAAGCAAACCATTTCTGTAACTGAACCAACTACCAGAATAAATATAAAAGGCATAACAGAGTAAACATTATGGCTTTTTTTGCACCAGAATGGTCTCTAGTATATACAATCACAAGCCATTTTCACTGTTCCTTTAAAACTGTATTTCTTCTTGAATTAAGCTGATTTGGATCTTCAGAGGTGACTTGATTATAAAATCCAAGAAAATTTGTAAATTTTACTATGTTTTTATGGAATCAATCATATTCTTTTCAAACCAGCTTAGACTAGAAGAAAGTGAATAACTGATAGAATTAAAAATGAGCAAAATACAAGTAGAATTGTACACTCCAACGCTTCTTGTATATTTCGCAACATATTTGGAAGTCTTGGGTTAAAGAAAAAGAAAAGAAAAAGAAAAACACCTTATAGCAGAAGTGTCAACCTTTCAGAATGCTTAAGATCTGCATATATCTGACTATTATTACATGTACAAACATGAAAAATTTATCTCATTCTTCCACATCAGTCATTATAGCTAAAGCTGCTGTGCTCTCATCTGGAGGAAAGGGACTATATTTGCTCATTCTACCACATAATCATAATTCAGCCAAACACCAGTTGAAACACAATGGAGTATTTTTCACCTCTACATTCTTCCAGTTAGCGTATCTAACTAATTTTTGCAGCAATCAAGTATAGCCTCAGAAGCAAAGAGTAAGAGACAAAAACGTATTCCAACACTTGCATGCAAACTTTCCATAAAGGAAACAGCATGGCCATTAGCTACAAGCTCTGAATGACTGATTACTATAACTCACAGCCTAGTTTTCAGACACTGACTACCTGTAAGTTCCAGTGAAGTCTGTTCTTTTTTGAGGGCTTGGGACAGAATCAAACTAAAAGTACAGAAATCCAGTAATAAGAAGTTGAACAACTTTAAAGGGGGAATGTTATTCCAAATAATTTATCTTCTCACAGGAGAACTTAAAAAAACATGCTCAAAAAGATGACTGTCAAAATTTATTTCTCCTTTTTATGTTAAGGACACTAAATATAAAATTAAAATGTTGATCTTTCTTTAACAGATTATCACTGTAATATTTTAGTAGTCTTTCCTGAAAGTAGTAGCGACTACCTTCCCCTCAAACATCTTCATTTGCTTGGAAAAAGTCAGGCAGCTAGCTAACCTGGCTGGCAATCCAAACAAGATGCATATTAATGATCCAAGATTATATATTGAAACTTCTATTGGCTTTTTGGAATGCTGGAATTTTTGCACATTCTTCAAAATTGGCAGTTAACATAGGCTGTTAACAACAACCAAAATATAACATTTTTTTCTTATGTACCCTTTCTTTCACAGTATTACATCTTCAAAGATTGAGGAAAAGGCCTTCATTGCGCTCTTCTGTTTTTCTCGTCTCCCATACAAACTGACTCCATATACCTAATATTTTCTTTGGAAAAAAAAAGTTATATACAGGCCCACATGAAGCTATATATTTTTTTTTAATTTTATTTATTTATTTATTTTGCTTGTGAGAAGCTAATTTAATGAGCTGGAAATCGTATCACTGTGTGGCACCACAACAGTGGCACCAAAAGCTGGTCAACAAAGAGCAACTTTCTTTTAGAACAAATGACACTAAAGCTATTTTACTTTTAAATAGCAGCCCAAAGAACAGAAGTGCTGAGGGTGGGATGGAAGTAGGTCATACTTTTCTGCTATTTTATTGTGTACAGAGAAGACACAGAAATCTGAAGGATTCTGTTCTAATAAAAACAGGCCATTTGCATAGGATGGGAGGGATTGCTTAAATGCAAGGCTATTGAATCTTCTCTCCCAAAAAGATAATTTTAAAAGTCAAGGAAAACACTATATGGAGTAAGATCCTTCTCCAGTTTTAACTAGTGGATGGGCTGAATCTGTAACAAAAGAAATTCTAGGACTAGCAAGAAAGAAGGACTAGACAGATGAATAGTCCCAATTATTTTACTTCTTTCCCAAAATTCAGGAAGGAAGACCATCAGAATCTTTTTCTATTTTTACACAGAATTACAGAGCAAATAATAAATTGAACTGGCTTAAATTTCTTACCATCCTACAAAAGAATATTACAGAATATGCAGTAATAAAACAGCTTAAAATCTGGCCCGTGTGCTAATAGAAAAAAAGATGTCCAGCAAAATTCCTGAAACTGTCAGAAGTACAATACCTTCTCAGTTTATACTTACAGCTTTAATACTTAATACTTAAATAATTATTATTAAATACAATGTAATACTTATATTTGTAATATTATTTTCATCATCATGGCAGTCAGGAGCTAAAGTTTTGGAAAGAATACTTCAGACCCTTATTCGTGTAAAACACTCCTAATTTGCCACTGAAAAGCAAGTCCACATATGTGCTTAGGCATATATGTTTAACATCCTCTGCCCACATCCATACTTGCTGCCTAAAATATTAGGTTGAAATGGTGTCACTTTCTTCTTCTCTGTCTACTGCACCAATCTGGCTAAGCTTGTAAATGGGAATATAGGTTTTTCCAACATGAATGAACATCCCAATTTAGATGTAATAGAAGTTTTTCAGTTTTGTAAAATAGGATGGAAAAAATAATGCCTTTTAAAAGAGACTGAAAACAACGTGTATAGTTCCATTTGACTACGTATAATTTAAATGAAAGACAAAAGAGTTTAGGAATCTGCTCTAAGAGACAATCAAAAGGTCCCACAAAATGCACCAAAAGATCTGATTTCAAAACCAATTGGACTCCGCTGGAATAGATCTAATTATGAAATTAAAGCCTCAGAAAACATTCGTATTGTGGTGATCTGAACCGAAAACTGTTCAAATCTAGGTTTTCTTTTCCAAATGTCACTGAAGGTTAACGAACTGAGACTAATATGGATATCTTCTAATGCTGAAGCTGGAAAAACTACTCTTTTCTCAAACTGCTAGAAGCAAAGAGTTATATTGGTGTACTGAATTCATCCGTTACTCAGGTTTGCTTCTAAACAACTTCATAAAAGGAGCCTGATCTCAAAATAATTCCTCTTAAGTGTTTGTTAAATAGGACTGTGAACTCTTTTAAACCATGTCATTTCCAAAGAGCATCCAAGAAAAGAAACTGTCATCTCTGGGACAATAGGAATATTTGTACTATGTACAATAGGCAGCACACATTTAATTAACATCTAACAATTTAAACTAGAACAACTTTTTTGGACATCAATGGGTATTTGAGAACTGTTAATCATATTCTGCTTGCTACAGACTAAGGTTTAACAGATATACTGAAGGCCTCGACATGTCACAGACTATTTACATATACATCAGCTTTTTACTTTATGACATTTCAGCTGGCAAACACCTGAGAACTCTGCAGTATAAAAATTCTGAAGCTGAACACAAGACTAGTTGGCAAACAAGCTGCAGCAGAGACCAGACCAGAAAGCACAGACAACTTTCAAACAGGTAAAAATTCATTTTCTGATAAGGTAGCCATTTTCCTAATCAGAATTTCTTCAACTTTTAACACATGGACAACATTTTATTACAGACCATAAGCACTTTTATGGGGCACTAGACATATAAGATCTATTTATCTCATTGGTAAGACCCCATTTCGCTGAAGGGAAAATTGAGCCAAAGGAGGCATGGAAGTTGCCATGGCTACATAAAATGCTGGTAACAAAGGATGAAATTTGAACTCAAGTTTCCAATTTCTGATTCACTGAACCCTGAGAACTTTGAAAAACATACGTACCAGTACATTTCCATAACAGCAACACTGTTCAAGAACCTTACACGTTAATTACTTAAGTATGACATATTAAAATCACTAGTGGTTACCAGCTGTTAGATAGTATAAAAGAGAATTGGTCCTCAAACCAAAACTAATCCAGACTGATTCTTTTGATCACGCACAAAAAAGCAGCAGTAATTCTACTCCCTTACTTGGCAAGTACAAACTAACATTAATTTCAATGAGCGCTGAGTGTATAGAGAAACTTTAGATAGGATTGCTTTGATTCTTTCCTTGCACTTAACGCATGTGTGAGCAATTGGTGTCTGTAAGAGCGATACAAATTAGCAAAAACTTTGATGATTTCGAGTCAACATTCTAAGGACTGGTCAAAGGGGGAAAAAAAAGAAAAAGTAACTCCTTGTAGAGCTATGGTTTACTGGATCAAAGGCAATACAGCACCAAGGAAAAAAAACAAACAAAAACCACACAATTTAGAAAGTGGAAGAAACCACTGAATTTTTTTTGCAGGAGGGGGAAGGGGGGACACAGAAAAACCCTTTTGACTTCTTTTGAAGCTATTCGAACAGGAACAGAATAGTAACTGCAACTTACAATTTACTACACTGCTCAACATTATTCTATTGTGCCATCACACATTTAACACTCATTGATACAACCACCATTTTCTTCACAACATGAATTCGCTGGCCAGCAAAGAATCAAAAATTTGGAATAAAACCAGGATCGGTTTGAAAACATCCACTTTTAGAAATCTCTGAATAAATCTTCAGCCACCCCAACCTCCACATCCTTACCGGAACGTCAAAAGTTTCTTGCGTATCATCCAGCATCTGGATTTTGATGGAGACGAGTTTTCCCGGAGGTGTCATCGGTGGTTTCTGTCCATGCTCCAAGGTACTGATCCCAGCATTTTCCTGAGCTCCTAACCGGGATCCTGCTGTTGGTCTCTGCTCTGTTTCACCCATGTTTAGAGAAACACGTTTCTTATATCTAATAAAGGAATAAGGGCAAAGAAAACCATATCACTTATAAATATGAATTGTTGCACATGAGCATTTGAGTGTATATACTTAGAGTTGATAAACTGTATGACCATTAACACAAAGTAACACTATGATGATTTTTTAAAATAAAAAATAGATCATATATATACAGGAAAATCATGCAAACTTTCTATTTTTAAAATACAGAGGCTAACCACTTGTTGCAATAAGGAAGATTTTCACAGACTGCACAATGGGAAAAAATAATTTTTTTCCCCTGAAAAATACAACAAGATCATGTTGGAACCCAGATTTCAATGAATTATACTGATTTTTATGTAGTTGCAAATCAGACTGTTAGCAGCAAAACCCAATCCTCCCAGAGAAGGGAGGAGGAGTGCAGCTGACCAATATCCCCTCTCCTGGCCCTGTCAGCACTTCCTCCCTTGCCCATTCCAGCCTTCTCTGCCACTTTTGCAGAGATTCCTTGTTTAGGGTTTTCCAAAGCACAAAAGCCAAGGGGATACAAGATCAACCCTGTGAGATCTATTATAGGGTACAAACATTTTGTTTTCCCTGGGAAAAAAATCCTTGACTCTACCGATGGGTCAATGGTTGTGAGAACCAAAGTTGGGAAAAGCACTTGATAATATTTTAAACTTTCTTATTGAATTGAAGGATCACTAGTTTTACTTGTCAAATGTTATACATCATACCAGAATTTTATTTCACTTTTTTCCTCTCAACTTTCTGACATTTTAGGGGGATTTCAAATAAAGCCTGATGCCATTGTCTCTTTGTCTTCCTTGGTGATCGCATTTCCATTCCAAACGACTTTTATATGCTGATCAATGACCACTAAAAAGAAATGTAACTTTCCAGCTGAACATAGGTACTAGAGTAGTGCCAAACACAGTCTGGTCTTTACTCTAAGGTTAAAAATACTGAGAAGTCTGTGGGAAAAAGTGGAAAGGACAACCTAGCCCATGTATTAGTAAAATAAATTACCAGCCCTACAGTATACCATAAAGAACAGTACCGTGTAAAAAGACACTAACTCCCTCCATAAGGACAGAGGGAAAAGAGTACACTCTGCTGAAGACATTAGTATTTATTACATATCACTCTTCCATTTTCTAATCTGTCCCCTCTGATTTTCTATTAAATACAGAAAAAGACTTAGAGGACAAATTTTGAAAGTAGTACTTCACTGAGAAGGTGGAAGGAGAGGCTGAAGAAGAGGGGGAAGAAGAGGAAAGAAGGCAAAGAAGAAAACAGGGGAGGTGAAGCAGCAGGCAGGTGTCAAAGACGACAAGAGTGGCGACAGAAGAGGCAGACAGGCATCAAAGAAGGTGAGGGGCTGCAGAAGAGGCAGGGAGGGGTCAAGGATGACAAGAGGGGCAGGGAAAAGGTGGGCGGGTGCCAAAGATGACAAGAGGGGCGGCAGAAGATGTAGGCAGGTGGGCGCCAAGGAGACAAGAGGGGCGGCAGAAGATGTAGGCAGGCGTCAAGAAGCCAAGAGAGGTGACAGAAAGAAAGATGACAAGAGGGAAGGCAGGAGAAACTTAGCCTCGGAGGAAGAGAATGACACACTTCTATGGAGTCACACACTTCTACGTATCAACTCAAAAGGCAGAAGCAAAGGAGAAAAGAGAAAAGTTTCCCTATAGGACAACACAGCCAAAGTTAACAAAGGCAACATCAAGCTGGCAATTTTTGCAACGCGACCGTATTATACTAGCTATTGGGGCTGAAAAGATACCAGATGAAACTTACCCAAGTGCAAGCCAAATATTAACGTGAGGCAAATCTATTTCAAAATTATTAATTAATTGGCATTGTAATCTGAGATGTAGAGCAGTGAATTACATTAATTAATTGATTTTAAAGGATAAAATCAAAGCCTTTTATAAGACAAGAAATGCCAACAGTAAGGCTGCAGTTGGAGCCAGGAATTCCACGAGGAAAAGAGAAAAGGCTATATCAAGACTCTAGGCCTATTTAGAAGTAAGTCTGATTATCATGCATGTGAAGTGCATATGAACATTAAAAAGAGATAACACATCCTCTCAGTCTGGAAATGTCATTGCACACAAGGATACCAGTCCATATCCTTGTTAATTCAGAAGTAGTTTTATGAGCTCTCCTAATGTCACCACACACCACTTGCACACCAGTACTGAAGAAATGACATGTACAATAGCTTTATTATTATAGTAGCTTTTGGCTAGGTACATGCATTTAAAATAGATGAAGAGGAAGTCTGTTCTGTTTATCAAGACCTAAGTACAGGAGTTGATCCAGTGCAGTTCAGGTGATAGTATTAACATAGAGGATCTAGTGAGCCACAAACATATGCAGACAGGCCAAAAATGTAGTGAAATGAGGGAAAAAAAAGGCTCAAATTTAGGAGCCAAAAAAATGTGGAGGAAAAGTACAAACCAAACCACTCCACACAGAAAGCTAAGACATCTTTTTTATTATTATTAACAACTAGTAATACCAAAACTCTTCTAATACATGTACTGAGCCTATCAGTTACATAAGCATACTTCATTTTGGAAGCGGAGATCTAAGAAATACAGCTACTGTGATCACAGCATGTATCTGCCATTTACCAAATTAAAGCAGACCATTCCTCCTTTAATCAATCTATCTCAAAATATTAGCATGTTGTATTTGACATTTTAATGTTTCTTCTTTTCTGTACAACACTAGTCTCACTATAGTGCTTTCATAAAATCAGCACAATATGTTTACTTTGCCCTCACCTAAAATAGGCCTTAAAAATTATTACAATTATGCTCTCTAAATAAAGCATCACATTAGTCTAGCTGCATAACCTTGTCTAAATGTAAGTGTTCTAGAGAAAAAAAGGTAAGGTCACAGAACGCAACAGAACAGTATTAAGCAGAACTCAGAGGATTAAGATAGCTAATGTCCATCCCTATGAGGTGGAAGCTCATCAACGTGGGAAAGAAGATGGAGAAATTCAAAGCCACTCTACTGGAAATAAGACACTGAGGAGATTATTAATGGGAAAAAGCTGGAGCCAACATGGCTCTGATAAAAACCGATCAAGGCAGAAAGTTACTGGAAGTAAACAGTCCATAGTAGAGCCCAGGCAATGCCAAATAAAGGACTCATCTGAGTTGAAGCAACCCAGGGCCAAAATTGTATCTGTTGTTTCTGCCGAGGGTCCTTTGGACATCAGTGCCCTTTGCAGTAGCTGTTGTGGCACCTCTAAAGATCGGAGAGAGACTGCTGCAGGGAGCTTCTCCTCCAGCTGGATGGCTCTGCTGCTTGCCTTCCACTGATGGTGACCACCTCCACACCCTACCCTGAGCCAATTCACCTTCCTAACCCTGAAAAAATGTAATTCCGTGTTTTGTTCTTTGCTAGGTTAGCAGATTAAATTGGCTCTTAGTAAGCGGACAAACCTAAGGCTGGCAGAAGTAAAGCAGAGTCAGCATTTCCTGTGCTGCTGGCAAGCCAGTAGATCAATTCCAGCCACCTCATGTAACTCTACCTGAAACACCTGGAGGGCACAAACTAAGAGGAACTACAAATGTCATTATATAGATCAGTAAACAAACATACTTTCATCCTAATCAGATGTTAACAATCTTTTTATGCAGATACTCTATATGCTTAGCTCAAAATTATAAGTTTTGTATGTACTTAGCTAATAGCTGGACAAAGGCCAAGATCTGGTGCAGCGTAATGCCACTTTAGTTCTCAGTGTTCAAAACTGTGACTAAACAGGTGCATTTTATAGCACCAGAAAGCTTCCAGGCAAACAGAAGTTTCTGCATCTTTTTCTTTGGCAGGAAGAAAAAAAAAACAATCAAACTGACCTTACAGTAGTCTTAAGGGACCTGGGAGTACAAGCAGAACTTTTGTTTGGAAGGTGGGAAAGAGGGGGAAAAAGGTTACTAAAAAAATTACAAAATACTGTGGACAGGGGGGAAAGAACAATCAGCCACTGTTAAAAAGGTAAGCAGAATGCATGTTGGAATAGATGGTAATCTAATCTATTCACTCTGCTTTTTTATGCCAAGTAATGTCATGGTTTGAACATCTGAAGTGCTGCTGTTTGGGGAGAACGTTGTTCAGCATCAAGGCCTTTTACATATTTTCAGAGCACTATGCATAAATAAGCACAGTGTCCGCTCTTCTCTGTTGAGAAGTGGGGAAAATTAAGGTACAGTGGGATGATGTGACTAGCCTTAAAGTCACTGAGCAGACCAGTAGCTGAGTTAAAGCTGAAGCCAAAGCCTCTCAGATGCTAGCCCTGTACCATCTCCAAATCATACAACAGGGAAACATTTGAAAGAGATTAATGTAGTCAATACAGCACCAGATGAGAAAACTCAACTAACTAAATGACTTATAAACAGTAAGAACTAAGAAGGCACCAGAGGATTAGAAAAATAACAAATTCAATTCAAATCTTCTAAAGGTTAAACATGGAGCAGGAAAGAGAACGTAAGAGGGGTAATTCTGGAAAATTCCCAGCATATACTTTTAAAACACCTAGCTGCTTGTGAAGCTCTTGGAAAGCCTTAACTACTGAAAGGATTATAGTGAATATGAGTTTTATAAGAGTAAAGTACTCATCTTCATTTCAGAGCACCTTCATGTTTGGAGGAAAAAAAACCAAAAAAACAAAAAAACAAAAATCAAGTTGGAATAAGTTTAAAGAATCAGAATAAACCACCTGTGAGGAAAGACAGAGTGATATGCAACAGTTTGAACCTGGAGGACTCTGAGAGAAGTTTGAGCAAACCCAAGATGCCATCACCCTCAAAGGCCCAACCCACATGTGTACCACAGACTAATGCCTCTCAAGCTGAGGTAGCAGGATGTGTCTGCACTTCAGCAACTCTACGGTCTAGTTTAATCAATAGATGCTATGTTTCACATGATGTGCTGATTCTTTATCTTTCTTCTTCCCTTCCTTTGGATAACAGCAAAATATGTATAAATGTGTGGCCCTGCCAAAAGCATGTAACAGAACTGCAGAACATTTAAATAAGGGAAAAGTCTACATTTTCAGGATAAATTGTCAACAAATCTGGGCTTTCATTAACTTACCAGAATGACCATAACCATGAAATAAGACAGCATGTTTCCTGAACCCATACTTAAACAAAACAAAGCAAAAAGCAAAAATGAAAGAAAACATACAAACTAACAAAAAAAGTTAAAAGTAAGACTGAATCTGAACTTAGTCTGAAGTGACTGGGGATGGAGGGAGGGCCAGTAGAGCTCACATTTTGTATTTTGTGAAATGTTATCTCGGTTAGTTTCTGCAGTTTCATGGCAAAATTGGACTAAAAAAATGCAGCGATTAAAAATATTACAGCTATTCATCCAAACATCTGATACTATTTCTGCGTAAAAAAAATCCATTTTGAAAACGAGTTAAGATAAATCAATGCAAAACAGGTAAGCCATCCTCAGTCCTTGCTCAGAGCTGAAGCACAGTGCTTCAGGTATAGAGCTGACAAATGATGGTCCATTAGGTAGCAGACACCATCCATATGGCTAGCAGTCACAGCAATGAATGGCAAATTTTCAAATCATGCCAAATGAAGTGAGTGGATGAGCTACAATCCAGGCAAACAACAATAACTAAAATTCATTTCCTGACCTGGAGTTGCCACTCATCAAGTGGGATACCTACACTGGAATACCAAGACTTGACAGATTTACCTTTACTGAAAAAGAAAAGCAAGTTGTTTTGTAGGAATGGGAACACCATAACAGAGCAGCTTTTAAGTCTTTCACAGTTCCTCATTGAAGAATTTTGAGAATTTCTCAGAAAATCTTATTTACAAGGTCTGATTTTCTTAAGGTACTGAGAAAAACCACAAACGGCCACCTCACTACAAAGTTCATGCTTCACATTATTCTGAGACATCACAGGCATTTTTACACAAAGGTCATAATAATGAAACCACACATAAGAAATCTGACATAAATACAGAAACTTTTCTTTAGGCTAACAGATCAGTATTTTTGTG
The DNA here is from genome assembly GCF_028389875.1 of Rhea pennata. Taxonomy (NCBI): domain Eukaryota; kingdom Metazoa; phylum Chordata; class Aves; order Rheiformes; family Rheidae; genus Rhea; species Rhea pennata. The sequence goes on from NC_084663.1 coordinate 160,387,491, forward strand.
GAAGCAAAGCAACATGAAATCAAAAAGCTCTCATCAAAGTAATAGTTCAAGCTTGGAGGGCAGTATTCCAGAAAACAGGAAGAACTTTGTCTGCTTCTCTGTTTACTTGCAGCAGACTTCAAGTTTGGCTGTTCAACTTCTAATGGCAACACAGCAATAGAAGGAGGTTTCTAGACTCCTGTTCAGACTGCTGCTCACATTCACAGTATTCACAGCTGAAAAGCAGGGATTATAATAAGCACCTTACATATGATTGGGTTGTCTCAACACACCACGACCAACAACAAAACCCAGAACATACATGAATTCAGAAGCAGGGAGGCTCTAGACAACATAGCCTCAGCAGAGAGCAGGAGCTGCCTTAGGGTACAGGGGGTGCTCCTTCCTGAAGGAGGAGATGCAAATACCATCAGTGTTTTCAAGGACAGTCTTTAGCATATGGATTTTTTATTTTTATTTATTTTTTAAAAACTGCTGTCCCCAGGGACCCAGATCATTATCCATTTCAAACCTGCCTGCCCAAGGAAACACCAGGACTCCATGTCTGTAGGTCTCAGAACTGGATAGACCAGCACTCTGCACACTATTCTAAGTTTACAGCAACAAGAGCTGCCCTCTGGTAAGACAAGAGTATCCACAGTAGAAGAAAATTTATCCTCTGTCATGAAATAAAGATGGCTCACAAAGTTGCCTATCTTGGTCAGATTCAGAAAACCTCTGAACTATGCTGTCTTATCACTTGAATAATTTTCTGTGGCACAGTTGAGTAGACAGAGTACTCAGATTTGTCAAGCAGATAGAGTACTCAGACTTGTAAAGCAAGCCAGTATATTTATTTGATATTATCAAATAAACCATAGTCACCTTTAAGGCACTGTCAAGGACATAAAGGATACAAACATCGAATTTAGGAACCTAAGCTGTAGCACATACCTTAACAAATAAATTCAAACTATTCAGTATACTAATAATCTAATCTGAAATGCAGAGTAATGAACATGTATGCAGGTACAGTACAACACAGCATTAAAAGCACCTCTTCTCAGCCTGTTTGTATAGCAAAGTGCCAACATCCATTACTACTTCTACCTTTACAGCTATTCTGCTTCCAGCTTGAACTCATTTATCTTCATTACATTCAAGGCCTAAAGCTGTTTGCAATTCTGTGGTGCTGTCCTGACTCCAAATCATCTCCCAGATGTCAGCAGAGAGCAGTCCCACCCTTCCCAAAGCTGACGTACACTATCTTCTCCTCAATTTACACAGTAGATCTATCAACAAGTGCAGTAATGAACAGCTTTCTGTGTACTTTTGCAATTGTCTCTACAAAAAAAAAAAAAAAAAAAAAAAAAAAAAAATCTCATCCCTTAAGCATAACTACAACCTGATTTGCCAAATCAGGTGAGTTGAATCTTTAGTAGTATTTTTTTTAAAAAAACCAACAAAACTAAAATTGCTTTTGATGACTGTCAGTGATATTAAACAAGGCAGCAAACATATTGATTCCCTACATGCTATGTTTTCCAGACAATCTTGTATTAGAAACTCTTGCAGACAAGAGATGATTGTTTTTCTTAGAATCTCAGGCAAGCAAGCAAAGCCATTATACATATGTAAGTGAATAATTAAAATCTTTATACACTTGTCCCTCAAAAGAGCCCCTTGAAAAGTTCTTTATTCAATTTACTCTTGGGACCAACTGTTACCATTTCCTGAGCTCTAGGGACTTGTCTGCATTACTCGTTCCTCCTCATATGATTTTGTGGCACGTCCCATGCAATCTACTTGAGCTGGGAATGTCAATATCTTTCTTGAACTGACAAAGCCAACTTTTTAAGTTTTTCTTTAGTTTTTTAAGCAGCCAAACAGAAGGTACTTCATAAACAGGTAATTTTGGTTAGTCCTGGAAGGAAAACTAGTGTCCTACCTGCTGGGTAAAGGGGATTTTTAGCTCTAGTTGCTCAGTTAGTGACTCTCTCCCAACAACAGCATTACATGAACTTTGTTTCCCCTTAGGAGTCATGAACAGTATAAGCAAAATGGGGAGGTGCAATCAAGCTCTGGAGCCCTGAATCCTTTAGTAGTTGAGAAAGGGATACTTCTGCACAAATGCTCATTTTATTACACATGTGAAAAACTGAATTAAATACTGACCAGTTGCTTTGTATTTACTGTATCACCACTTCACTAGCATGTATGAGTTTGTGTGTTGAACTTTACATTCAAGTCAGTGTCTGGACTCCTTTGAAAATATTTTTCTGCTACTTCACTTTTACAATCAAACAGACCACATTTTTTTCTGTGGCGGTTCTGTATTATTTCCACGGGGGGAAAATAAAATTTTATTATGAAACTCACAAATTCCTTCTGAGTTGTGTGGGGGGTTTTTTGTTTTGTTTTGGTTTTTTAAATCTGTGGTCAAGTTGCTTCCTGCCTACATTTCAACTGTCAGCATAAGAAATTATGTTTAGGAAGAGGTTGCAAGTTACTGGTATCATATGCTTATATTCCATTTCATTGATATCCCTTGCACAACCTATTTTGTGCGGATGCTGTCATAAAAAAATAAAACTATAAAAAAAGTAAAATTTGAATACATTTCACAACTGACAAAATGCAACTAAAAAAAGCCCTCAGAAAAAACGAAACACAATGAATTAAGAATAAATAATGAAATACATGCTGAAGTCACTCAGTCAGTTCCTTACTGATAGTAAAATGAGTTTTAGACATGATAAAGTACATGTTATCATTTCAGAATGACCTAAATCATTTTAAAATTGAGATATAGAAGTATTAGCATGTGTGCAAAACATTATTTCACATTATAGATAGAAAGACTGTGGAAGCTTTACGGCCATGGTAAACCTTGGACCAGACAAAGATAACTTAAGCAAACCTCTACTTTTTCTCTTTCCCGTCAGAACAGAGTTTCTTGATCAACTATAGATCATCACCAGAGCCCATGACTTGGCACTTGAAAATAAAGCAAAGGTGGGTAAGAACTTGAAGCAGTATGGTTGTTCAACATTAATACAAATCACTCCTGAAGCCATTAAAAGCATTTTCTGAAACCCTTTCATGCCATCACTCTACATAAATAAAGCTGTTGCGCCAGCTGGAACCCTCTGAGCTCATTCACCCATACAACACCTCACATGAAAGCCAAGTAGAATGTGCCTATACTGTACGAAAGTAATCTGATTTCCTTCCAGATTTAACAGAATTCTGAAAGGGTTCCAGTAAATCGTACCCAGCCTGAAGTATAATGTAGACATTTTTCCATGAAATAAAAACATGTCAAAAAATGAATAACTTACTACATTAATACTACTGTTCAGCACTTGGGGGAAAAACTGATACAGTTCTATTTTTGAGAAATAACTAGTTGGAGGGGCATGTTATTATCCTGAACCAGATAGTGGTGTATAAAATTGATATTCATACTGCCTATACACAGGCTGACTTCTCCACAGGGTGTCCAGAACTACAGCCTAATTTAGGTGTCCAGTCGCCCTTCAGAGGGACTTCTCCCTTCCCTGAGCTTGCAGACAAGGCTCCTATGGCAGCAAGAATCTCAAATTTGGCCAGGTGCTGATCCCCCATTCTCTCCACTGTCAGGCGTTGGTCCGGATTTTTTGTGTCAATGGCATACTGCAGAAGGACAGAGCAGAAGCTAGGGAGCTGCAACATAGCCCTGTACAAAAGGAACAGTGCACGAGTTTATGGTACCCATGTATCACAGCAGTCTAGAAACCAAAGGACAATGATTTGAGTGTTCATCATTATGTATTTAACCCAGGCCTATCAAAACATGTAAAACTGCAGCCATAATTGTCTTGACTAGCTTCCTCTTTGCCCAAAGCTTGTGATCAGATTCCCACAAAATTATTATGCATACACAGCATAAGGTCTTCAGCAGGGAAAACATATTTATTGTCAAAGTTGTATGCCCAGTTTAGAGACAAACACAAAAACATTTTTTTAAGCAAATCCAGTTTAAATATTTAAATACCTGACCCAAAAACAAAATATGTAAAACTGCTCTATATAATTGAATATATTTGAACATGGAATGACTTTTTTAAATTATAGTTTTTACCAGAAGCCTTTAGGATGCCTGATCAAGGAAATGCCACACTTGATGACACAGTTCACAGTAAGAATTGCTCATACACCTTTATGCAAAAAAAAAACCCAAAACAACAAAAAAAAACTTCACTGCTTTATGCTGTTTAAACATGAATGTAATAAATGCAGTAGCATGCTATTGGATATATAACCAGTTGTGAGATGTGATGGTACAGTATCACACAAAGGCATTTTCAAATTACGTCTTCACTTTCCTTCAAAAATAAGGACCTAAAGCTTATATAAAAAAAAAAAAATATATCAAACTTCCTTAGGTTCTTATCTCATTTCTTTTCGGAAATAGATCTTATGAATCTAAAAATACTAAGCCCTTCCAGAAACAGTACCAAATTGTTGAACATAAACGATTTGCCAATTTAATTGTTTTAAGTTAAGGATTTGACCCTGCAAATTATGGCCAGTCTTTGTTATTTGCAACCTCCGGATGGAGGGTGAAGTCCTAGAGATGGAAGAACAAAAACATCAAACAAATGAAAAACCCACACAGGTTTTGTAACCAGTGAACCCGCTGGCACATTAGCTGGAACTATCATTGTTATTTCTGCGATCAAGACCAGTAAAAGCATAGGGAGAAAGTAGACCCACTAAGATCCATGCAGAAATGCTAACTCTGCTGAATGGGGCAGCCCAGACACTGTCCATCCCTTTTTGTTAAGGGATTGCTCTCCCAATCTTTAAAGATAAAGTACCTCTCTGTCTTTAGATAATTGATCGCACTGCATTTATTCTGTTAACTCTAAACCACTATCAGAGATGTTATGAGACAGAGATGCAGGTATACTGCTGCCACATGGAAAAGCCTCGTTTTGTATCTGGCTAAAATATGAGAATTTCATAGATTGCTTTAGGATGGACTACACTATTTTCCCCAAACCCAAGGTCAGTTTTCTGGTATAATTTTTTATACCAGAAAAGGCCTATTAGTTGCTGCTATGTCTGCAAAATAAACCACTTTTCCCACTATATCATATTTCACAGTGAAAACTGGCATAAATTATTCCAGCAATTGCTAGTTTTACGTGCTGTATCTAGAGGAAAAGGCCTTGCCTGTTCAACCACACCACCATGGCTTTAATCAACAAACCTGTTTCAGTGAAGATTATATTCTGGTGGATTCTGTTACATTTCAAAACTAATTATTCACTGAGAGGTGTGAAAAAAACATTATCTGTAGATTTGCACATTTGACTACCAAAGGGGACAATGAAAAGCATCAATTGTCTTGTCCTGTTCTCTTCCCTGTTGGCAAGAAAAAGAAAGCAGAAATACTGCCAAAGCTGCTTCAGTCTGCACTGTTCTCCTTTAAAATATCATCCGAAGTAACACTGAGAAACAATCGTTACAGTCTGGGTAGTAGTCAGAGGAGTAACATTCAGATGCTCTGTTTAAATTAAGATATCAAGATGCAGAAGTTGCCAACAACCAATCAGAAAGAGGGACATAGTATATAAAGCAGGACTTGAAAGTGAGTGCAACCTTAAAAATTTTGACTGGTGCTCTCACCAGCTAAAAGGCTTCCAATGCTACCCAGGTGCATGGAACACTATACAATAACACGGCAGATAGCACTGGTGCACTAAGGTAACCAGAACACCGAGTATTAGATTGCTTTTTGCTTTTAGAAGATTATATACTCATATTCATTTCTTGGCTCCTGATTCTCAAGTTTAACTTCGGATAAGCTGAATATGGCCCACATCCAACAGAAGTATAGAGAACACACACGGCAGGCAGAGCTTTCCAAAGCATAAATAACCAAAATTTCCTAAGAGCCTCTCCTCAGTGAGCATGCTCAAACTTCTCATGCTTTCTCCTGACAACCAAATAGTTCAAGTCTCCAGACAGAGCGGATGAGCTTGCTCCGGCCCCAGAAGAGAGCTGTGAAACTCCTTTCCCTCTCACGGCTGCCCAAACTGGAGCATGTCCGGGCCCTGGAGCAGGGCCAGGTGCTGGAAGCAAGGGAAGGGAGCTCCTCTTCGCTGCATGCCCTGTGCCGCCGCAGCTGCTGGCACCCAGGTGTGGGGAAGGGGAAGCGGCACTATCGGAGTGCGCTGCAGTCCAGCGCCAGGGGAGGCGAAAGAGCAGGTTGGGACAGGAGCCCATAGAGGCCAAGAAAGAAACGGATGGGGACAGGAGCCAGGAGCCAGTGCCCAAAACAAGGTAGGAAAGGGAGAAACAGGACTGGCTCAGGTGACAGCATGTCAGAGACTCAAGAATAACTGGACAGAAATGGGGAAGATGAGTCAGGGCAGGCGCCTCTGACAAGATTCTGGAAGGAGAAACTGCAGCTAAAAGCTGATGGAAGCCCCAGAACTGCCGAAAAGTGCAAAAAGTGCAAAAGCCCTGGTCGGAAAGGGCAAGACAAAAACCAGTAGATCTTGGGACAGAGGACTTAGTCCACTTCCTTCCCAAGCTGGGAATTTAAGCCCATGATCCCATGCTGCCTGTGCAGCACACAACCTGCACCTCTACTCTTGCTGAGTTAACATTAGTCTCTGGAGTGCCAGAAATCTTGAGTGAGGCCATGAAAGTTACAGCTGCTATAGGAGGTTACATTTTCAAACAGAACGGATTTTGCCTTTTTTTTTTTTTTTTTTTTTTTTTTTTTTTTTTTTAAGGCAGAAAACACACTTTAAAAGAGTTAAGATTTAGGAATTGTTCAAATTAAAGCATACTATCAAACTTTGTTACTCCTTCCTGCTCTTACACATCACTGATTTCCCCTCCTTGGCCCTGCCAAAGGAGGCTCTGCTTCATTTACTGCACAGGACAAAACAGACAATTAAGGGGAAGATATTAAATACTTATTTCTTCCTCTTTCTTCTATCATTAAGGCTTATTAACTACATACTGCTCATATTCTGCCACTATGATAGAATTAACAACAAGGCTTCTGCACTTCATGTACAGCAGGCTGATTTACTCCAACTGTACTCACTTTAATTTCACAATACCCTTGTGAAAGGAGAACGAATGGCATTATCCTTACTTCATACATGAGAAATTACACAGACAAAACTCAAGTCTTCAAAGATAAGAGATAGTAACCCAGTGGGGTCTAGAAGCCTAAATCGATTTATTGATCTAGGTCAAACAGACCGAAGTCCAAAGAAAACCAACCGATTCTGTATACCCAAACTGAGGCTCTCAGGGCCCGATCATGCCTTTAGAATTTCACGTTGGGCAGCTTTCTTGACGAGATGATTACAGATCCTTTCACTGCGGGCTACATTCAAGAGCATGAAGCTTTCTGTTAATCAGCTCACAGCTCTTAAGTTTTAATGAAGATTTCAACCATTTTCTGAGAGTTTAAGTCAGTTCCCAGTAACACAGGGAGATCTGTGCAGAGCTGACTGTAGTTCCTTAGAAGCCCCAGGCCATTTTCAGCCTCTTCTTCCAACATCTACAAAAGGTGAGGCACGAGACGTCACCACATGAGATGACAGCCTCCCTTACACAACAGGGCATCACTGTAGAACTATTGGACCCAGCCAACAAGACAGAGATCTTCAGAGGGGAAAAAATGCAGCTAAATAAAGATTGTGTCATAAGTGACAAAAAGGGAGAATTACAGCTTTTAACCTTGGACTTCCACTCTGCAACATTAATCAAGTTCTCTAAACAGTACCTGAACTGTAATTATATTTGAAGTATTAAGATGCTGTGACTTCTTGAGTAAGCATTAAAGAAAGTAAATATGACTGACATTTCCTTGAGAGTTCAGATAACAGTATCTTTGATTTTCATACTTCCTGACTATGAATACACTGATTTCTACAAGGACTATGCAGCTGATGGAACTACCTTTAAACAGTCCTTCCTCATCTAGGAGAAACAAACAACATACAATTTGATTATCAATAAGGAAAAGAAAAACATCACTGGTAACAGCATTCATCGCCTTAGCTTCACCTCCAACTTCTCTAGTGCTGCAGATGTACACAAGCAATCTGATAGCTGCTCTCCTAGCCATTCTCTCCCTCACCCCACCACCAGTCTCCACATCTTTCAACCAAGGCAAGCATCCAGACAAAGCTCTGGGCATACTGCAGAAGTGCGCACACATAAAAAGCGTTCACAGGTGCAAAGCACAGGTGAGCAGCGAGTTGCACCTGGGAGCAAGGAAGTAGTTGGAGGAAACACAAATGCAAATAAAATGTTAGCATTTGAAATGCAAGCCCTAAATAGACGGAAAACGGGGAAAAAGTAATTTTCTACTGTGGGTTGATGCAGTATTATGCAGGTAGGTTCATTTTATGCAAATTCATGCATAGACTATTCCCAGTAGTCTAAATCATTATAGCAAAAGAAGGAGCATCCAGTTAAAAAAAAAAATGAAAAAACATCTACCAGGTAGGGAAACTTTCCCCTCTAGATTTTTCAAATATTTTTCCAGCATTACTAACATGGCCATCTGATCTGGGCTGGCTGGAGTGAAGGAATCTGCACTCCTCCACAGGGAGCGCACACTGAACACAGAAGGCAGTCCTCCTCTCACTCCCTGGGGGTTGTGGGAATGCCTAAGTTCAGTTTGGGAAGATGAAAAATCATTGAATGCTAAAACAGCACATCCCTACCCCTGTATCTCTACTCTCTATAGCCAGGGGACCCTGTATTTTGTGAAAATCTAAGTGTCTGTCCTTTGAAAGGACAGAAAACTCATCTCCACTTCAAGAGGAATAGAACAGCTCTTCAGAGCAACAAATCGCCGTCCAGCCATTCTGGTGCCCCTGCCCCAACACTCTGCCCCATACTGGGGAGAGACAGGCCAAGCCAGCTCTCTGCCACTCGGCAGTGTTGAGATGGCATGTTTCATTCCTCCACACTTGGGGGCTGCTTTTCTCCTGCTCTCTAGCTGCCAAAGTTGGGCACATAAATACTGCAGAATACCACACAGAGGTGTTGGAAAGCACAGGCATATGTTGCAGCTACCAAGAGCAACAAAGCAGCAAAGAGTAGAAGGACTTCATAGGAAAATATCAAGAATTGCAGTACCAGGCTATGTCTGACCCTTCTATCCCTACATACATGCACACCCCTGGGTTAGGTTTAACAACATGTCTTCTGAATAGCAGTCTGCTCTTAACTGGTCTTAGACACTTTTATACTATCCAATATGGAGAAGAATCACTGTTTAATCTATCTTTTACCATCTTCTTAAGAAACAGAAATACATCCAATGCAGCACATGAAACAAGCCACAGCTCTGATCAGTTCAGAAATATGGCAAAATTAATGTATTTACACCCAATAAAAAAGCCAGAAAGTAAAGGATCTAGCAATAATCTGCAGCCATTCCTTAATGTATTTGTACCCCGGCACCAAACATTTTCCATCTTTTCCATTTACAAAAGAAAGGCTAGGGCACTCCAATCATAAAAACAGCAGCAGAAAGAAAGAAAAAGCCCAGCACAAGCAGCAACTCATACAAATCAAGAAACTTACTGGAGTTTCTACTGGACAAAGGCAAGACTGGTCATGAAAAACCTCAACAGCAGAATAGACACACTGTTTGCTACTGAATCTGCTAAGAGACCACCCAGCACTTTCTGACTTTGCTATGCGACCCAGAATCCTTTCCCTTCACTCCAAAACCTGCCACTAAAAAACAGAAAAAGTTAATCTGTATGCTGTGGGGCTGTTTACTTGCTCTCCTACGTAAATAGGCATCCAGTGAAGCTCAGGAATTACATGCTGAATGCAACCCCTGTAACACAGTATCTCAACTCTTCCGTTTTGGCCCATGGGTTCAACAGGAAGCAATGCAGGAAATCCAAGGCATCAGTGCGATTCCAACCCATGCCCTTCCTATCTGGGGAGAGAGAGAGCTAAAAGCATCTGGGACTCCTGCTAACAGAAACAGTCAACACCTCTGCTGAAGACAGGGGAGGGAGGGAAGCCAACAACAACAAAAAAAACCCACAACTATCCAGCCCAAAGCTAAAATAGTTTAGTCGGCACACATGAGAAGAGCCTGTATGAACTGCAAATCAGTGTTCTAGCTCCATTTTTCTGACATACAGACATACAATGCTGCAATCAGGAAGTGGTGAAGCCATATCCAAGCAAGTTTTAAGCAAGCTAGCCAAGGCTGTGTAGCAGTCATACTGCGTCAGCATGGATAAAGAGCAGCAGTCACCCTTCAGCTCCATGCCTTGGCAGCCTGACTGCCATTGCATACAAGGGAGTAGTTTAAAACTTGTTCTGCTATGGTTACAACCATGATCTGTAATGTTTATAATACTCCAGTGGTAGGGTTGCAGGACAGCTACCCATGAATTGCAGCCAACATGACTTTGGACTCTTTCAACAGCAAAGCAGCCTGCTGAAGGCACATCATTGTGTACTCTGCACATTTCCCTTGCTGCATACAGAGCAGTGTCAAAGTTATCATTTTCAAAGGTATCTATCTATAAGATAGTTCAAGCTGCCTAAGGGACCTTTCCTCCAGCTCCTAACAAACTGCAGCATGCAAAAATGGCACTACTCAGGTGCAAGAGACAGAAGCACGAGATAGCAGTCTTGGCACACAGCCACGGAAGTCACTCCCCAATGTATTTGATACTACCGTGAACTTTCATCTTTCAAACAGAACATCAAACAAATTGACTTGACCTGTCACTCAGTAAATCCATAATAACAAAAAAAAAAAAAAAAAAAAAAAAAAAAAAAGAAAAAAAAAAAAAGAAAGAAAAAACCACAAGCAAAAAAGGAAATTCCAACTAGTTATAGAGAGCTGGAGGGAGGGAGAGAAGGGAAGAGAATATTCTTTCCTGCGTCTATTTTTAGGCTACGTAATGCTGCCTGAAACCATGGCAATGAACCTGCTATAAATCCCCTCAGCAGCCCAATGTTTTGTTTCCTTATAGACAAGGATAAATGAGCGAGTACTACTGATCAAGGAGTCCAAGTCAGAAGCAAACCAACTAGAGGCTTCTAAAAGCATGTTTATTGGTCACTGGAACTACTACTACTGGTTACATAGGGTGGGAATAGCAGATCAAAGAGATCAATTGTTCACAACCTGAAATCTAATGAGAAATCATTTATAGCCTTAATACACATCACTCACTGAAGAGGGACCAGCCCCCAGAACACAACCTGGCCAATGCTGCTGTCCACTTCTGGTGCATTTTGATATCAGTGGTCTCATCCTCAGCAACCCTGGGTTCGTTCTGACAGGGCCCTGCTGAGCTGGAGGCAGAGGGACAGGTCCAGCTCACCACCTCTGTCACCCTGTCCCGTGGGGTAAGCCGTCCACCACACTGCCCTCTCAGCAGCTCTGCAGTGGGAGTCAGGCTCTGAACCACCTGTTGGCACCAGAAAGAGGGGCACCAGACACTGACAGCCTGTCGTCATTTAATCAGTTACCTTGGCTAATGGTGATCAAAGTTCATAAGGGGTTTGCAAGCCTTTCTACACCAACGGATAGTTCCCAACAGTGGACTTGAGTAGGATTAGTGAAGCATGAACCTCATCAAATGAAACAAAAAAAAGCCCTCCCCAACCTCTGATGAATTCGTTTTATCTGAAATACAGCTATATTCTATGTAACAGCAATGAAAGAAAAAGGATGTCAAAATCCACAACTTCATGAAGGGTGACAGGGAAACACCTTCTCAGTCCCCCTAGGATCACAAGTGAAAACTTGGGTTTGTATTCTAGCCGATTTAAAATCAAGGAAAATACGACCTTCACATTTATCCAACCCAAAAATTTAAATACGCTGTTCTTTATTGTGTGGAGAGTGAGAGAAGTCATCTGGTAAAACTGTCACTCAGTTTAAAGATATATCATTTGCTTACATGCAATTTTTATAGGGCAGTTTTCTTATTAAAGGGAAGATTTCTTACTAGAAGCAAGATAAGAGGGAGACAAAGGAATTGATAGTATTTTTTTCTATGCATAGTCTCTTGGCTTTGGAAAAAGCAATACAACAATAAAGCAAAAGAAACACACTTCAGTTCTTTTTCCATTTAAATAAGACTAAAATCTATCCACAGCTGGAGATTTAGAGATTTCAGTGAAAAAAAACAATGTCATACGGGAGAAATGTTTAAAAGCTAATAACTTCCATTAACACATCTACACCTGGTACTGAAATAATTCATTCTATAGTCTCTCGTGGTTGGAGGTATCAAATTCATCCTGGTTTTAAAACCTTTACGAGGCACACCAGATTGGCTGCCAGTCTATGTTGCTTTGGAGGACTGAAACAGATTCTGCAAAGCTAAGCTCTGTTTTCACAACAGCTTTGCTTGGTACATAGCAGAGGAAGACTGAAAATATCCCTTTCTCAACAGTTAATTAGATACCCAGCTCTTTAAAGATCAACATCCCAAGTATATTTTGACTCCACATGCAACAAACATTTTTGTGTTTGCACAAATCATGAAAAAGGGGAAGGAACATCTGTAAGGTCTGTAAGTCTATAAAAGACTTACTCAGCAAGACTAAGGGAAAAAATACTTTAAGTCAGGAAGATGAGAATGCTGAAAGCATTAGAAAACACAGCATTTCGTCTCTGCATGGACTGCAGAGGACAGGTAGTCTCAGCACTGCTCAGCGCAGTTACAGTGCACACATTGCACAGGCGATACCAGCTTCCAGGCATTGCTAAGCAACACTGCTCCACATTACCTCAATTGATTCAAGGGAAGGAACTTGATTCAGAAGCCATTGAAAAAGAGGAAGATAGATAAAAATGGTTGTGCAAATCTCACATGTGGAAGCTAAAGCCAGACTCCCACACAGTTAGAGCAAAAGGCAACTAAGGAAAATAAGGGGGGGGAGCATAAACTGAAGCATAACAATAATAATTTAAAAGATCTACATACACAAAGAAAATAGAAAAGGAAAATGAAACAGCTAAGAAAGGGGAAAAAACAGCACTACTAGTATCACCTTATTCAGAGACTACAACAATGAAAGTATTAAATCTTTCTTTCCAGAGCATAAAGAAAACAGAAAAACAATCAAAATTCCATTAGAGACATAAAAGGGTAAGTTGATTCATATCCAAAATAGATCCTGCAAACAACTGGGAATTTTTCTAACAAACATTAAAGATTAATGGCAATAATAAGAAACACTAAATTTTCAATTGTTTCAGAATCAAAATGTACATTAACTCTCCAGAATAATACGTACACCTTCCCTGTATTTTGATCCTACATTTTATGAATGACTTTATACATTTGATATAGCTGCATTAAAGTCTTGTTTGTTACAAGTATAATCCAAAAGAGAAGGTGTTGTAATAAAATACTACAGAAATCCATTAGCTATGTAAAACCTTGAAAGAACATATCCATAAACATTTATTTTCATTGAAATCGAGACTTTTGCTGAGCAATAAGCACCAGGCAGATCTCCTTGCAACTCCATCTTCCATACGAGTAATCTGTGCAATAAAAGCCAAATAATATACATATTATTGCCATGGCTTCTTGGCCATGAAAGAGGCAGTCACCTCTCCCATTCCCCACATGGCCACATAGTCCCATCTTGTAGCAGCCTCCTTGTTTCAAGTTCCTGTTTCAAACTTGTGAACCATCTGGGGTGGCATCAAGCGAGAAGGACGGTCTGTTGCCTACCCAGTGGGTCCAAGTAGCAATACAGGCAAGGGGCAACCACCTTCAAGAAACCCAGAAAAATGCAAGTGGCATACAGGAGCAACAAGACTGTCTAAAGCACAGCATCATTAGATGAGACTTTAGAAGAAACAGCTGCTAGAATTACATGCTATTCATCCAAGAACTTTAAAGGAATATACAAACACTGGAATACCAACCATGTTGTCTTGCTTCTCTTTAAGACTAGCTTTATGACAGAGATGTGAAAAGCAGAGGATATGCACTCTAGGAAACTGAAGACAAGCAGCTACAGGCTTCCCCTTATGCTGAAAAAACTGGCAGAAACTTTAAGAACAGAAGTAGTAGGTATGGAAATAAATACGATATACTAGTGAAATGACATCATAGCTGTTGCACAAGAAGTCATGCCTCACAAACTTCCAATGACATATATCAATAAGTGTGACACATACGATATAGCGTACTTGGATCTCTAACAAATCTTTGATAGTGTGTCTCATCACAGTTTTTAAAGAAATTAAACAGTCACAGGATAAGATGGAAGGTCCTCTTACGGATTAACAACCGGTTAGATGAGAAGAACCAAAGTACAGGAAAAAATGGCCAGTTCTCACAATGGATCTGTTTTTGGATTTGTACCACACAATATATTCATCGCTTATCCAGAAAAGGGAGCAAGTAGCAAGGTGATAGTTTGCTGATGATACAGAATTTGGGACAGTAAGAACTGACTGTAAAGAGCTGCAGACAGGTATCTCCATCCTGAGCGAGGAGAAAGCAAATGAAATGAAATGAAATAGCCAATGCAGTGAGTGATAATCCCTGAAACCCTGGGGTCACTGCAGATATTGTAGGAAATGGAAACACTCACAGATTTCAAAGCTCAGTGCCTGTCAGCACCTCAGGGATGAGCAGGTCAGGGATATCCCAAACAACAGAAACCATCTCTGAGCTGGTACAAATTCACAGCACAGCCTCTGAATGCAATCCTGACCCATCTTCCTCAGAGAAGGGTGAAGTACAGTAAGAAAAGGTTCAGAGAAGGGTGACAACAATGAAGGACCTGGAGTAGCTTTAATCGAAGGAGAACTAAACACACAGGAGCTCTTCAGATTAGAAGGAAAGACAGACAAGATGACTGACATAAAACCATGAACAGTATTACAGAGAAAGCAAGTTGGAAAACGTTATTTCGCAAAACACACGAATTAGAGGGTATAAAATGAACATACCATGCAGTTTGTTTAAAAACAAAAGGAAAAGAAGGTTTTTTTTCCATACTACAATTAATAGCAGAACTCAGTGTCACAGGATGTTGTGGAGGTAAAAATCGAAAATAGATTCAGACATGATTAGATGTATTTATAAAAGGAAGTCCAAGAAGGGCTATTAAACAAAGATGCAGACGCAACTTTCTTGCTCAAGATTCTTGAATTTCAGATTGTCATAAGGTGCCACAGATTGTTATTTTTACTATAATGTTTTTTTCCTAAGCATTACTACTGGTCATTCCTGGAGGCAGGATGCTGGGCTAACAGTTCTCCGACCTGAATGATCAAGGCAAATTTTGTGTACCAAGTCCCAGGAATCTCGAGCAAGATGTGCAACATGGGAAAATCCAACCTTTTGATGTTCATCTCCTAAAGCATTTCCTCTTCTACTGTGTTCTTGTGGGATCCCCCACAGATTGCAAGGAAACATCCATCAGCAGCACACAAGACAGACACTTTTGCCTTCTATTGGAGAGTTACGTTTGATTAAAAGTTTTCCTCTCTGGTAAACACAGCTATGCTATGCACATTTTCAGACTGAACTAGGTGTGGCTAACTCAATTTTGTCTACATTAAGCAATCAGATCTACGTACTTCTGTTTTATGTCCCTGTACTAAGAAGCTCGCTAGAGCTGAGTTGTACAAGATCTGCTGTCGCCCATTTTAGGTGGCCAAGCTCGATTATGGCGCTGTGCTAATGAATTTGAAAGTAATTTGAGAAGCTGCACAGCCTGAAGGGCAGTGGCCAAGGAGTTGAGAAAGAGGGGGGAAGATGGAAGCAGCCCCTCTTAGCAGCAACTTTAGTCACAAAAAGAGCCTAAATTCCTGTGGGGATTCAGAAGTTATCAGCAAGGGAAGGCACTACAGACAGTACTAACACTTCTTTTGCCTTTGTGTCCCCTGCAGCTCTCCTCCCAAAATTTTCTAAAATGGCTGGCAGGCAAGCTACGAAGCTGGAAGATGTCAAGAAAATGGCCTCTTTATGGGATTTATGAGGCAGTAAGAGATTTATGCAGTCACTTATAAAGGTGAGATATATGCCCACTTGCACAGCCTTACCACCACATTATAAATACAATTAAATTTTGTACCTAGCAGCTAACCTGTTGGATTTCTTACCAGTTGTTAAAAACAAGTTTAAAATGCCTTAGAGTGAGCATATGAACTTTGGTTCTCTTTCACAAATACCAAGTGAGATTCAACTGAGAAGTGAATTTGCCTTTTTCAGTATCATCCTTTCTTAGCTCAAGTACCTAAAAAATATTTAATCCTCGATACTGTATTTTTCTCAAGTGACACTGGTAATAGAGCTGAAACCCAGAGAAAACCCTTTCCCCTGAAACACAGCAAGAATCAATCAGAAGGAAGCTTCTACAGTTCCAACTTGAAGTCTCTTTGCAGGCAGCAGCCTGCTCAGCGAGATCTCTCTTGCTCCACACACTCTCTCTGGTTTCACATACCATCTCTTGCCATTTCCCATTGTATTCTGCACACGGGCATACAAAGTTTCACCAAAAACAATAAACGTATCTGTCTTAACACCGTATTGGACTCAGCTGCTATTTTAAGTCTCCCTGTAACTTCTGCAGTGGGTGGTGGCTTTCCTGTTCCGCACAAGTCACTGAAAGCCACAGAACCTGGAGATCACCTTCATCCACAATCCAGCCTCTCTGCTATTCACAATCACGTGAACCTCTCTGCATAAAAATCATATTCAGTTCCACAGGCTCCTGCAAGAGGCTCACAATGGAAGTTACCCACATTTTCCTTCCTGAGTCAGGCATAACAGTAACAATAACTCGTAACATGATTTGAAATACATATGAGCAGCCTGTTAAATAATAAACCTCAGTCTCTGAATTGCCTTATGCAGTTGTGTGAAGAGGTCAACTCTTCTCTGAGATACTAGCATCAATTGTCAGATGGCAGTAAGTCTGTCAGTTCTTATTTAACCACATTCTTGGACTTAGCTGTCCCAGCTCAGTGGTTATCCCACAAATCTCAATACAGGCACTAAGATAACTGAGACAGTGACTCACACTTCCTTCCCTGCTGTGATTTTAAAAAAGCATCACTTATCTCACCAAAGTGTAAATCCATCCAGAGCACCAACATCATGTAAATGTTGCACTATCTGCTATGAGATCTGTGTTCCCATGACATCTATAATTTCTGCAAAACTGTAGAAGTACCTAAGACTAGAGCTTTGGTCTAGTTCTTGATACCTTCTCCCTTTCCCTTAGCATGTCTCCAAGCCCCGCTAATTCTGAGACCACTTCTAAGCATTGCTGCTTTGTTTTCTAAAAGATAAAATGAAGCATGTGACCATGAATGTTTCACTGGCACTATTCTGTAACTTAACAGTGCTAGATTCATATCAGAACATACAAATCCAGATCATTTAATAACCAATAATTTATTATTCTGGGTCCATTTTAACCAACTTCTGGTAATTTAACCCATTTAATTGGTAATTACAGAGACTGGATATTACAAGTTCTGACTGGTACTTTCTCCAAAATACCCTGAATGATGCTGATTCAGCCATGGCATCAACCATCATGCACTTTTATAGCAGGTACAATGGACTTAGGAAAAAATAGACTTCATTAGTATGGTTATATGTTTAACCTAGATGAGAGATATTTGAAAACCATCTTACAAAAGGAAAAATAGCCCATTCTTTTCTCTCAGGCCTGCAAACAGGTCAGTACCTATCTTTTCCATACTCCTTTGCTTTCAGTGCTCATTTTTCCCCTTTCATACTAAAGATACTGTCAAGATTAGCCTTAACAACTTCCTATGTCACAGACCCTTTGAAGTTAATGTTAAGATATATTTGGCTGTCCCTGTTTTTTTCAGCCCCTGAAATTCCTTTCATGTTTCCAATTTCAGCAGTGTCCAATCCTGGTATTTTTCAAACAAACCCTATTAAGGAATGGAAACAACACTGCACCACACTTCATAGCTTTCTGCAAGACAGTCTGCAGGAAACCTTGCCGTAATAGTTCACACTTTGCTTGACATCAGACATAGTCTTGACATGTTTTTAATGCACCATTGTCAGGGGTGTTATTTTGGGCAGTATTTCCTTCCCCCCCACCACCATTCTGTTTCTCAAAACAGCCTCTGGACTCTGCTCCTCTGAACTGTAATCTGCTACACACAACGTATCTGCAAGGTGCCTGCAATCACCAAACCTTTTCTGTATTCAGGTTCACTTTACAAGTCAAACTGCTGTAGCAAAGAATCTTTTCCAGGGGAATTTGCCAAACTCTTTTGGTAACAGTAATAGAAAACTTACTGTCATAAGAAGATGTGATTTCAAATATGCTTCTTTTTTGTTGTTTAGGAATCATTCAGAATCAAGAAGTCAGACAGGGAAGTCAATGACCACCAATGCTCTAACTGCTCAGCACAAGCTTCTGTGTTAAGTCTCAAGTCTCACGTTAATTAAAAACAAACAAACAAAAACCACCACCCTTTCACTACTGTCTCACTTGAACAGAAGGGTATTTACCTGTTCTCTCATCTAACCCAAACAGAAGGCTACTGCCATTTCATTTACCTTTGGGAGGGTCTGCGACTACCCATAAATCTAAAAGGAGTATTCTGGAAACCACTGCCACCAGTATGATAAACCCTTCTAAATCCAAATGCAGAAGGAGGAAGCACTGAAGATTTTGTACTATCAAAGGAGGTAAGCAGGCACGTATGCAAAACAGCCTAATTTCTGGTATCAAAGAGTAACTAAGAAGCAAAAACTAAAAAGCCTCAATCCTGCGGTAAAATTAAGGCCTGTAGGAAATGAAAATGGGAGCAGCTGGAGGAAGGGAGGAGAGGAAGGGCATGACAAAACACTGCAAAACCATATGACTCCCCATCACATCACCAAGAGTGCTCCTTTATCCTCTGACTTCACTAAAAACTAACAGCAAAACAGCTTTGGATTACAGAAAACCAAACAACCAAAACCTGCCACCACTGAAGACTAGATTCAGCTCTCTACATACTGATAAGGAAAGTTCAAACACAGCTTTTCTGTGTCTTTGAGGATACACAAGATTAATTTTCAGCAAGGCAAGACTCAAACTCAGAATTTTTAGGGTAGTATAGCTCTAGATTTCAGGTAATGCTTGCTCAGACTCACAGAAAAAGCCTTCCTACTGTCTGCAAAGGAAAGTAAGAGGTCAGAAGTACAAAGGGATCTGCCGCTGCTTATGTAAATGGGGTTTTGCTCTAACAGGTTTTTAAATAAACTGTCTGCTCCCTTCCTCAAGAAAGTAGAGGTTATCACAGCAAGGAGACAAGTAAAAAATAAATGTGCCCACAACAGCATACAGTTTCCAGGAATTGTGCCTGGGAGGATCTGCTTGTAGGTTATTTTATTCTCCCCCCAACACATGAAATGGCAGGAAATTCAAGTTCACGTGGGTAGGGGACAGGAATCTCATCTGAATAGGCAACAAGCCATGTACAGAGTACTCTCCAGGTAATAAGGGGGTCATATTCTCTCACACACAGGCACAGAGAAGTATATCTAAAGCATGTCTGAAGCATACACACCTTGTCAGATGTCGATCTGCTCAGACTAGGACTAGCAGCAACAGTATCATGAGCCTTGTTTGGAGAGAACCAGACATTTTTCTGCAGTGAAGTGTGAATAAACACACTTCATCCCGAAAGACTCACCTCAGTTGCTGAATACATGTTCTACTGCTAGTGAAACTTGAGGAAAGGAAAAAAAAACATATACACACACACATATATATATAAAGGTTATTTGTAAAGTACTTTTAACAGATTTTTTTGGTGCAAATGAAAAAAAGACAATACAGATGGCTTGATTTATGTCATGATTAAGTAAATACATCAGTAAGCACA
This sequence comes from Rhea pennata, assembly GCF_028389875.1. Lineage (NCBI taxonomy): Eukaryota > Metazoa > Chordata > Aves > Rheiformes > Rheidae > Rhea > Rhea pennata. The sequence continues at coordinate 160,407,394 of NC_084663.1, forward strand.
AAACTTTGCTCTAACATTGCTTTTGTTATTTTCTTCCAGAAGTTTATTTCTATCAGCTGATACCTACCAGCAAGATTCATTTGCAAACTGAATATAGCTTTTACATTTAATTTGTTACCTCTTTTTCACAACCAGCAGGTTATGCTTTATATAAAAACACTTCTAAGTAGTCCCACAGCCTTATTTACATTTATTGGTTTTAGACATTTTGTGTTTAAAAATTGCAGTTGATTCATTTCTTTATATTAAAATGATGATTTTGCTTCCAGTGCGCAACATTTGGAAGGAGCTGAATTTAAAACACTAAGGTGTCTTCTTTAAAAGTCACTTCAAAAAATATACCAGATACCTATGAAAAAAGATTATCACAAACACAAATACTATTTAGAACAGTGAATTATTATGCAAAGATTAAGATTTGATAACCATAATTAATTTTTGTTCCTCCAGATTTATTAAAACAGAGAAATTTATTAGATGTCTAGTCTAGAAAGCACTAAACCACTGAGATACCTAATTTACGTGATGTCTTCATTTAGACACCTCAAGTTCTTTGTGTACTTCAAGCTTTAAAGCACCTAATCCTAATTTTCTCCCCCCCCCCAGTTTTGTTCATAGATTAAAAGGGGATGAAGGAAGAAAAACAATAGAAGAAAAAAACAGCTTTCCTATTTTCTGAGCTCCCAAATGGCTTCTCAGTCCTTACCTTAGTTCACTCATAAAGAAAATATTCTCTCTGCATCTGGTACCTAAATTGAAACCAAACACATTAATTAAGCAAAAGCTTTCCTGCATCTCAGAACACCTGGAAAAATACAAAAAGTAGAACTCGATCCAGTGTAAAGACAGTAAAATAGAGATCTAAAACTGCAAAGGGTAGCTCCTTCCAGTTTATTACATATTTTAAATGTCTGTGCACAACAATACAAAAAGGTGCATCTTCTGAATTTGAGAAGCCACAGACACAAAGTGTTTTACTCAAATGATACTAACAGGTAGAGAGGTAGCACCTTAACAGAAGCAATTACTATGGTTTAAATTTAGTTTGTCAGTTTAGTTCTTAATAGGAAGTTTCTGAAAAGACTTTTTAATTATTTTTATACACCCTAGTGTCAACCTGTTTATTGTTCAGTTTTGCTGCTTCACAACCCCTCTGTTAAATATTACAGTCCTCTCACATTGCTGGTTTTAAGATAACGTTTCCAAATCATTGCTTCCATACTGAAACAGTTTTACGGAAAACCCTTGAGAAATACTAAGAGACTGCTGCCAGCATTTTGGATCTTCCCTTTCATGACTAAAGAAAACATATCTAAAGTGGTTACTTTTTTCTTTCTTTTCTAATTTCTTAGGGCTTTCACAACTCCTGGTTTCTGTTCCCCGATGCTGCAGGAACACCATTGCACCCTGGTCGCCCTGTGGAGCCCACGGAGCTTCCTAGGGCTCCCAGCACACAGGCACAGGAACGTGGCTTATTGCAGCAGTAAATGTGCTGGTGTCCTGCCTAATTGCGCTATGGGTTAAGACCATAAATGAATATTCCACTTTACAAACACGAGATTTCCAAGCCATCTATGAAAAAAATAAAAATAAAATAATAGCCCACAAGAATGCTGGAACACTTCAGAAAGAGGGATGTTTCCCCTCACTGTGGAAATGGTTTCCAGGTTTCTACATCTGGTCATTTCTGGAGGTTGCAAAAGTGAAAATACCGCTCCATTTCTCTCTTCCTTCTGGCAGAGGCCGAATTTGAAGTTGCACACAGCTGAAGAAGGCCAGCCTTTCCAGTTCAACGTGCAGACAAGGACCCATTCAGATAGAGAACTTATCCGGAAATAAAACACAGAAAAGATGTGTTGGAAGAGACCCTGTTTACCTGAAGAGGGGCATGGACACATTTATTCCCTCCCACCCCTCCAAGAAATACCACAAAGAGAATTTCTGCCCAGAGAAAGTGACATTTCTGTAGAAATCAAGGAAAGGTTGTACAGGGGCAATTTACATCAATTTTTCAAGAACTTACAAAATTATATCGAAGAGGAGCTATGACGATGGCAGCAACTACAAGTTTTAACTGACCAACTAGGACAACCAACAACTCCCTTCAGCGGAGGTATAAGCAAGCCCTGCAAAATGCACAAGTGGGCCAGTTTTATACAGCAACTCATACGTAGAATAAATTGCTCACACCAGATAATACCTGAAGTCCTATCTATGCTGAAAGGAATTCTAAATATAAACCAGTCTATTAATTTCATGGCCTTGCAATAATTTTGACAAACTCTGCTTGCTGTTAGAGATTACAGAGATGGAACTCATTTTGCTCAGTAACTACCCCACAACTACCAACATAGCCACCAACATAGTTAATGCTTGCAGGGAGGGACTACAGTGCATAAAGGGGAGGAAAAAAAAAGATAGAAGAAAAAAAGAAAAAGGACACTGCCCTGCCACACTCGCACATCCAACATGACATGCCTGATGTCTCCTCTCTGCCTGAGTGAGATTTCCCTGGATCACAAGGAACCAGGGAGATGGGCACTATGCACAGGCCGAGCAAGGCAGCAAGGTCAGCGAAGCGTCCTGTAGACAGACGATAAACAGTTCCCAGTCTTCAGTTATCAGCTGTGTTAAAGGCCAAGCCTTATTCGGTTTTATCATCCACTGCAGCTCCTGTGCTTGGATGGATCCTGCATCTTATTCCCACTTATCAAGCCTTTGCTGTTACCCTGTATCACTGCCTCAGAAAGTTCAGCCTCCAAGTGAATTACACGTCAACTGCTGGAAAAACCATTGAGCTTACTGACAAACAAAGCAGACACCCAGCCATGATCCTGGTGTTTTCACACTTTTTAAAACACAGGACTACTAACTACGAGCACTTAGTAGTCATAGTTAGTGGCTTATGGCTTGGTTCTCATCCATCTGAAGTGCTTAACAAGACAGGGAAATGGATAAACAATTACCCATTCAGGAAGCTGTTAGACTGCATAAAATAAGGAAAAGAAATGAGATTTTCTTCTGATAGAAGACAACATAATCATAAAAAATGTATGATTATTCATTTCTTTTAAAGATCCCTCTCTGCTCCAAATTAATAAACTTTAAGCATAAAAGACCAGCAGGTAATAAGTAATATTGCTTTAAGGCAAAATAAATACTATGTTACTGCAACCCTCAGCATGCAAAGTGACTCCAACTGTTTGCATATGCTGCAAAAGCAAGGTATTATTCAGGCTGCTCTCTTAAAGATTCGTTCAGTGAGAGGACTTCAAAGTTACAAAGTTACATTCAAAGAAAAAAAAGTGGCTGTCTGGGTGAGTAAGGAATACCTACTGCCAGGCAGCAGACAACCTGAGTAAATGGACATAAGGCACAGAGGCACCTTACTGAATTCCTTTAGCAAAATGAAGTTTGCCTGAACACTTTCAAGTGATCCAAAGTACATAAATAAACTCCTTATTACAGGCAGTTCTTTAAAAACAAAGTGAAAGTTTTAAAACTTAACAAACTTTTAACATCTTAGGGAACAGAAACCATGCTCCATCAGCACGTTTCTTTTTATTTATTTATTTATTTATTTCCCTTTTCTGTATGTGCATTTGTGTGCATATCCAAGAAACTACAAAATACACTTCTGTTATCAAGCCTTCAGCTCTAAAATAAAGACATGCTAACCAAAATAGGCCATTATGGATCTATACCTTATTAACACAGATAAAATGACTGAGAACATGGTAACTAAAGCAAAGCCTGAGGTTATTAATCAGGAACAAGTTTAACTTAGTGTAAGAACTAATGAGTACGATGAGCAATTACAGTTCAAGAAAACATGCAGAGAATATTTTAATATAACATAGAAAATAGTAGTTAGAAAAGAAATATTGGAATTCAGAAGAAAAAGAAAGAGACTGATGGAGCCAACAGACCGGTAACTAGGTTACACATGATCTTTCTGAAAAGACAATTAACATAAAGACAAACTGCTGTACAGCAAGTCCTCCTGCCCGCAGTTAGCATGCTGTACTGGGACTGGGTGACCAGGAGCAGAACAACGGCTTCCAAGGGAACCCACATAACCACTGCAGCAGAGCGGCAAGGGAGCGACTCTTGAGTGAGAGAGCCAAGTTTAAAGGCTGAGGAAGAATCAGAATGGTTTTGTACAGCCTTACCATCAGGAAAAATCCCAAACAGTTAAGATCCTGAACTATGAAGTAGCTTTTATTTTTATTTTATTTATTTATTTTTAATAGCAGCAGTGGTATTTATGACATCTGAAAGAAGCCTGAACAAAAACATCAGTCCTTATAGGGTGTATCCTTGACTCAGATTATGGATACACAGAAGAAAATTAGGGACAATTGCCAAGACACTGGCTCAGGCTTGCAGTTACCCAAACTTGTTCTTCAGTCCATCGCTGAAAATCTGGCTCTGCAGACAATAAGAGCAATGCAAGCAAGAAACAGGAACTTCAAATTCACATTCAGTGATTTGTAAAACGGACAGGTAATATCAAAGGTAAATATCAGTCACAATATAAGGTCCTGTCCACTAAAAAGACACATATTTACTCTTCCAAGTATCTAATCTGTTAAGTGACAGAAAACACACTGACTTGTAAATCCATGGAAAACCTAAATTAGATTGATTTTTCTTACCAGAAAAATGACTGATACAGAAAAAAACAGAAACATCAACAGCCAGATTCTCTCTATATAATCTGATAACTACCTCGCAGCCAGTGCATGTGTTTATTAAAGGTGTTTTTCTTCTCTAAAACCCATGGTAGAGAGCTCAAAGTATATACAGAACTTAAAATGACAATGTATAGAATTTAAAGTCCACTTTAAATTTTAATTTTGTGATCATTACAAAGAAATTCTTTAGCTGACTATATTCTGCCACAGGGGATAAGGGAAAAAGTTTCTAACAAATCCATCAAGATCACTAATCCAATACTAAGTTTGCCATTTTCAATCTTTCTAAGCTATATATAATCATGTACAAGATCTGTTGCAACTTTTAAAGGCATTAGACTAAAAAATTTTTTTTTAGTTTTATTGTGCCATCAAAACCCCAGATAAGGCTCCAAAGATCACTCTCTAGTCACTGTCAAGAAAGCTGGAGAACCCACAGAAAAGGAATACTATTCAAAACTTAAGTACTTACAGTTTTGATGAAGATGTATATGAACAAATTGCAAGTCTCAGGTCTTTGTATCAACTATATTTTTTCTATAAGCTTACTGAAACTTTACCAAACAGAGATAAAATAGAATGTTTCTTCCATCACATTAACCTTATCACTGGAATGGAAAAAGATAAATACAGATACTATGCATAAATACAACAGAATGCTGTCACAGATAGTAAGTGTAATAAAAAGAAAGTCTGAGAAACAAAGAAATCTACATAGAAATCAAGAAGAAAAAACAAATAAACCTAGCACAAATAATCAATATCAGAGAACACCAAGTAATTCATGTTACCTGAAAACCTCAAAAATATCATCAATGGAATCCCACATTCATTGAAGAAATTATTCAGATTGCAAATTGTGTTCTTTAGAGTTCTTTGCCCTTTATTTCATGAAGGAAAATTATACCTTCATTAATATCTAGTGATTAAATACATTTCCCCAGTCCCAGCCTTAAAATGGCAAGAGTATTGTGAGTGAAAAATAAATCCAACAAACTACCATTAAAACTAAGAGAGAGCAATGGCTCTTCCCAGGGTTGCTAGCAGCAGCACACACGATGCACAGAAATAGAAGCACAGAACCTTGACTTATATCATGCCTGTCTTTAACCTTAAATAACACTTAGCTTTATTATTAAATTGGGGGGGGGGAAGAAGGTATATACTACTAAAACACTGAATGTATATGCATATGGGAGTTGTGAGAAGGGAGGAAAAAGTGAGAAAAGAGCTGGGAATAAATAGTAGACAAAAGAAACAAGCCCAAAGAAATGGATCACTGTTCTTCCCTCAAACATGCACTAACTACATAGTGCATAAGAGTACTCCCTCATGCAGCTGCATCTATTCAAAGGTCAAGACTTTTGCTTTTCAACCATCCCCATCAATTCTTCTTTCCTGAAGGAAAGATTACAAAGCTGCCCCACAGCATGCACACTCTCAAACTTTGAATTCAGGAGTCCAGCCATGCACAGTGCAATACTGCATCAGGCACCATTAACACAGCCCTCAAAACTTAGCTGTGTAACATAGGATACTTAAAGAATATGAGCACTACAAACAAAAACCAGCTAAGCCAAGAGCTTCTGTAGACTACTCTGTGTGTATCAAAATACAATGGACATGTTAATAACACAACTGTTCCACTACATTAACATTCAAAGGACTCATTTCACATATTTTGTTATGTGATTTTAATTTAAAAGCGGAACTCCCTTCTCTTGATGCTTTAAGAGTGCTGGGGCAAAACCATTTTTGCTATACTGAAAGCACTCAGTTTAGAGGGAGCCCCTGAACACATGTCCACTTAATGAGGAAACATTTCACCTGATCCAATAAGTATTAAAATTTTTCATTCCCAAACATAGAATTGTATTTACATGAAGTACAGTCCTTAAAACAAGTGCCCCCAGCAGCATGAGGAATTTGATGAAACTTCTTCAACAGGAGAACACTAAATAAACATCGTAATTTAAACAGAACTACGCTGATGATCTACTTGCAATTACTTCCAACTGATTTGAATCTTTATTGTCCCCTCAAGCTTTAAACTTCAGAGGTGGAAAAAAGAAAATAAATAAATAAGACAACCAGGCCTTACTGGAGGAATACTAAAGAAGGAATTGTGAAACTTTCCTTAAACATATTCAAAACTAACCAAAACAAGCTCTTCTTTCTGACAAGATTCCAATTAAATTTTGTTTGGAAGTCTAATGAAAAAATGAGTTATTCCAGGATTTGTCCTAAAAAAGTAAGCTTAGAAATAATCTGATCATTAGCCAATATGCACATGTTCAAATTATAAATTGCTGCAACATATTTTCTTTCACAAAAGTCAGACGCTTCCAAAAGAGTTAAGGGAATTTTAACCCAATTGATAAATTATAATCCGACTCTCAGGCAGCCAAACTGCCATTAGATTGCAAAAGGAAACACATGCACCCTAGTGTACTAGGGTTGCTTACTGCAATTAAAATATGCTACGGGAAAACCAAGGCAGACAATCTTAACCCACTCCTGGGAACCTCTCCCCAGGAAAATCCTGGAGTTACTTGCAGGTTTTCAAATATCCTCTTAGGTTTTGTTATATATTATCGTGTTGATTTCATAATCAATTTTAAGGTATTAATTTCGTTAGGCTCAATCTACTTGCAAGGGTCAGAACTATTATTCTGATTAATTTTCTCTTCCACATCTTCAAATCACATTTTTCACACCAAGCTGGATCTGTACTTAAGTCACATTTTCTAAAATTCACTGTATCCTGAGATTAGCTTAGAGCTGTTAAAGGTACAAGGCTTAAAGTTCCTAGAAGTATTTTATATTTTCCTGCAGACAGTTTTCAGATTTATCATTTACTTTTCACAGTATACATCCAAGCTTCAGTACCAAACTTGGGGTATTTTTAAGTGGAAAATACTGATTTGGTTTAGGAGTGAGCCTTTTTGTTCAGCAGAAAGGTAGATCATACACTTTTAAGATCTTTTCTATTGAATTACAGTTACACTAAAATGAAAAATCTTCAAGTTTTCCTGAAGGACAGATATCATCTAACCTGCAACTACAAATATCCTCAATAGGACACACTCATTTTTGCAGATAATCCAAATACGCAGATCAAGCTGTACGCCTGGCTCTCACTGTTACTTTCTTTTTTAAATGTGACAGTGGGAGGGAAAACATAGTTCTGTTACTTACATCCCATCCATTGCGGTACATACTCAAACAGCTCACCATCTCTACAGCTAACTACTTTAGCTTTAATTCGGTTATTCTTTGCCCATGTACTATTTTCTACTCATTATATATTTTGTTATCTTAAATAAATGTTTAAAACAGAAAATAGGTATTTTCAAATATTACTCTCACCTTGAAGCAAAATTTTGTAGTTTTTACCACTAGTCTTTACCGTCTAATGAAATCTTACCAACACACAGCCAGGTGAGCCAAACCACCAAGAATGTGATTAAGAGCAAAACCGCGTTCAGTGTTAATTCTTTCAGCTATCTGTCCAAATTCTTTTGGACATACAACTTTTCATTTTACTCTGCTAAAAAAAAGAGTCTACAGTTTGCCTCCAGGAGAAAAAAAATGCTTCTGGACTCTTATCTCATTGCCTATATATGAATACACATCTCTCCACCACAACAGTGATCTGCTTTTTCAGTCAAACCCTTGTAGTGTGCCACCATTAGTCTCTAGCTCTCCTCCATCATGTACTTTTCGTCATTCAGAGAGACAGGAATGGCTTCCCTGTGCTTGGTTTTCCTCAAATAGAGAGCTACTATCAAGTGTCATTTGCTCATCCATTGCTTCAGATGATCTTAGAAGTGATATTATAACTAGAAACTGTTTATTTAGTGCCTTAGTATGTAGCTACATAGAATCAAAGAATACATAGTTGAGGCTGGATGGGACGCCTGGAGATCATCTACTCCTGTTCAGAACAGGATCAGCTACAGCAGGCTGTCCCAGAGTGTGTCCAGTTGGGTAGCTAAAGCCCACAAAATAAGAGATAAATGCTTACATTCTCTTAGTTCAGGATCTCAAATTGTCCTTGATTTACACTTAAAAGTTTGGACAACTGGAGTTATACTTGACATAGATATGCTGCTCTTGCACCATCACTTTGGTAGTTCATTGGATAAAACTGCCCTTCACGACTATGTGAAACACTTCTGGATATGCACAGAAACTTGCACTTGCTATAGTGTGGCCAAGGTTTCTGATAAAAATTTCACTTTCTGGAAAGGCTTCACTATTGCTAGGTTTAGTTCCTCCCCACTAAAAACCACTATGTAAACACGCTCACGTTTGGGGAGCAACAGAGCTAATAACAACTGCTTTCCTTCAAAGCGATATTCTTTGCCCCTTGCCTCTCCACTACAAGAAGCCAGCTGGTGCACAACTCACTGTACCAAACACCTCCTCTCCTGTCATCCTTCCCGCTCAATCTCTCTCCAGTGTCTTATTTACTCACTGCTAATTAGACAGCTGGACGTTGCTGCTGCTGCTTTGAAGAGTACCTACGTGACTGCTCAGCCAACACATATGCTGACTGGCCAGTTGACAGGCAATGTGAGTGATCTCCAGCAACAGCAGTAATTTGCATCTCTCCTCCATCTATCACTTTTTTAAAATGAAATTTTCTACTTGTGTCCAATATGGCTAAGTTACTCAATTATTTATACAGATATAGATGAAGAATAATCAGAACCAAAGAGACAGCACAACCATTCAAGCCTTCATTTTAAATAATTTGAAACAAAACTTTGAGACAGGAAAACCTGCCCTGTAAAATTATCATCAGCAATTTCTCTTCTCCTACAAGTCTACTTAGAAATTCTTCTCTTCCAAGTTCACTTCTTTCTTACTCATTTTAGGAAAATCGATCAAATTCCCTTGGAATTGTTCAGTTTGTGACGTGTTTCCAAATTCAAATATTACTAATAAATGCCAAACAGTGAGCAGTGCTCACTTATAGTGCTTTTTAAAACCTTTTTTATATTCAAATAGCAGAGTCATTGCCCATTACCTATCACACTATCTGCTTTGTCTTTTCTTCTGTTTAGGCAGTTTTAGAATATTTTCTGCCATCTCCAGGTTCGATATTTAGTGGCTGTATTCTATAGGCCTCCTGTCTTTTGTCTTTGTTTTACAGGGCTTTTTTCATAACTTCTGTCATTTTTCATAGTACTGAAAATTATGCTCAATATTTCAAAGTACATATGGGAAAAATGGCTTTCTGCACTAGAACACTGAACAATTTTTACACATTACTCCAGTTAACGTAGCTAAGTTATAAAAAGAATGGCTAATGAATAACACAAGTTCATTATAAGATTGTGCTACTGTAATCTTCCTAAATGCACATACAGATACCTCTGTTTGAAAGCTACAAAAAACTGAATATTTGTAATATGTTTAAAGGTAAACATTAATGGTTGCAGGTCTTACAGATAAAACACTAAACGGAGATTTTCAGGAGGAATTTCAGTGGAGATAAGATAGCAACTGAGGTCTTCAAATAAAGAGACTGAAAAATGCCTCTTAGGAGCCTTATCTTGAATAGGTTCACAAATTTTAACATCCATAATGCACTGAGATTACTTGGTGTATCAAGGTATGCACATTCTTAAATCTCCACAAAGTAGAACTGATTTTTCTCCTTTTTCCTTCCACTTTCTCCTTCTAGTATTTTTCATACTGTTAAGGGCCTGAATGCTAATCACTTCCTGGAAAACAGGAAACTCTCCTGAGAAAAACTGCACCAAGTTCTCCAGATTCTTACTTTTACAAGATCTTTACCTTCTAAGTTATTTCTAGGCTTGATGTTCAAGCAAATAACCTCTCACAGAACAAACTAAACAGATCATTCTTCCCTTTAATCTGAAAGGGACACCACTATTCTCCAGCAAGAGCTGGCCAGAGCTTTCTCAGTTGTAATCATTGTTATTGCAATTGCAAGACTGCAGAGAATTAGCCAAATAAAAACAAATCAAATTCATTTCACTTCAATGGTAAGCCATAAGCAGCAGCAAATTACAGGATAATTCACAGCAGACTGAAAGAGAAACAAGAGAAGGGAATGGAAGAACACAAAAAGCCCTCTTCCTCCATCCCCCAGACACCTCTCTCCTCCCTTGCCCTAATCATAGGATGGGCAGGGTGGCCAGGGAATAGCTCTAAGTTTGTCAGATACCTGCTGTGTTCCCAGAACCTCTGAATGACAGGAAGCCCTGTTCCACCAGAGGAGCGATATCGCCATGTTCTCTCTTTTTCTTCTGAAGATGTTTATTTTCAGTATTTATTTTAACCTATTAATGTAACATAGAATATCTCCTATATATAGCATTAGGGTTTTCTCAGCATTCCTGCCTCCCTCTGTGCAAGCCAGCAATTTCAGCCCACCTCATAATGGAAAAAGGAAACCTCCAAATGACATACCTGCCATTTCAATAACTGAATAGTAACCCTCTCTCCCCCCACCCCCCCAAAAAAAAACTTTTAGGCCAAAATCAATGACACACAAGCCTAACAAACAGGAAGCCTAATTATTCAAACATGTGCAACTGAAGCGATACAGAGTTTCATGGCAAAACTGATAAGGAGAGACATAAAAGACTAATGAGCCACCTGCCTATGCTCCACTACAGGACTAACAAAGGTCCCTGCAGAACACCTTCAGTATTGTTCAGCGAGGAGACAGAGCCTGGGAGACACCCCAAAAAATCATTCAGAGATGATGGGGGGAAGAAATGAACAGACAATGTCTGCTGTTCAAGTGCTTAATCCAGGCACAGAAAAAAAAAAGAAGAAAAAAAGAAAAACACGAGAGAGAAGAGCGTAACACACAGAAAACTGCATGATGTAGTGCAAAAAGAGCCAATTAAATGTACACAGGTTAGTGAGCAGCCAGACCCTCTTAGTGTCGTTTGATCACCAGCCTAGTGCTACGCTTACTACTTGAACAAATTGACAAAACTCTTCTTGCCTGTGACAGAGGTGACAAAGAAAAGGCCGTTGACTAAGGAGATGCAATCATCAGTGTTAAGTGACCAGTGATCAAAGAACTGGTCCTGCAATAATCAGGAGCAAAAGACGAAGGAGGGCTGACAGTGGCCAGCAGAAGCACCAGCCCTAGGAGGAAGAAGCCAACACCACCAACTCTCACATATTACTGATTGGTTTTCCAGTTTATTAGTAAACCATCTTTCAACCTACCTCTTCTCTAGCACTCTTTTGTACAAAACAATCTATGTACCCTAACAGCCTGTCCTAGAGGCAATGATCCCATTTCCTCTATTCATACAGAGCACATTGCTCACACTCAATAAACTGAGTTGTTGTTTCAAGCAGGGATGGCTTGCCTGCTACCTCAGAGCAAAAATTGTAGTTCTTCCTCAGACAGAACTGCACATAGGCCAAGTCTCCAGCAGCAAGATTTCCATAATACTTTACATGTTCCTACACTAGAGATGCTCGTCAGAGTGCTATACCTTGGTGAAGGGTAAGTTCTCTTTAGCTGCACCCCTCATCCCTTTCACTTCTGTGTTAACATACCCACTGAGGGAGGAAGAGACTGGGAGGGCAATTTAGAGAAACTTAAAAAACAGCAGAATTGTTGATCAAATTGAGAGTAGCAGTCTCTTAATATACTTTCATGATGGCAATTTCAGTGACCCTGCAAGCTCCAAATTGTTACTTTGGCCTTAAAACAGAGTCAGCACATTTGGAAGGAAACTGGGATTGCAATCGTGGTTAATGTTACTATGCATTTTAGAAACTTGTACCAGGGGACAGCAAACTAGTACAAGCGTTAAGATAGAAGGAAGATTTTCAATGGCAAGCAGCAGAGCACTGCAAAGGCAAGATACTGACAACATGGGAACCAGCAACACTGCCTCAAAAATGTGGTCTCACACCTTTCAGTCAGCTTCAGTACTACACTCAATTTATAATATAGAAAAACAAAAACACACTCTGGAAAAACTGAAATAACATCCAACATTTCACATGTTCTCCTCAGAACTAGTAGGAAATATTTATTTTATACCTAAGTATCCAAATTTCATGACATTATCACACATGATCAAAACTCATGTAACTGTACAGAATCCAGTGTGTAACATTCAATGGCACAAAAGGGCAAATTACCAAATTGCAAATTCCCTTGGAGAGCACTGCAAACTCCATGAACTTCACATGCAAGATTTCATTTTATTTGGATATCAGCTAACAGCCATCATTCTTTTTTCTTTAATCCCTTTTGGCATGCAAAAGTTAAAACAATTTCCTCCTTTTCCAATTCCAGATAAAAAAAGTAGTTTTACACCCTGTGCCTCAAATTCCCCAAACAGGTATACTATGTTTTCATTTCTCATAATATTTAATCAACTTTATTTCACTATAGACAAGCTTAAGAAGCCCCTTGCTACAACTGATTACAAGTAAGATAATACTGACATCTGATAAAGACTGACCTGATTGTCTAATTCACCTACTTTTCTGCAGGCCAAATTTACTGACATTTTATACAAATTCAAAACTGACTGAACCTGGTGACCTCCTTTTACCTCTGTAATTAGTCGTCTGTGCGTTTACAACCAGAAAAGCAAGTTGCCCCTTCACTTCCACTAGTTCAGCAGTCCACTGTGAACTGTAAATTTCAGTCTACTCAGCACCTACTAGCCAGAAAAGTACATGTACACACACAAACATACACAACCCCCACAAACTGCAACCTTTGAAGCCCACAAAATTAAGCCTGAAAAGGCCATTTAAAGATAAACTTCTCAGTTCTAAAAGGAGACACAACTTCAACAAAACAGCATTTTTATCATGCTTTTCTAAAAAAGAACAGTATAAAGGAAGGACAGTAGCAGAGTTGAGCACTGAAAAAGTCAATGAAAAAAAAAACAATAAGCTTAGTCTCCATCAATAACATCACAGCACAGTGTGAAAAGTATGATGCAAATGTATCGCTTTTCCTCTATAATGTAACCAAGAAGATTAGTAATACTTGGATTTAACTGCAGAAAATATGAACTCAAACTCTATGTACATAATCATGTTTTGGAAACCAACCCTACAGTTGCAAAAATACTTCCTATTACTAACGTAAGTTTTAAAAGATGAGATGAGTCAATTCTATTGAAGTTAAGCTCTGGATCTCCACACCAGTAAGCAAGATACAGATCTGAATTTCCCCAAGAGAAGCAAAGGGAAGGATCAGGTCAGGACACTGAGTTGCACTTCAAATTCCCATCTTAATAAACACTAACACTGTCAATTACAGCAGGCTGGGACAGACAATCATTAACAACCAGCAAATACACAGCCTCCTTCTCTGGACTTGTTCCCTCCGGGAAAACAGTTGGCAGCTTGTGCATCAGTCTTTAGCCCAACGTCAACCCTGAAGTTCCTCAGTCTGCCAGCCAACTTCTTACTGCAAACACTATGAAAACAACACAGTCCCATGGACCATCTTCCCCAACCTCGTGCACTAACTGGTCCCCCCAACCTTGCAGCAGTCAATCCCTTTTAGAAATCCAGGTTCCTGGGACAGTGGCTAATTACACTGTTCACCACCTGGACTCTCTATACCCAAGAGAAAAAGCAACAGCTTAACACAAAGGTATTTCAAGTGAGAGGATTAAGTTGTTTTGCACAGCTCTGTCATGAAACATGCATAATCTAAAAAGTTGCCAGCATTAACAGCCTTATGTTCAACAGTGTCAAGACTTTTGTTTTTTGTTTTTTTTTAATTAAATGCTAATTTTCATCATATATGAATTTCCTGTGGAAGTTCTTTTTTTTTTCCTAAGTCAAGTTGATTTGAAATCCACAGGAGACTTTACTGAATAGTTCTAGAAATTTGTATTTCTGCAGAAAACCAAAAGTCAACATTAAAATTCAGATAGAGAATTCCATCTCCTAAAGTTATCTTTTTATTTGCTTTTTTAAACCATCATTTTTAAATGGTGTTCCCCCCTTGGTCATTTATCATCCACAATTTTCTTCTACAAAGCTTGGTTACAAGTAGCTTGTTTTAAGATATTGATCAAACAATGACTAATGAACTGTGTCAACTTGAAAAGAAGGCATTTCCAATTTGGAATCCAGACATTAAAAAAAATGTTAGGCTGCGGTATTACACATTCAGGCTTTTACCAACCTTTGACATTTTGAAGTCATACGGTACTATATGTTAAGAATTCTGTCCATTTTCCTTGTTTCTTTGGCTTGTTCAACCTCAAGAAAAGAGAGTGCACAAGAAAAAAACAATTTCACCAGCCTGCATAAGATATTGCAGAAAACAGAGAAATTCAGTTTTCTAGCCTCTACCCACCATGAAGATCATAGGCCTGACCAGCAATATTAATCCCTTCTACATATAAATTTAAACTTAAGTCTGAGGAGGAAAAAGGAACTTATGATATGTTTGGGCCTAAACTCTCAGAAATACCTTAGCAGACATAATTCAATGCATTACTCACTGATTTTTGCTTTTCACAACGGGAAGAAAGAAAGAAACAGAACCTATCCAATCTTAGAGTGAAACTATGTTGAAAACTAAGTTCTGAATTAAAAAGCACAGTCCCAGAGTAATTAGAATTTGCTCAGAGCAGAATACTTCTACTATGGAAGGCCAGGGTAAAATGGGAAGACAAACTTTCACTCGGCCACATGAACGTTTTAAGTGAAGTCCGACTAACTACAAGTCCCAGCATGCAATGCAGGGGCACAGCAAACACAGGTCACTTCATGTCAGTCAGTTAAGAGTTTCAAGATCCTGGCAGGTTGGACACGTGAGGCATAGCTAAGAGGATTTTGTACTTTCTTGGTATGTAGGACCATTATCTACAAGACTCAAATCCACAAATTAGCGAGACTCCAAAATTCTGAAAGGAACATGCTTAAGTACAAGAAAGATATGTTAATTCAGAGGAATGTTTGGTGCTTAACTGCATTCCTCAAGAATTTTATTTCTGTTGGCTGGACTCCAATATCAACTGCTTACTGTAAATATATATTGGAAGCAATACAAGGAGCAAGAGTCAAAGTATCTAGGAGATACAAATAATAAAACAGCTGAGTGAGACTGTTCCTGTAGAGCAATCAGCTTTCCACTCTCCAGGGACAAATCTCTTTGAAGGAAACTCTGTCTGAAGCCTGTGACTAAAAAAGATACTCCACGCGTTTCATTTATTTTGTGCCAGCAATCAAGCAAATCCAGCAACTTAAAAAAACCAAAGAATTTGCAAATACTAAAAACAAACAAACAAAACACACGGAATCATGAAAGATAAGGCCTACTACACGCAAACTCTACCTCTGAGAATAAAGTTGTTTCATCAAAAGCTTTCTCCTACAGTTAATGCCTTGTGGACGTGGATCATAGTGACGCATGGGTAAGTGCTTGGTTTTGAAAGTGGTAACTCTTTTTTTCTAATTATTATTAACCACCATTAGAGCACAGGCGTCGAGGACACGAGGCCCGGCCTGGCCCGCCGCCGGCCGTTACAGCCGCGCCGGCCGTTACAGCGCGAGCGGCCCCGCCCCAACGGCTCGCGGAGCGCGGGGGCGGCGCTGGCCGCGGGGCCAGCCGGGCTCCCTCGGCGGCAGCGGGCGGGCTGCCGGGCTGGCCCCAGCCTCGGCGAGAGGAGGCGTCTCCCCGGCCTCGGCCGCTTTGTGAGCCACGATCTCGGCCCGGCCCGGCCGAAACTGAGGGCAGGGGAGCGCGGGGCGCAGGCAGGGCTACGGCGCCCCTCAACTCCGGCCGGGACCGCCAGCCGCCACTTGGCTCCCGACTCGCCGCGCAGGAGCGTCCCGCCCGCCGCCGGGCCACCGCCGCGGCTTCGCCCCGCCGCCGGGCCGCGTCCCAGCCCGGGGGCCGAACAAAAGGCACCAAGTTGGGCGGCAGCCCCGGCCGCCGCCGCCGTCCGGTGTCCGGACTGCGCCCGGCCGCGGTGCCCCGCGGAGGCGGCGGAGGGAGGGAAGGGGGGGGGGGGGGGAGGACGGGCCGGGCGCCGCTCGGCGCGGTGCCTCCCCGCGGATTACCCGCGCTAATGGGATTGAGCGGCGCCCGCGGGCTGTCCGCCGGGCAGCGCGGCCCCGCGGCTGTCACCGCCTGCGCGGGGGGCGCCGCCGCCGCCGCTGCCCCACGCCCTCGGCGCCCCGCGGGCGAGCCGCGCCGCGCCGCGCCGCCCCGGCCGCCGTGCCCGGCGGGGCTGGCACCACCCGCGGCCGCCCGGCCCCATTGTTCGCCGCGCCGCCCTTACCGTGCGCGGGGCTGGGGCTGGGGCTGCGCGGGCTCCCGCCGGCTCTCCTCGCTGCGGCTGGTGCAGGGGCAGTCGGGCTTGGCTGCCGGAGGTCCGAGCCATTAAAAGCTCCGCGGGGAGGAGGAGGAGGAGGAGAAGGCGGCGGCAGCAGGAGTGGTGGCGGCGGCGGGGGGAGGAGGAGGAGGAGGAGGACAGCGGGGGGCTCGCAGGAGCAGGGTCGCCATGTCCGGCTTTGCAAGGGGGAGTCCGGCGGGCTGGGCGCCGAGGAGGAGGAGGAGGAGGGCGGGCGGGCGGGCGCCGGCGGAGCCTGCTGCCGCCTGCGGACCGGGGGAGCGGGAACTGGACGCCGCTCCGCCGCGGCTGCACCTCCCCTAACCCTGCCCCCTCCCGGAGGGGGAGCCGCCGGCGGCAGGAGGCGGCCGAGAGCCCCCTCCAGCGTTCACAGGCGGCGGCGCGCCGTGGCGAGCGGCCGGGGCGGCCCGTGGGCGGGCAGGAGCAGGAGGAGGACGAGGAGGAGGGGGACCATCGCCCTGTGCCGGGTGCGGTACCAGGGGTGCGGCACCTCCCCTCCTCTGCCTCCTCCTCCTCCTCCGGCAGGCGGGGCGGCGGGAGTGCCTGGCTCCCCGCTTGGGCGTGCTGGCCCAGGGGGAGCGGGGACCCCCGGGATCGTGTCCCCCCTTTTGGGGGCACGGAGGGTGTTCCCAGCATTAGGAGCATGCAAAGCGGGGACATGGGTGCCCAGCAGGCGGGCCGGGCCTTGCTGCCCTTGGAGGGGGACCTGCATCTCTGAAGGACGGGACCTGCATCCCTCCGTCAGGTTTACTGGGAGGCAGCCCTTCGCATTCAGTCATGCTCTAAGACCCCATGCTCTTGGGCACCAGAGAAACCAAAGGGCTAGGTAGCGCCTTCACATTTTCTGGTTATTGGTCAAGTAACCTGTGTTCTCCCTCATTAAATGACCACAGACCACAGCGCTGTAAAACTGAACAAGTAGTAGCAGTCTGCGCTTGGAGGGCTCTCTCAAAAAGGTCTCCAGTCTGTCAGTTGAAAGGAGATGCCAGGCAAAAGCTGGGTCTGGGAGGACACCTTTTCCAGAGATGCTGTGCATTCCCTCAGAGAAGACCTGGAGCTATGATGAAAAGGTCTCAGACGCATCTAGGACCAGCGTAACTATCTGCTCTTACAACACTGCTCTCCATTTACACAGCTGCAGCATTAGGATGTGTATCTCTTTAGGCCTTTTTCTAGATTCTACCCAAAATTCACTTGGAAGATGACTGGATGGTGCACTTGTATGAGTGACACAAAGGAAAGACTTCAGGTCTTTGAAGTTCCCTCAGTAACCCAGCAGGGAGCAGTGAAGCAGGAGCGTGCAAAGTAATCCAGACCCTTCTGAGCACCTAGCACTTATAGACCATTTGAGGAGCCCAGTTAGCTCCGCTTTTTCATCCTTGGAGGAGAGAGGAAAGATATATCAACGCTATAAATATTTTCTCCTCTAAGGCTTGCCCGTGCCTAATTCCAAAAGAAGGACTCCTCTGCTGTTGACAGTACTGCCTCTATGCACAAACACCTCACTACAGATACCTCGGTGCATGTGCCAGCCAACTTTGTGAGATCAGGTGGCAAACTTCATTTCCTCAGTCAGTTCTGAAACTTCAGCCAACGTACGTAGATTACTGACTGAAAGGCTGGGAATCGTCCTTAGCTGTCGGTATTTGATAGGACAGTGACCACTGTTATTTGCCCCAGACTTTTTCCTGCAAGAATCTATGATCTACCTGTAAAAAAGTTTAACGTTCACATTCTAACAATATGAACTGTGATTAAAAAGCACTAAAGTAATTTAAAAAAACTTTTTTCAGACACTTCTGTCAACAGCTTTAACTGTTAATTAAGGTACAATTAGGGTAAGAGCAACGGTCAGCAGTAGCACTTGGAATTTCCTGGTACACTTTATGTACACTTTCAAATCACTAATGCTTCATTCACACCTAACAAAGAGTTGTTGTAATCTGTATCAAATGAGTGAGATCATCTTCAGTGCCTTCCAAGTTTGAGTGACCTTGAAACTTTTCTCAATGCTACCAGAAGTAACAGACTGCCCTGCAGCTACTGTACATTTATTACTGAGCTGCAAAAAGCAACAGTGAAGTATTGTCCTGAATGGTGTACTTACTGAAACATCAAAGATGGCAACATGTTGTTCATTTCTCCAGGAACCATATGTTCGTATGTGCCTGTATGTGTTTTATTTATTTGACCCTTGCTTCTGATAGTCAGAGATCTTTTGAAAGTAGCAGGCACAACCAGGAACTAACATCTAAACAGACTCTACTGTCTGTCCTGCGTGGCATTTATCCAGTCAGTCATAAAGTCATCTTTCCCCCATCCATTGACTCTTTTTACAGTACTAAGTAGCAATTTTTCTCTGGAAAGGATTTCTCTCTTGGAAATTACACATAGCAGCAGCTTGCACTCTTCTGATGTGAATGCTAAGAAGAGCATTCACTATCGCTGTTAGACTCCTGTAGTACACAGGGTCACATTTTTTTCCCTACTGAATGACATGCGGAGTTTGCTGGGACATCAAAAAAACATCAGAATTTGAGAGAGAAGGTATTTGTTTTTGAAAAGTGTCTGAAATTTGAAAAATGGTTCTGCTTGGTTCGCTCTTTGAAAGAAGAAAAGATAAGCCTTGTCTGCATCCACCGGCATAGAAGAGCTGGAACTGAGCTGCCGAAAAGGCAATCCCAAAGTGGCACCACGGTTCACGGCCGCTTTACCTGATAAGGCAGAACCCAAGGGAAGGGAAGCAGAAAAATACGTAAGAGAGTTCTGCTGCCTTGCGAGATTGTCTCTCTGTTCCTTCTGTCTCTTCCGCTGCGAGGAAAGAAAGAACAACAGCTAGAGTGGATGCAAATACTGATTTGTGGAAAGCCTTCACTTTTTAGAATTTACTTTTATGCTGCGATGATTTGTGGTTATTTTTTCATTGAAGCTTCCTTACATTTACTGTAGGGTTCTAGAAGGTGTGTATGTATACAGACAGTTATGGTAGAGTACCTGTAAATTCACATTTTCACCTGCCTTCTGGGAACTTGTCCATCTGTGCTTAGTCAAACTCAGTGATTGGACTCAAAACCCAAGAACGTGAATTAAATTCTATGGTCTAGTTTACACAAAAGTCAAACTAGACTCTTAACTGGTCCTTCTGGCCTTAAAATCTATGTCCCTTCTGCAAATTACATTAAAAATATGTTGAGTTCAAATCTTTTCAGTTTTATTAAAGAGAGAAGCTGAGATGCTGCCTAATAGAAATATGTGATATCAGCTAAGTCTTTTGTCTAGTAATTCTTTTTCATAAAACATTCCACAGATGTTTTCCTGGGAGCCTGAACTTTTTTTTCACAGATTCTTTCAGCAAATACTTTTGTGCTGGAATTATCAGTGTGTTCTTGTGTAAATGTGATTTGGGGGTCAATTTTGCAAACCTGAGGCATTTGATTAGTCAGTTTTAGACTGTCTGTTGTGTATCTTTATATTAAGTCTTGTTAACTCCTATGTCTTTGTTAGTTCAGTTACAAGAGTATGCCAGAGTTCTCCATCCAATTCTTTCTGTATCATTTCACCATTATTTTTATTACACATTTGCTCGTGTGCATTCTTTGCCCCACATCGGTGACTTTTGCTTGCAATTTATTTTTGTCTATGACTTTTCAATATATTACTGTCAGCGGGTATTAAAGGTATCATAGTTTTTTTTTTTTACTGAGGTTACTACTGTTGAATTGTTAATTCTTCTTGTTTCTACATCCAAATGCAACATCAAACTGTAGCTAGGAGCAGTGGTGGTTAACAATTTTTGTAATAATATGTAATCCTAATTGTAGATTATGTCTTCTCTTTCAAGAGAAAAACAAAGGAAAAAAAAACAAATTAAAGATCAGCCAAATAGCAAGTGAGTCCATTTATATTCTTAAATTTCAGGAATTTTATTTGAAAGAAGCCATTGAAAAGAAGCTATTTAAGCACAGCCAGCTAATGAACAGATTTTGTTATTTACTGACTATTTAAAGTGTATAATAATGAATTGAAAGAGAAGCTTTATAATGAGACATGCAAAAGTTTCCATAGTACTCAAGAATTTATATAAAGGGAGCTTTTGCATATCATATTAGACAAGATTATCTCTCTCCCTTCAATATTAATGCATTAAGGGTCATGATGTTGGCATTGTATTTTTCCAATGTATTTGTCTGTTTTGAGATTAATGCAGTTGTTGTTAGCTCTATTTCGTGCTAAGATTATCACCAGTGAACTCATTAATGGATGAATTATCCCTAAAACTTTAGATTGAAAGGTTCACTTTAAATTAGCGAACAATTTAGATTCCCCAAAACTACATAGATTTCACCTTTTCTCCTGAATGAAGGGAAAGAGAACACTGGATATCAGGACAAAATATGGTTTCCTTCCATGTCAACATTCCTATTAGGAGCAATGCATCTTTTATGTCACGATGAGGGAAGAGAAGAAGTGGCAACGGAAGGAGAAAATATTTGCAGATATGAAACGAATTTATGTTTTGAGGAGCAAATAAAAATAATAGTAAAGAAGAGCTGCTATCAAGTACTATTAAGCCTGTCATGCACAGTGCAATGTGTTTGACAGGAATAAAAGCCTAGAATCTCCCCATTAAATGTGGTTAAAAATACACAACTAAACAACCACGTTAGTCTTTCAATACTACTTTTGAGAAGAAAACTAAATCTGTTGTTTGAAATAAGTCCATAGTATTCAGAATTTAGAGTGAATTCCAAGCATCATAGTTCATTTTCTTTCCAGTGCTTGTGTCATTTTGCTCAGAGCGAACTATTATCTGTAAAAGAAGGACATACTTTCAGACTGGCTGTGCCACTAAATTAATTAAAATTTCGGAAGTCATTTAACGTAGTTATAAAAAAGAACCATTTAAATACCTGGACTGACATAAACAGATATTGTTCTAAAACAGAGGAAAAGTGCTGGTTTTACAGCCTCTCAGAATTTATGGCATGAGTAAACACCACTAAACAGACTTATCTTGCAATTACAAATGTCGGAACAATATAGAACTTTAAATATGGCTTTTACATTATTAGGCAGAAGATTCCCTTGGAAGTAATATCCAGCTGGCCCTTCCCCCCAAACCTGTGTTTTTGCTGTTACTTTTGGCAAAGCATCTAGAACATAATGGTGTTTTTGTGTAAATTCTTCTGGGATAATCCTCATTTGTGAGTGATGGTGGGGCAACCTTATCTAATGCTCTGTCACGCTGAGGCTCTCTCATGGGTCCTTTCTAACTTTATATTGGATGACAGACAATTTATTTTTGCAGTGGGTAGTTACTATAGATGTCTTAATTGCCATTTTAGTCACTGTCCTATTTTTCTTTTTTTTTTAGTGTTTAGACTGTCTAAATCTGGCTGGAGGGAACAACTGTAAAAGCTGTCAAGACAAACATCAGTTCAGCATATGATCTTGCTATCTCAGAGTGCAGTATCTGAAATCAGCCAGTTCTTCTAAAGGTCAGACCAGAGGCCGGGTGATTTATTTGTTTCTCGTATGTTATCAGAGTGAAGAGAAACAAAGCCATCTATTTTCTATTTGGACTTAATACAGTTAATGAAATTCCTTTTCAGAAGGGATCTGTGAAACTTTCTGTTCAGAAAGTGAGAGATATTCAATAATTTACAGAAAAAATATTTCACTGTGGATAGCTTAGCAAGATCTGCATAATTTATGTTCAATAAATCAAATAATCAAGTAATTAGAGATTTGAAAAGCATTTATTTTCCTGCATTTTATCTTTTATCCACTGCAATTATTTTTTCCAGAATCAAAATTCTAGTGCATGAAAACACAAGAACAATTCAAAAAATAGAATTAAGAATAATGGGAAGCATCACTCCCATTTTACAGATGAGAAAAATTATCTTCACAGTCTACTTTCTGCTGTAGCCTACCTTCAAATCAGGAAAAAAAAGTTTCCTTAAGGATCAGGTAGCTTTAGTCTACAATTTTTCTTTCATCAGCTCTCATCAACCTGCCGATGATGAGTTGTTGATCCTGTTCTTCCCTGGTAGCTCGTCTGTCCAAAGATCCTATTTAATCTGTTGTATGTCTGTAGCAACTTGGGCTTTTCCTGTTATTTCTGAATGTGAATGATGAATGCTATCTAATTTTCTATGTTCTGATGCTGAAGGATGCACAAGAAACAGTTTTTGTTTACAGATGAGATGGGTCTTTTAGTTTTCTGAGATGCAGGGTATAAGAGAAGAAGGTATGAATTTTTCCCATGTCCAATTTCTTCACCTAATATAATCGAGCAACTTTTTCAAAATTCATTATCACTACTTCCACTTAGATAATTTGTTTTCTATATTTAAGAGGAAAAAATTCCTCGTCTGTTGTTATGAGCACTTGCTTTCTGTTTCCTCAGTTAGCGGGCTGCATATCACATATATCTGCTTATTCTCTTTAGTATGATGTTCCACAGTCTTTCAGTTTGTTGTACATTTTCCACTTCATAACTATTCTAAATATGAGAGTCGCTGTTTAGTCTGGCAAAGAAGCACAGAAAGCAGTGATTTCTGGTTTACAAATAACCTTTAGGATATGTTTATCCTCTAAAAATTTCTTAATTATCTGTTGTGATCATTTGCTATTTTCAGGAAAACAAGCAAAAAAAAAAAAAAAAAAAGAAAAATAATGTTATTTATTAAATATTAGGTTTCACTGTGAACATGAGCTTAATAGATAACTGGATTGAATTCACTGCACTCAAGTAGGGCAGGCTTAGCCAGAGTAGTTCCTGGCAAATGTTTTAATGCGCCAGGATTTTTAATAATAGTTGGTACTAAATTTATCCAATTCTTCATCATAAAGATGTCTAACATCTCCTGCTTTTAAATTCTGAAATGCACTGATATTTCTAATTGCTTTATCACTGCCTATTTAGTTTGTTCCATCCGCAGTCTCTCTATAGTTGCCGACAATACTGAGTATTGCACATCTATATTGTGCCATATCTCCCTCTGGCACTGGAGAGGAAATCTTAATCCCTGTTTCCTGCTGTAATGCCTCCTCCTAAAGAGGCAGACCAGCAACAAAGGAACTGCAGTTCTCATAAAACTACAGTAATATTAAAATGGTTTAATTTTCTACTAGGGAAAGCCAGAGTGCCTCACTACATGCCTTACACAAAAGATCAAAGAGCAGTAGAAAGTAATTTATTTACTAAAAGTCAGCATTAAGATTTGCCACCTTTGAATACCTAAAAAATCCATTAGCTCCTTGAAAAAAGTGCAGACAAAAAGAATAGAGCATTTTATTATGTTTCTATTGCTTATGTATTTCTCCTTTGTCTTTTGAGTAGTATTTGTGTGATGCTCATCACTATCAAGGTAAGAATGAAATTTTTCCTTTGATGGCCACAGAGGTAGTGCCTACATGAACATTAGCAATGAGATATGTTTTATTATTTATTCATATTCTTGTTCATCTTGTACAACCTAAGTGAAAAAGCATTCCTATCTCATGAAGCACTGCACAAGCATTATAAAGATAACATGTCTAAGGAGAGTCTGATCTATATAAACTGTGGGAAAAAAAGTGGACAACAGGAGTAGTGTAATGAAGGATGTGTACAAATGGTCATATTAAGTCTAATGAAAGAACTGTTTGTCTAACAGAAAACAAAGAAAGGGAGTCTGAGGGAAAGGACACAAGAAACAGGACTAATATAGTGTGATCTTTCCACTAGCATACTCTCACAGCTTCTGACAACCAGTGATTTATGAACTTATTGAGCAAGAAATTTCATTAGGAGTGCTATGCTCAATAACCATTAATAATCCTGTTCATAAGGAATTGGTCTGCTTCTTTTTTGGCTTCCAGGAATGTCCATCAGGAATGAGTTTCATGCTTTAACTGGAGTGTGTGAAAAAGTGCTTCCTGATGGTTTTACACATCCTGTGAAATGCTTTATTGGGTACTCATTTACCCAATTGGGTACTCATTTATGTTAAGAGAAAGAGCAAACTGTTCCTCATTTACTTATTCTATGACATCTCCTTGGAGTTGTCACCTTTTTCCAATCTGAACTGTCCTAGCCTCTTTTCATTTCACCTTGCGTAGATGCACTCCACACTTGTTACGTCTTTCTCAGTCTTCTCTCGTTCAGCTCTATCCCTTTTCAGGTACCAACATCAGAACTGTGTGCAGTAAACAAGGTAGAGGTGCTTGTCTTTAAGCAGGGCAGCCGTAGCAATAGCAACTGCTTGTTTTAGTAGGCAGCGGCAGGCTTAGCTCCCATCTTAGAAAGGAATAGAAATGGGAATTCTAGCAAGTAAAACCAGCTTAAAAAGTCATTTAACATTGCCCCCTTTCCATTCAACAATCATTCCTTTCCACCCTAATTACGGTATTACCAGAGTAATTTAGGATTTAAGGCAAGATTAATCATAACCCTTTTCAAAAGATTTGATGAGAGCTTGCGTGTATTAGGAAGTTAGTGGCTGTATTTCAAAATAAGGAAAAGAGAACATCTTTAAGTGCCCAGGTCTCATAGTTGAGGCATGAAGCCCAGATATTTGCTGTTATGTTGAATTTTCAATACCCTTCTCATAAGGAAAAATGTTGGCAGCTGGGTTAAAGAAGGAAAAAGCAAACTCAGAACACACAACTGAAAACAAAGAATCTTTTCCAAAGGACTAAAAAGGAACTCAGATTCCATCAGACTAAATACTATAGACAAGATCAGTGACAAATAAGCCAGGACAAAAATACACTTTTACACATATTAGGACTTATAAAACTTTATTAAATGTTTATCTTAGGAAAGAACAGTTATAGTGCACAACTACTGAGGATTCTGTTTTATATTCAGCCATAAGAGTGAGAGGCTGAGTCTGATTCCCAGGAATCTGATGTTTTGGTCTAGGCCATTTTATATGTTTTGTTTTAGGGTAATAATATTCTGTGAAAAAATTTTATTTAATAGCCATGAGATAAAACAAGGGATTTCATCTTCTTGGATTTCATATCTGTTTTCTTTCCAGTTACCCATTTTTGTCTTTCAGTTTTAAATGTATTTTCTTATCTCCATTCTACCACCCCCAACAATGTCATCGTCAAGCTTTTGTTCATTTTAAGACAGACATCCACATTTTTTTGATGTTAATTTAGAGCCCAGGAGCTCATCTACATAGCCCCAGTTCCTTTTCATATGCTGCCAGAGACTGGCAGGCAACCTAGAATTAAACTCATTTCCTCCTTACCCTGTAGATGAGGAAACGTGGTATTCCCCATGTGGCAAGGAGAAAATTGTTATAACTCTCTCAATCTACCATGAGACATTTTTTATGCAACAATATATGGAACAATATATATTTGATTCAGACTTTTTAAAGACAAGAGAAATGGGAATATGGAGAAGACCTGGTTAAAACATTACAACACTCTCTCTTGTTTTTCTCTTCTGTGATTGCAGTAAGCAGTTCTTAAGACAAACTACTTGCCCTGTACATGTGCTTTGTCAGTAAACAAAAGTTAGTTTTACATCTTTAGTGTAAAATGGACTTATTTAGAAGCTTTTAAGAAAAATCCTTCCTTCAGGCTTTTAATATTACCATTCTGAATGGAGAGAATCAAGGGACTATCAAGTAAGCAAAGTTCTTCAATACAAATGCATAGCATTCTAATGTTCGGTTGTATCATCTCCATCTACCGGCCAGAAGTAGCTTTACTAGAAGCACAGAACTGGTGAAATATAAACATTCTATCCATATCCTTTAAGCTAACTGTTGATTTGGCCTCATTTTAGCAATTTCTTTTAAACTTTTCAGAAATATCAACTCCTAAGCACACTATTTTGGCATGATAATTCATATACAGATAATCATCATTACAAAAATCACCACTAAAAATGTCTCTTGGTATTTTATCATCATTAGATATTCAAAAATAGTGACTGCACAACTTTACTTAAAGTAATTGAGGAGAGATTAGCTTCCCCAAATCAAGATACTGTTTTGCAATCACATTTTTCACAGGTCTGAATTAGCCTTTTTGGTTGGAAAATTACTGTTAGTTTTTAAAATAGTATATGAAGGCAGAGTTACTGAATGCCTTCTTTGCTTCAGTCTTCACTGCTAAGGGCAGCCCTCAAGAATACTAGAGCCTGGAGGCAAGAGAGAAAGGAAGACTTTCCTTTGGTTGAGGAGGATAGGGTTAGAGATATTTTGGGCAAGCCTGATGTTCACATATCCATGGGCCCAGATGAGATGCACCCATGGGTCCTGAGGGAGCTGGCAGATGTTGTTGCCAGGCTGCTTTCCATCATCTTTGAAAGGTCCTGGAGAACTGGAGAGGTGCCTGAGGACTAGAAGAAAGCCAATGTCACTCCAGTCTTCAAAAAGGGCTGGAAGGAGGACCCAGGCAACTATAGGCCAGTCAGCTTCACCTCCATCCCTGGAAAGGTGATGGGACAGCTCATTCTGGATGTCATCTCCAGACATATGGAGGAAAAGAAGATGATCAGGAATAGCCAGCATGGATTCACCAAGGGGAAATCCTGCTTAACCAACCTGATAGCCTTCTGTGATGGAATGAGTGGCTGGGTAGATGAGGGAAGAGCAGTGGACATTGTGTACCTTGACTTCAGCAGGGCTTTTGACCCTGTCTCCCATCACGTCCTCCTAGATAAGCTCAGGAAGTGTGGGTTAGACGAGTGGACAGTGAGGTGGATTGAGAAGTGGCTGAAAGGCAGTGCTCAGGGGGTTGTCATCAGTGGCACAGAGTCTAGTTGGAGGCCTGTGGCTAGTGGCATCCCCCAGGGCTCAGTACTGGGTCACATCCTGTTCAACTTTTTCATCAGTGACCTGGACGAAGGGACAGAGTGCCTCCTCAGCAAGTCTGCGAGTTCGCTGATGATACCAAGTTGGGAGGAATGGCTGATGCACCAGAGGGCTGTGCTGCCATTCAGAGAGCCCTGTTCAGACTGGAGAGTTGAGTGGAGAGGAACCTCGTGAGTCCTGCACCTAGGGAGAAGTAACCTTATGCACCAGTACAGGGTGGGGGCTGACCTTCTGGAGAGCAGCTCTGCAGAGAATGACCTGGGAGTGCTAGTGGACAAGAATTTTGATTATGAGCCAGCAATGTGTCCTTGTGACCAAGAAGGCCAATGGTCTCCTGGGGTCCATTGGAAGAGTGTGGCCAGCAG
This sequence comes from Rhea pennata, assembly GCF_028389875.1. Classification (NCBI taxonomy): domain Eukaryota; kingdom Metazoa; phylum Chordata; class Aves; order Rheiformes; family Rheidae; genus Rhea; species Rhea pennata. The sequence continues at coordinate 160,435,641 of NC_084663.1, forward strand.
GTGGAGGGAGGTGATCCTGCCCCTCTCCTCAGCCCTGGGCAAGCCTCCTCTCGAGTCCTGTGTCCAGTTGTGGGCTCCCCAGGACAAGAGAGACTTGGAGCTACTGGAGAGAGTCCAGCATAGGGCTATGAAGATGATCCGAGGGCTGGAGCACCTGCCCTATGAGGAACGGCTGCGAGAGCTGGGCCTCTTCATCCTGGGGAAGAGAAGACTGAGGGGGGATCTTATCAATGTGTACAAGTACCTGAAGGGAGGGTGTCAAGGGGACGGGGACAACCTCTTCTCAGTTGTCCCACGTGACAGGACAAGAGGCAATGGGCAGAAATTGAAGCCCAGGAAGTTCCGCCTGAGCGTGAGGGGGAATTTCTTCCCTGTGAGAGTGACGGAGCCCTGGCACAGGTTGCCCAGAGAGGTTGTGGAGTCTCCTTCTCTGGAGATCTTCAAGGCCTGCTTGGATGCAACCCTGTCTACCATGCTCTAGGTGATCCTGCTAAGCAGGGAGGTTGGACTAGATGATCTCCAGAGGTCCCTTCCAACCCTACTGATTCCATGATTCTATGACATTGTCCAAAGACATTTTGATTTCGTGGTTTACTAGAGGCAAAAATTCACTGTACTTGAAGCAAGGTTACAGATAGCTACTTGAGTGAGAAAGCAAAATCATGAAAATCAAAACTGCCTTGAATATGCTAGGTCCTACCATACCTTCTTGAAAACATGTGGAAAACATTGCATTACAGACTTAACCCATAATGTTAGGAACAGATCTGATGATAGTCTCCTCAGAGCGGAAATTGTCATCTCTTGCCTCCAAAAGAGATGGATTTTACATGAGCTCCAGTCTTGAAAGAGCACTGTGAGACTGTCATCCCAAGCTGCCCACTCACAGTCTAGTTTTCTAAGTAGAATAGCTAAAAGGGCATTTGATTTCTTCTCTGTATAGCAAGAAGGAATTTTGTTAAACATACTATCTTAAAGATGATCTTTGCCCAGCCTCTTCTTTGTGCAGAACACTATTATTATGTTGTCCATCGTTACCTGGATCTAGTGATGCTTGCTAGAGAGGGCCACTTAGCATGTGCTTTGCAGAGTGTGTATTTCTAGCACAATCATGAGTTTTCTTAGGGGCAGCAAAGATCCTGCCTATTTAAGATGCTAGAATTAATTAATTCTGTATTTTACAGGAAAGAGTTTGTTGCCCAACCAACTCAGCTCTATGGAGACAGCGTATAAGTCCTGCCAACGCTGGAATTCTGACAGGGATTATCACTATCAGTATCAGCAATACCTGTCTGTAGCAATACCTGTAATTAGAAAGACCATTCTGGAGGCCAAAGCACTGACAAGGGTAAACCCCCCAAACATAGGCATCATGGTCCATGAAGAAACACAACGCTGCCTGTGAAAACGACATACAGAAAAGTGTTCTAAAATTAAAGAGACAAAATCTAGATTTCCTACATTAATAATTGTATTATTACTGAGGTTAGCATTTTTGTATTTAAATGTATAAAAATACACAGCTTTCTCCAGACATGAATAGTTCTCCCATTCCCATACCTCTTCTGATGTCAAAAGAGAGTCTGTAAAGAACTTTTCCTGTAGTAAGAGCAAACCAAGTTTATGCTAGGGCTGTAACCCTGCTGTCTCGTGATGAGGGCTCTTGTGACAGAGGAAAGTGGGTTCAGTAGTGTCAAAGAGGACCTGTTAATAGTATCCAGAAGTCTGAGGCCAGAGAGAAATCTACATCACCCAGTGACAAAGGGAGATACGCATGGAGGTAGATTGCACCACTCTGGAATTCAGAATATCTAAACCACGTAGTTGAATAGTGTAGATTAGGTAGTAGACAATTTATGATGGACCTGACATGAAACACCTCAATTGTTTATGAACTTTTGTTGAGAGCTGAAATGATATTCACATGTTGTCCAAATATGTAGGGATAAGACTAGAAAGGCCAAAGCCCATTTGGAAGTTAATCTGCCAAGGGATGCCAAGGACAGTAAGAAGGGCTTCTGTTAAGTACATCAGTAGTAAAGGGAAGACCAGGGGAAATGTGGGCCCACTGCTGAATGGAGCAGAGACCATGGTGACAAAGGACACAGAAAAGGCTGAAATACTGAATTTTCTTTCTTCCCCTTAGCCTTTACTGGTAAGACCAGCCCTCAGGAATCCTAGCCCACAGAGACCAGGAGGTCTGGAGAGAGGAAGAGTTTCCCTTGGTGGGGGACAACTCGGTTAGGGATCAACTAAGCAAACTGGACATACACAAGTCAGTGTGGCCTAATGGGATGCACCCACGAGTGCTGAGAAAGCTGGTGGATGTCATTGCTAGGCTGATTTCCATCATCTTTGAAAGGTTATGGTGATGGGGAGAGGTGCCTGGGGACTGGAAGAAAGCAAGTGTCACTCCAGCCTTCAAAAAGGGCAAGTAGGAGGACCCAGAGAACATCAGGCCACTCAGCCTCACCTCCATCCCTGGAAAGGTGCATAAGAAAGTGGATGCATAAAAAGGTGATCAGCATGGATTCAGCGAGGGGAAATCCTGCTTAACCAACCTCACAGTCTTCTATGATGGAGTGACTGGCTGGATAGATGAGGGGAGAGCAGTGGATGTTGTTTGCATTGACTTCAGGAAGGCTTTTGATAATGTCTCCCAGAACATCCTTCTAGGCAAGCTCGGGAAGTACAGGCTAAATGAGCAGTGAGGTGGACTGAAAACTGGTTGAGTAGCAGTGGGTTGTGATCAGTAGCACAGAAGTTAGTTGGAGGCCTGTAGCTGGTGGTGTCGCCCAGGGGTCAACACTGGGTCCAGTTTTGTTCAACTTATTCATCAGTGACCCAGATGAAGGGACAGATGCACCCTCAGCAAATGTGCAGATGATACAAAACGGAGAGGAGTGGCTGACACACCAGAGGGCTGTGCTGCCATTCAGAGGGGCCTCAACAAGCTGAAGAGATGGGCAGAGGGGAACCTCATGAAGTTCAGCAAATGGAAGCGCAGAGGCCTGCCCCTGGGGAGGAATAACCAGGACAGGCTTGGGGCTGAGGTGCTGGAAAGCAGCTCTGTGGAGAAGGATCTGGGGATCCTGGTGGACAACAAGCTGACCATGAGCCAGCCACGTGCCCTAGTGGCCAGGAAGGCCAACGATATCCAAAGGTACATTGCCAGCAGGTCAAGGGAGGTGATCCTATCCCCTATACTCAGCCCAGCTGAGGCCTCACTGGGAATGCTGGATCCTGTGCTGGGCTCCCCAGTATAAGAAAGATGTGGATGTACCTGCATGAGTCCAGTGAAGGGCTGCTAGGATGATGAAGGGACTGGAGTATCTTTCATGTGAGGAAATGCTGGGAGGGCTGGAACTGTTCAGCCTGGGGAAGACCAAGGGAGGGGATCTTATGAACACACACAAATATCTGAAGGGAGTGTGTAAAGAGGATGGGGCCAGACTTTTCCTGGTGGTGCCCAGTGACAGGATGAGGCACAAACTGAAACTCAGGAAGGTCCGTCTGAATATAAGGAAAGGCTTTTTTAATGTGAAGTGACTGAAAACTGGAACAAGTTGCCCAGAGAGGTTGTGGAGTCTCCTGTGGAGATAATAAGCCATCTGGACCGGGTCCTGGGCAGCATGCTCTAGGTGACCCTGCTTGAGCAGGTTATCTCCAGAGATTCCTCCTATCCTCAACTATTGTGTGATTCTGTGATGAGGCAGCAGGGGCAGTCAGGCAGTAGTCTGACTACTGGACAAAGATATTATATTTATTTGATTCTAGAAGCAGGAAAAAATAGATTCCAGGAAATCAAAGTGTTTCCAAGTAGCTGCATTGTAGCATAACTACTGCAGCTATTTGGTGAGCCACTGCATGGGTAACAATAAACATCACCTGAAGGAACGCTTGAAATACTAACAACTGTGTGTCAGCTTGCAGCAATTGACAAAGTAGATGGCTCTCAGGTGGTCTCCTTTCATGTCAAACATTTCTGTATGATGAAATACATCATAATTTAGATGCACCTACTTCTCTTCACAAAATGAGGTGCAGACAACTCTTTGTGTACAAACTTTGTTATAGATACCTAATATCAGGAAAGATGAATCTTATCATGCATCTTATCAGTACTGAATCCAGACCTTTGAAGTCTCAACAGTCTCAACTGCTAAACAGACAGTTTAGCAACTGTCCTGAAAGATGTTCTTCCTGGAAGTAATACAAACTATTTCATGATGATCAAAAGAAGGCAATAAGATCTCCACTAGATAAAGGTTTAAATCCTGCTTACTGCTTTTCTGAAGCCAAAATAAATGCATTACTTCAAATAAGGGGCCTTCTCCCCAAAACAAGTCAGTAACTTTACACAAGTAGCAAATAAGTAAAATTAAGAGTGGAGTGAATGATAAAATAACAAGACTAAGGTTGCTGCCCAAAGATACTTAGGAAGAATGCTTCAAATCAGGAGTTAAAAAATTACAGTGTGGGGAATACTTGCCTTTTCTATTATTTTAATACTACCAGCATCGTATTTGGAAGATGCAGTCTTATGGATATCACTAAGGCAAAAATAAAGTCCTAATTCAAGAGCCTAGGCAGGTGCACACCCAGTACATACATGCATACACACAGTTGCTAGGAAAGTCACCTTCCTTAATTCTTTATTTCATCAGAAATGCCAGCTGTGCAACACATCTTATTCTCATGCATGTATTCCATACATGAGACTAAAAGATCTAGATTTGTAGAGAATAATAGACAACATTTGGCATAATAACATATCTGATCTATACTGGAGAGTACCAGCCCTTGCCCTCAGCATTACTTTGAAGTCTGTGCAGAGAAAAGGTAACGACAGAATGTCACAGCAGTACACAAACCCTGTGATAAAAACACGAAGTCAAGTCTACAAGTCATTTTCTTACACAGATCTTGCAAAGGATTCTCAGATCATCCTTCTGTTAAACAAAGCCAGGCAAAGGTAACTAGACATTTATCCGCATTAATGTTTTTTGTAAACATACTAGAGCTGCAAACAGAGAGTATGCAATTTCACATTCACAAGAAGAACGGATGAGTTTAAATGGGAAAACACCTAAGCGTCAGGAGATAATGTGTTTTTCAAAATGACACTAATGAATGCTAGTTACCACCTCATGGTTAAATAAGCTAATGAAGCTAAAATATAGGAACGTTATGATGCCTGAAGCGTGTGTCGGATTCTAGTTTTTTGATAATGAATACAACTTTTGAGCACTTTTGCCAGGGCATGAAGGGTAGATAATTCCTGGAGCTGCCAAAGCAGATTGCCTCTATCGTTTACAATGCTTTCTGTGCTACATTAAGAGATCTTATGATTTCTTATTGAATGCAATGGCTAGGTATTTTTATAAACTATGATTTAGAGCCCAAAACTGAAGAAAACTGTTTAGGGAAAAAAAAAAAAAAATCCTTCCCCTATCAGTAATCACTTGCTCTATAGGTAGAGTCCTTTTAGCTTTTGATAGTTGCAGATAAAGTCACTCAGTTGGAAGAATTTTTGTTTGGGCAATAGTACTCCAGCGCTTGTGGAAGATCAAGAATGTTTTAAGGCTTCAATAGTCTTCTACTCCCATAAGCATCAAATAAGGAATTTGAACAGCTAAAATTAGTGATTCAGATAAATAAATGGAAAGGGAGTCTAGAGTTTTTAAAGCTTATGTGAATTAGGAAGAGCACTACAGAAACTTTTGAAATAACGCTGGCAAGTTCAGAGAGGACAGGCAAGACATGAAATCCAGGTACTCAGTGGAACGGACCTGAGCATCTGGCGTATTGACAGATTCAACGCCCCTTTAACAAGGTAGAAGCAACTGTGCTAAGTTGAGCTTTACTGGCTCTGGCACAGAGGGAAATCTCATCTCCTGGTCCTGTCTGGTCTGCTTTACTTGGGCTGATTGGCTATTAGGACAACTCGAATGCTGCTCTCTTGTGCTGAGGAGAGCCAAAGTCAATGCAGTTTCGATGGTAATACCACGTGATACTATTTACGCCACATGGTAGTAGCCCAACAGAAAAAAAAAAGAAAAAATCTAAGCCCAGAGCCTCCAGAAAAAGTATAAAAAAAACAAGCAGCAGGGAACAATGTAATTGTTTTAAACTGAAGGGAAAATAAAGGAATATAGAAACTAAATACTTCAAAAATACAGGCCAGGTCAAGGACGTGAAATAATCCAGCTCTTTTTTGTTGTCAGGTATCTGTGCTTGAGATAACTGATCTGACTTACTAATTCTTTCACATTACTGATATCTAATCCTTAAGAATTCACTTTCCACAAGTATGAATGCTCAAACTTGTGCAAATTCAGGATTAACAAATATTTAACAAAGTGGGAGCTACAGCAATAGAAGCTTTGTCATACTGACAATTTCAGCTGCCTCTAAACAAACTACAATGTTATTCCATATGATTAAGGCATTTTATGTCAGAGAAACATTTGGTTATCATATTGTTGGACAGTGTTTTTACTTTAATGCACCTCATTTTGTATTTTTTTATTTGAACATTTTTTAAAAAACAAAACTAAGATTCCTTTGGGGTTGGACAGGAATTTGTGTGTGAAGTTCTATTTTTTCTTGCTAGAAAGGAAGAAGAATTTAAACCCTCTTTCAAAAACTTTCCCTGTTTCAAGACTGTGATTGACTAAGTCTTCAGTTCTTTACTGAAGTCTTTTTCAACATCAACGCTTATATTAACATCTTCAAAGTAATACAAATGTGAAAGCATCACACTGAACTCTGTGAGAAATCTGATATACTAGAAAAACTTTGCTGGTAAATGATGTATTGCTGTTAGATCACCAAAAAAAAAAAGAACACAAAACAGTTTTGATTCTTTCAGGTCAGGCTATCAATTATGTCTAATTGTTTTAAATAAAAACATATACTGCCATGATGTTATCACCTGCTGCCAGACCTGTTGCACACTTGCAGCTGGAGCAATACTACTTTAAGTTATGAAATGCGATTGTAACTGAATATGAAAAACAGTTAAGATACGTAAATTTACTGTCATAAGAGGAATGCCATTGAATTTCAATTGTACACACTTGGGTGAGAAATTTGTTAAAAAGAAACAAAAATGCATAAAATCTGTAATAGGCAACAATATACAAAATTTCAAATATAAAATTAGGACTCGTATAGTTTGTTACTTGCATCTTTTCACAAGAGCAAATTAAAAGAACCACACATCACTGAACTTCTACACAAGCTTCTTGTGTTTCAATGTCATTTATTGAGGAGTGAACGAGATACTGTCAGACATGCCAAAGAGACTTCACATTCAAGGGCTGGAAGCTGAACAGCTTTCCTCATTGAGTCACTGTACAAGTTGTTTTACGGAATCTGAAAGTGCGATCAATGAGGTCTTCATGCTTGATGTTTTTGTCTTCAGTTTTTCATCTTTTGATCTACTAACTTGCTGGGCAGAAGGACGCTTTCTACCCTACAAAGACTCACACTCCGATTAATACAATTAACACTAGATGTAGAGATTTTTTTTTTAATCTGTTGTAACGTACATCTACTGCTGAATACAAGGTCTTAAAGCTGTTTCTTAATTCATTATATCTAATGAGAAAATTCAACTTGTTTCCCTTTCACCATCATATGGATGGCTTATACCATTAGAAAAATATTCTTCAGTGCTATTGTAGGGTTTACAGGAAGCTTCTTCAGTGTTGTGGGATAGGAACAGATTTAAACACCATTCTGCGAGAATGCTTCTTCCTGCTGCCACTGCCTGTAGGTTGCAGAAAAATGGCCTACACGCACTACAGTTCTGTTTTACTCAAGAAAGAAACAAAAGAAACCTAAACAATAGGGTAAACGTTTATTTGGAGTTAGTTTTCTTGCGGATGATAATTAAGGCCCTTCAAGCAGAGTTCAGGAGCTCCTGTATGGCTGCCTGTTGATCTGCATTGAGCTGTGATATGCATTCTGTCCACAGTCCTCCAGATGTCTAAAAAACAAGAGAAGTTGTGTTTATACAAGCAGACAAGCTTCTAAGGCAGATACTAAATTTTCATGTTTTACAAGGCTCAGCATCCACTGGGCTCATTCCTGCAGTATATATACAAAAGAGAAAAGGCTTAAGTCTTCAGTTATACACAGCCTCACATAGGTTCAGTTAGGGATTCTCTGTAATGCCAAATGCAAGCAAGTTGTGGTTAGACTGAACCAAAATTACTGAACTTCCTGGCAACTCTCTATAAATTTATTCTGATTTGACCCATTTAGTTAAGTCTTCTCTCTTAGGCTAACCATAGCATAAACATGTTCTGTTTTGCACTGAAGTTAAAAGATTAATATTCTGGCAAAACAATCATTTAAATGCAGGAATGTCTTCTGGGCACTGATACACCAGCAATTCACTGTGATTATAGCATGCAAACTACAAAAGTGTATATGTGCAAAATTCTGCTATAAATGCAAGGTACAATTATTCTTCAGTGAGAAGAATAGTAAATTACCACCTAAAGAGAAGAAAAGGTATATAGTATATATCTTTGGAAATGTAAAATCTATACTCTCCTTTGCCTCACTATACCTTATTTGTGTGACCACAGCCCTCTGCTGAGATGCTAGTTTTTAAAGTCATCATCGGAAGAGACTGGTTATAATACTACCAAAATATCCTGAAAATTAAAAAAGGTTGCGAAAAAGTATATTTTGGATTATTAATTGAATTAGGGAGTAATTGGAACCTTGCCTTAGAATGACAGTGATGGAAAATATTACATGTGACTGGCTTTAAGTCATTAGATTGGCCTTCATGACTGGTGTGTATTTCAAGTACCTTTTTAAATATTGTTTAGCTTTATTTAAATTTGATATGTTCTACCTTCAGCTCAATTGTAATGTCTGTAAATGTCTTTTCATACACATTTTTAAAGAGTAATTACATCAAAAAAAAGGATTCACAGAATTCTAACGAGAATTTGATAAACATTTTTGATAAGATTAGGCATTTTAGATTGTCAATAAATAATGAAATACTGCAGAATTAAAGAATTCCAGTATTTCTGAAACATGTTTAAACTGGTACTACCACTGAAATATTGCTTCTGCTCTAGGAATACTTAGACATGAGGAAAAGAGAAAATTCATATTTTATCCCAACTATGGCCATAGTGCTACTCATGCTAGATGCTGGTAGTGGAACAGTTTACTCAAATCATTGCAAAAAAAAGTATTTTCTTCTGTTCACTGCTTCTTCTCCGATTCCAGGAGACTGTTAGCAGCTACAGACCTTTCAATGTACCTTCCATGCTTTATTGAAGTCAAATTATTATGTGTATAGAGATTTAAGATCAATAAAGGTAATCTAAAATTCCTTAAAAAAAAGAAAAAGAAAAAAGAAAAAAAAAAAGACTTAAGATTTCCCCACAGTCTGAAAGTAAATTAACCAAGGTAGGAGTATTGCTTCAGTCTTAAATGCATCTACCAACCCTGCCCAAACAAGACCTTTTACTCTATCCACAACTCATCTATGCTATACATAGTGCCACTGTATTGGTCAAAAGAAACTCCCTTCAAGCATTTAAGGTACTGAACAAAGGTATTAGCATAGACTAATAAATGATTCATACTAAGATTTTAACTCTAGGAACAAATAGCAGAAGATTCCTGTTTATCAACCAGCATCTAAACCAGTCCGTTCTAAAATTGTTTCACTTCGAAATTTTGCTTGGTTCTATTTACTTTTATGCCTTCACTTAAACAGTTTTAATAATAATAATGTCATTTTGTACCAGACATAACATCTCACAGGCTGGCACATTAATCCAAATGAATCGCTTCCAAAAATCAAGGATTCCTAATGCTCTTGAACTTGAGTCTTGCAGAAACATGCTAGGTAGAATGGACAATGGTTAAACAGCTGCTGCTCCAAACCCTATAAATCAAACTCCAAATCTTATATAAACACTTTTTTATAAGCTATACGCTTGGCAGGCAAGCAGGCTCTATCATTAACACTAACATTAGCCACTACAACTGTCAAACAAGTCCACCGGATGACCTTTGGCCCTGGATTTTGCATCAGATATGTCCTGTTAGCATGACTACTTGTTATTGTAGAGATGCAGCTTTAGTATTTCTCAGACATCCTTATTACCCAGCACCACAAGTCCTCGTATGCCACAACGGGAGTGATCCTTGCAACAGTTCCCTAAAGAAATGAAAAGCACTGCTCCTTTGAGCAACACCTTCTGTTTACACCGGATTAAAGATGGCTGTGGTAAAATTACTCAAGGCTTGGACTCGTCCTCCAGCAAAGGCCCCACGTCTCTACTGTATTAGTAGGTCACCACTGGGTACTGGGGACCCTTATAGGAACCACACATTACATCAGATCCTGCAGTAGAGTTTACTGATGCAAAGACAGGCAGACTTCTCTCCACATTTTAATTTCTGAAGGACATTCTTATTTCACGGTTTTGCCAATACAGTACTTTTGCCTAAATCCAGATTTCAATATTTACCATTTCAGAAAGGTATTTAAACCCATAAAAAAAAACGAAGTAAGACAAAAAATGCATCACCAAAACTGAAACTGGCTAGCATGTTAACCATTTAGCTGCATATATCCTAAGCCTTGTTTTAATTTGTAAGTTTGAGAAGTTTATCTAAAAAGATAGGCTTTATTCAAGTGTAAGCATTACCACGTTTTATCAGTAGCAGCTCAATGTGCATCCAGTATCTCCAAGAAATAGATCATTCATTGAAGCATCCTTCTTTATGGAGACAGAACTCAAAATTGCTTTAATGATTCAGTTATGCTAACTGTTCCCTTTGCAGCTATGTAAAGCATATATTTACCTGCACTTGGCGAACAACATTAGCCAACCGCTTGGTACATGGATCTTCATGTTTAATAGCTTCATGAATTTCACCATCCGCAATTATACTGAATATTCTGGGAAGATTAGAGTTGTTGGGACCAAGGACAACTGGGTTGTTGCTGTTATAATTGAAATATGTATTACAAATCAATAACTGTTTAACTAAAAAAATTATAAATATTTACACATGTAGGTTGAGTGATACTGAAATATCTTATTCCAAGTTTCAATGGAAATTTTCATCCATAAGTATCCATAGCTTTGTCATCTGCTGGAAGAACATTTCCTCTCCTGTTAATAGTTAACCAGCCAATTATTTCCTCAGGCTATACTTTATCAGAAAAGTTCTGTACTTTGCAGAATTACTGAGTTCCATGCAGATGAACAGAAGTGACAGAAATGCCTTGCCTAAAGTGACTTAATTCTCTCTCCCCCTCAGTGCTGTAGGGGGAAGAAGATTGGCTTACTAGCTTCAGAGAGCCTCAACGACTACACCGCTCTGCCAGCACACTTGTTGACACCACAAGTAAATAGTTCTGCTAAGCGCTGGAGTAGCGGAGTGCTGGCATCAAGGATCTGGGTGGAAAACATGATCTACTTCCAGCTCTGCCACCTACCCCTGCTGGAACACAGGGGCTGTGACTGTAGTGCTGACAGCTCAGAGAAGTATATAGCAAGGCTAGGTCATCTGCACAGAGCTGGGTACAAGGAAAGTACTGCTGTACTTAATTCTGGATTTCTGTACGTGTGCACATACATACCTGTCACTACTACTATGGCATCTCAACACAGCTGTACAGGAATATTACCAGTATGGGAACTGCAACTGCCACCATTCATTTTAAATCTTTGCCTTAATAAAGCACCATAAGATATCAGGTAGTCATAGCCTTTTCAGTCTTTTCTACTGCATTCTTTTCTACTTTTCCATTAGGCTGTAATACACAGTATTGGCCAATAGTTAAGGTATGACTGCTACATAATAATTTAGAAGTTGATATTCTTTCAAATATGAACTGCAACCTCCAGCAGCAGAATTTTTTGTTCCATTGACCTATGGGAGGGAGCACAAATCTAAAGAACAACCTGCGGGACAAGATACTTAGAACAACAATAGAAATAATTACAAACTTAAGGGAGACAACACTATAGTGAGGTTATCCGTATTTTCCAGTTCTCTATTTCATACTTTTGTTTGTTCATTTTCAAGCTTTTGGAAAGCAACAAGGAACAAAGCTAATTTAAAGAGCTATGAAAGCAAGGCTGTAAGTGCATGCATGTTGCTCTTAAATAAAATCATCAGTTGATCAGTTATCAATGTTCAGATGCAAGATGCGTATCAGAAATTTTCCTGAAATTTTCAGGTTCCTGGTTGATCCTCTCTCACCATGTACATAGAGGTGCCAGAAATTTTTTCAAGTCATACAGATACTTGTTAGGACAAGAATACTGATTGTTTAAAGACAGCAATAACACTGTGGAAGGTTCAGTTTTTGTATCCCAAATCATCTTCTCTACAGCACATGCATATTAACCTGAAAGTTTTTCAATTTTGGAAAATGAATGCAAGAAAAAAGACCACTAGCCTGCAAACAGGCTTACTTTCTGCATTAATATCAAGACTTTATCTTACCTCTCAATTAAGTCACACAGATAATTGAAAGTATGAACAGCTTCCTCTTTGTCTTCATGCAGGGGAAGCCATGATAACCAGTGTGGCAGGATTTCCTCAACATTTACGCAATCAGGCTTGAATTTCATTATCTTTCCTACAGCTGAAATGCAGTTCTCTGTTGCGTTGACATTCTCTTTGGTTTTGGCATCTGGTGACTGAATAACTCTCACCAGCAATGGAAGCGCCTCTGATTGCAAACAAGACAAGAATAGAGTTTAATGTGCAACTGAGTTACATCACCACCACAAATTCTACACGAGAATATTACATGTATTAAGGACAATTAGTTAATTGCTTTCTTTTTGTGACCTAAGCACCAAAATTCCAGTAATCCATATGGCTGAACATTTTGCTCTTAGGTTTCTCCCTAGTGAACAGTCATCATAGGAAAGACACCGCTATGCAAGGCAACACAAGAAAATGGCTACTGCTGAAGTTTGAGTTTGCTTTATAAATGCTGGGAGGGAGAAAAAAAGAAAAAAAATCTTCCTGTATCTCTCCATTGGAGTTATGCAATTTGTAATACAGAAGACATTGTAATTTATAGCGAAAATGTAGATATCTTTGTAATCTTACATGGTCTATAAACATGGATGATAAAAAGCAGGAATTAGCGGCTTTCACAAATTCTGACTGCAATACATGCGTGTAGTGTGTGTGTCTGCTGCATATCCACTACTTGTACACACACATAATATATACACAAATACACACCATTTAGATGTGCTAGGGAAAAACTCAGAAATCATCTCACCTGATCACTCCGCCTAGCATGGTTTATATGGCAAAATTGGAAACAGCTAAGAAAACATGCATTTTCTTTTTAGATTACTAGCGATTTTTAAGGTCATGAAAGCTTTTAATTACTAGCATCCATGGAGATTTCAAAAACATTCTAGATGTGGAAACAATGTCCCCTATATTCTTTTGCTACAATATAATCCTAAACCTGTAAGATTTCTAGAACAGCACAGAGGACAGGTTGTGAAGTCATACAGAAAGCACACTTAAACTTTAGTAAATGAAGAAGTGTGAGATCTCACATGACTACATTTTGATGAGTAAGCAACAGCTTTGCAATTAAGCACTACACAGCAACACTTAGTAAATTAGGTTTACTGAATTAGGTTTTCGAAGAGTTTAGCAGCTATGAAAAAATGTGATTAACCCTGCTGGAAGAGGATAATTTTACAGGGCTGGTAAGTGTTACAGAACAGCATAAACATAGGTCAGAACCATTCGCTTGCATTTTGAATGGAGACTGAATGATGCTAGACTTCTCTACAAAGCAGTTTGTTTTACAGAGCTGTCCATAACAATGTCCATGCAAGTTGGATTTGCATTTTATGCCCAGGCCATCATGATTACAGAAGCTAAATCTTACCTTCATTTCCTCCTACAGCTTAATACTAATGAATGAGTTTGTAGGTACATGTGTCTTGGCAGCCATGACATTAGAAATGCATCAGAATGAATCAGCTTATAGAGTTTTTTCTTATGAATCAGCTTATATTTTTTTCTTGTCTAGAAAAACAGATCTATTCTCATAGAGATGCTGCAGTAGATAGACCTTGAAAAATAGTTTGACTATAAAAACCGATCATCTTCTATAGTATCTGTATAACATCTTCCAATAACAAAAGATATACAGCCACTGGTAAGATTTAGGAAGAAGCACATGTAGTTGATTAGTACATTATTCACACAGAATAGCAAATTATATTCCCTAGCCAACACAGAAATAGATGTAATTTTGACAGTCCTGTGAACCGTGGAATCTTGAAAACTTCTTTCCCCGTTTATGGAGTTACATTATTTTTGCATTTTTTTCTTCAAGCTCTTTTTTTTTGTTTTTCCTAATTCTACCTTTAATTCCTTTTGTTCCACCGTATCGTAGCTCCTGTGCCATTTACAAGTTCCTATATTCCTATCTTTGTTCAGCTGACTCCCTAAAATTACTCATGTTAAGCCATCTTCTGAGTAGTCTCTTGGAGTCTTTCTATACTGCTACAAAGCTACAATAGAACAATATGCTGTGGCTAAGTATTAATCATTAAAGAAATTGTGAGGTTTTATTTACGATTTAATTTCTTTACAAGTATGATGTTTTCAGAGAAGACAGTAAAACATATGGGGTAGATAGCTTCTCATGCCATGAATTTGGATTGTTTCTAATTACAGCATATCTTCATCTATTATAAGAATATTGTGATTTATTTTATGTATATCTATAGTAATTAAAATATTTTCGAGATGCCTGCTAATAGGCTGCCTCCTAATAGGCTGTATGCTGCAAAGTAAAAAGATTATTTTAGGTAAATATCAAACTAAAGGAGAAGCCAAGTATCTGGAAGATTAACACTCCTGTTATCAAGGATCATTTGTCCAAATAAAAAAGAAAGGGAACAAAGTTGTTACGTGGTTTAAGTAGTCCAGTGTAAAGTCTAATGACTGACAAAATTGCACTTCAGCTGTAGACGACAGAACTCCAAACTCAGAACTGATCTCAGTCTACTTCCCTAGTCTTGGAACAGAGATTCTGACCTGGTATTTACATAAACACTTTCATGAAACATTTCTCTAGACAATTTTAATGTTTCTTAACGTTTCACTTCAAGGCTTTCCACCCTTTGTCCTGCCCCTCTCTTTATTTTAAAGAGATGTTTGGTCTTGGCCTTAATTGTCACCATGCGACACAGTTGTATTTACGTTAATACTGAAAGTTACAACCTCTGTTTGAGGTAAGATTTATGTTAAAGTACTAATTTATCAACACGACATGGTTCTCACACTCTGAAATCATTTAACTCCACTTCCGTTTACAATTCATGTGAAATATATTTGAAACAGCTAAGTATATAAAAAAGGAAAAACCTCTCTAATAAGGATGCAATATAATGTAGTGTGTTCAGAATTAACTTTCCTGACTAGTGAGAAGAATGCCAGCAGATAAGAAATTTCTTTAAAGATGAATTTGAAGTTTTAGAGAAATCAGAGCCATTCAGAAATAAAGTAAACTTTGTTCCGAAACAAGTTTATGATTAAGATAAGCATTATTATAAGTCAGGCCTCCTTTACATAAAGGGAAAGCAGAGGACTACATCAATTGTATTCTAGCCTAATATTTACTACAGTGCATTTGTATAATTATTCCAGACATAAACCAAAGAATTTTGCCTTAAGATGTAGCCATACGGTATTATTAGTAAAAAGGAACTACTTAGGTAGCTACTGTGTACAAGCAAGCTATTTTTATGAAATGAATATTTGCACTTTACACCTTGTTTTTCAAAAAGTACATAGACCTAGTTTACAAAGCAGTAAGTGCTACAAACAAAAAATGCTCCAAAGCAGATTGCTAATATGACTTGTGGGGCACACTGGTGATTGTTATTAAAATTCCAGAATTCCCTGGATTTTTAGTAATCTATTTCATTGTTGAAGAGACCATGACATCATTTATCAAAACAATGAGCATTTTTTGTCAGAGTCATTTAGATAGTTTTACCAGGTGAATGTACATACCTGTGCAAAAAGGACGATAGCTGTCCCCACCAAATTGTGCCATAACTCCAACACCATAAGCAGCTGCTTGCCTAACCTCTGGGCTGTTGTCACATATTGACTGTAGCATTGGCCTCAGAAAGTATTCAGCGTATTTGAACGAGGAAGGACTGCAATGCTCTACAATGTCATCAAAAATGCATAAACCCCACTGCCTATCTGGCCACGGCCTATGTGGACACTGCATCAAAAACAGATAACATGTAAGCCATCTTAAATTAGGTACTTCTGTACAGTCGATGATTCTATCAAATTCATTGTAACAGTAGTCTAAATTTTTTAGAGTTCTTCACAGATTAAATTTAGTCTTACAGACATAATTTTTATAATGATACTAGCAGCAATACCATAAATAAAATAAAATCTGAGTGAATATCTGAGCTAATTAAAAGAGTAATGGTTTTAGACTAAATCTCTTACCTCCACTTCATGCTCTGTTACTTATTTCATGTGCAGTTATTCCCACTAACCTGTCACACTTCTTTTGGGCCCTCTTCTTGAATTTAATATTTTTTTTTTTTTAAGAGAGGACCAGATACTCCCAGGCAAATTAAATCAAGATTGTTGTTTGTGTCAATGATTCTGGGTCTTGTAACAAAAAAATTATCATTAGCACAGCACTGCAGTTGTTTAAAAAAAGCATCAGGTAACGGCTTGCATGATTCATACCAGATCCAGAATAGACTTTGAAATGCCTCTATTTAGTAAAACAATGTTTGCTACATTTTGTCTACCAAGTTCTCTGAGAATCCTGCATGAAGCCCTATCATGTATTAGAACAAATCAAAGTCAAATTAAAAGATTCCAAAGTACTTACAATTAGGTTGACAATTAGTGGTAATAGCCTTTCAAACCATGGCAACACCTTCTCCTTATAACTGCTGAATATCGAGTGCAAAATGTCCGACACTTTAGTCAAAATATAAACGTCACTATCATCCTGATGGGAAAAGAATGCAACTCACATTGAGACTAAACAGTCTTTAAAATACCAAAAGTCACATGAAATACTCAGGTCTCTAAATTAATAAAATAAAAGCTATTTATTGATTTGGCTTTGTTAAAACAAACAAACAATCAAACAAAAAAACAAAAACAAAACCACCACTATTTTGCAGCTCCCGGTATTATGTTTAAAGTTGACTGCTATTTAACTTCGGATGCTCAATCATGACGGACTAAGATGTTTGTTTCAGGGACACATTTTATTATGACAAATACTATCTTGTGCAGTTTTACTGCTTCAATGGATCCCCTTTATAGAAGGCAGACGACCCTTTCCAAGAGCTTACAGATAACTATAACGAGCTTTTATTGAGAAAATAAATAGATGAACAGACTTTGTAACAGAAGGTTGTGGCAAAAATAAGGAATATTAAATGTCCTCTCATTTCTCAGCTTCATTTTTTTTACCTTGCGCAACTGATGCGTTAAATTGGTGAAGTATAGCTCAGATTCAGCTACCAACTCGCATTATACTTGTAAGGATTGAAAGTTGTTCCCTGGAGCTGCTTGTGTCAGGAAAAAACTGACTTTGTTTTTAAAGCAAGTTTTGTTGTACTCTGTATGATTTCTTTAACCATTTTATACATTCTTAAGCGTGGAAAACGCAATAAAGTTAGTGTCTGGTCTCCAGTGAGAAACTAGAAAGTATTTCTCATGCAAAAGGCAGCATACCACAACAAAACAATTAAACTCTTGCTGTTTAGGCAACTTCTGTGCTGCCAAGGTATAATTCAAGGAATACTTCTGGAACATACACACAAATGAAAACAAAAAAAATAGAAAAAAAGAAAAAAACCCCAACCCTACTGCATTAGATCAGATGGTCCACCTCCTCTGGTATGCAATTTCTAGTAATAGCCAGTTTAATAACTGCCTAAGGCAGGGCTGTGCCCGACAACTTAACAAAATCAATGAGATCAAATATAAGTTAAAGCATTTAAGAAGCCTTGAAACTCTTGCACAGCATTGATTCAGCTTCTGTGGAACTGTTCTATTTGCTAGTTTTTTCACTCTTTATCAGTGCAGTGATACATAAGAAGCATTATTTCCAAACTGCCTATCTAACGGTCTGCAAGAATATTGAACAGTTTATGCTGTTCATTTTGTTCATTCACAAGGTAAGAAAATCAGGAAAGGCTCTTGAGCAAGACTTGAGTTTTGTTATCACATGATCAGAAGGAATATGCAGATACCAGAATTTAACTCCTTTGAGTGCTGGCCAAGTATTCCTAAAGAGGGGCACAAGAACTGTATTTAAGAAAATATTTGCATATGGATGAATCTGTTAAGATGTACTCTAGAGTCTAAGAGCAGGTTAAACTTATGCAGACAAACTTCACAACTTTATTATACATCATCTAGTAAAAATACTTCCTAAAAAATTTTACTAGATAGCCTCCATTTCTTATAAGCAGCAGCAAATTATCATTTTGAAAGATGATCTCCGTAACAGTGAAGATTTAGTAGTTCTATTTTCTCTTCAGTCATATTTGCCTAATTTAAGAGGTCAGTTCAGTATCTTAGAAGTTATGTCATTTTGGGACCTCTCACAAGGAAACACATTATGCACAGCTATTCATCCTGCTGTCCTTCTCTGATGCTATTTTAAGTCTATCTTTTCTGTGGCAGACTCCTGACCTAACATGTTAGAGGTCCAGGTATCAGAGATATGCTCAAAGTTTAAAAGCAACCCAGGCCTATAAAAAACACAATGGAAAAAAAAAAAAAAAAAACAAACTAGTCTGCAAGGTGGGCCTTGAATTAACAATAGCATTACAGATGCCATTGACACAGAATTTGACAGCAGACTGCTTTAAAAAAAAGTTACCTAAAAAGAATTGTTTTAGAGGAAGAAAAAAATGAAAAGCTATATTCTGAACATCTTTCAACATACTGCACAAGGATTCCCTTTATATTTTCCTATACACATAGGTGAGCAAATGTGACCCAAATGGATAATTCTTACTGGAAGTTCTGAAGGAATGTGTCAACAGTGCACTTTCCCTGTTAAAAATAATTCTGATAAGATGCGCTATGCTTTGAATAATGTGTCATATTTGTGTTACTTATTTTCATCCCAACCCTATGGAGGAAAAAATCCCCAAATCAACTTACTTCATCTTGTAACGACTCTTCAACTTGTTCATCATAGTCTTCATCTTGTCTTTTTACTGAAAGAAAAAAAGAAATATTAAACCATGACAACATTGCTACAAGTATGTAAGAAGCCTGTGAAGGGAAAAAAAAAATGCTGAAAAGAACATAGTATCTGAAGATGCAACTTGGATTTACTGTCTTTAATAAGCTTTAAAGAGCTTTCAGAAAAAAACAGAAAATAAAATGATATATTTCAGATTGAGAATGTATAAAACAACATGAGAAACTAGCAGTTGAAGTAAACACACCACAAGGACAAGAGAAGCGCATATAAATGTAAGACACTGCTGTTGCTTTAAGAAAACTGCAAAGAATTCAGCTTGTGTGCCACAATGCCATAGACAACACATTCTGCTTTTAAGAACTGCCTCTATCATACATTAATATGAATTCATGATAACTTACCCTGTCTTAATTCTTGATTTTTAAAGTGCTCTTCTAGTTTTCCTTTTAATATTCCTCCAAGTTCTTCAAAGTGTTCGTTGTTAAGGCATCCATCTCCCATTACCTCAATGCACTAGTGAAATAAAATTTTTTACTTTTTCAGTATTAAGTTAAATGAGCAGACACAATGAAATTGAAATATGCAGGGGATATATTAATACAAGTTTTGCTTTAAGTGATCACTAGCAGAAACAACATAAATAGAACATTTATACCGTAATCAATTATCCAGTTACATAAATAACGCATAATACCTCTGTACATGTCACTCACATGACTTAAGTAGTTTGCAGTTAAAATTACAAAGTTTGGTATTGATTTTAGGTTAATTCACTTTTTCTTATGCAAGAATAAAAATACCAGTGTAAGACTAAGCTTTTCAAAACAGCTATAATGTTTATAGTCAAACTACACACACAAATCATAACCAAAATACATTTGGAGGTAGCTTTGCATTTCTGTTAGCCATTTAAATTAACATAACATGCATGTTTTCTTACTGTAAAAAGCTACCGACAGTAGCATCACAATATTTCTAAGAAAAAATAAGTTACCTTTGCAAAAGAATGCATTATTTCTGAGAGAACATCTGAATCTGGTTCTGTCCCAATGGCTTTGATGAGCGCATCACACATGAAGTGCCACATCTGTGTGAGGTACTCTGGCCCACGAACTCTAGCACATTCAAGAAGGAGGGGCATTGACTCCGCTGCTGCCACCCGAACACGTTTTAATATTAAGGAAATAAAATGATCAAAGCCATCACGAAGTGCTTAGAATTTAAGCATCAATTACTATTATGAATAATTAACAATTCTGTTCATTAACTCTATTCAATTATTAATTTCCTATCTGAAATTGATCTGCTACTACATTCCTCTGCATTTGGTTTCCTACTTAGATGCACATCAAGATCATAGCAAAATTAAACTGTTTGCTGTTTAAAAGTTGTTTCAGGCCATGATCGTAAAGCTCTTCAAGGTCTCCCTCACTTCGTTGATGCAAACGATACTTTCTGTACTGTTTGCTTTCAATACTATAGGCAAGCCTTTTTTTTTTCCCCCTCTAAGAGAAGCACTGGAAGTGTCCCGAGATTCACTACTTAAAATACTGTGTATAAAACAAGGTTCTTAGAAACAAAATTTCTGCTACAAGAAACACAATACACAATTTAAAAGTGCTATCTTACACTTTCAATTTATTTAGGAGTGTGCACAATTTTTTTTGTTCTTCAAAACCACATTTCCATTTTCACAGTAGACTTCATTAAAAGGATATCATCATGGAAATAGAACTTCAATAAGGGAACCATCAGCTTTACAACTTGCTCTGTGTACTCCACAAATCCTTCTTTTAGCTCTTTTGCATAGCAAACCTGAAACCAAAATATAGAAGTGCCAGCATTAAGAGAAAATATTGTTACTAACATTTTTTAATTAGGGAACAATCAATCAGTGAAAGACGAGCAAGGTTAAAAGGCTGCTTTTGTTTTGTTTTGTTTTTAAATAAAGCATGCAATAATGCATTTACCTATCCCTCAGTAATGGTATTTTAAGAGACCTAGATAGCAACATGAGTTCTTACTATTAATCCATAAGTTTTTTTTTTTTTTTTTTTGAAACAGACTTCAGTTCAGAAACCTCAGTATTTGTAAAAAAAAGAAACTACATATTCTTTAACTTCTCCAGTTCTTTAAGACTTCTGCTGTAGTAAAGGAAAAACATCTTGTTCATCTTAAAAACTCAAGCCCAAGTACAAAGAAATGTTTAATCAAGTAAACAGCATAATAAAGAGTCCAAAATCCAAGTGCAACAATATCACCTTAAGAAACACAGCCTTAATTTTATACCATAATGAATACTTCTATTACAGATTTTGGCTTCAGACTTGTTAGTTCAGTAATAAATTGATCATTAAGACCGTTCTATTACTCACCAGCATCTGGCATGCAGTTGCTTTTTCTTCAAGACCTGCAGTTTTAATTCCAAAACTTTGCTGATCTCCTAGGTTTACAAATTCCCAACCATCATCATCACTCATATTCTCCATATCTTGTGCTGTTATACAAAGCAAAAAGGAATTCTAAAAATGCTACAGAATCTTTTATTTCAGTATTTTTCAAGCAAAACATTATCATAAACCTACTGTCTAAAAGAGCTACTTCAGGTTTAATGGATGCAGTCTTCATTAAAGGTCCCATGACAACAGGAAGGTATTGCTGAAATTCTTTTCCAAGAATTTTACACATTCTGGCCCATGCTGAGATCATGTAAGAAATCTATAAATGAGAGTGCAGTCAGAATTTATGTTCCACGTTTTATTTTAATGCACATTTAAAAGGAAAATGTAAAGAAAAATATTACACAGTAGGATTTCTTTTTCAGAGTTTGTCAGCACTGCATAAAAGAAAAACTAATTCTACATGCTCGCTATACAAAAATGCATCTTTCAAACAGTTACAAGTAACCATACATTGACAGTATCTCTTACAAAGGTTTCTACGTACATAAAAATATAATAGTATAAGATGTACCTTAATACAACCATGACTATTTTCAAAAGTAAAAGTTCTTTTGAAATAAAGATTTCTTTAATTTAACTCATATTACTGAGCTTCATTCCTGAAAACAGCAAAAGACCACGGTACTGTGCTTTCAGAGAAACAGCTGTTTTCAGATGCACACATCAAAATAGCTGTCCACTCATTAGAACAGCTGTCTAATGAAACTCATGAAACTATTTATAAAAGGTGACAGCAAGTGAATAGACCATACAACATCAAATAAAGTAGTTACTAATAGATAAGGAATGATTGCACACAGGCTAAAATTTCTTCAGCAAATAGAGACCCTGGAAGACTGACCTCAAATGCATTTCTCTGAAAAAAATATCTGATAGCTATGGTGTTTACTAATCAGATTCTAGGACCTCTTAGGTCACTGAGTCTTAATTTTTGTAAGATGGGCTGAACAGTTAATTTGATGGTGTAATTACATTCTTAGGGAATGTCACATGTATAAACAGTATGTTAAATACTAACTAAATTATGTGCTATAAAGAGATACTTTTTAACATACCTGTGGATCATCATCTTCTAGATCACTGAAGTCTGTCTGTGTCTTCAACAGCAACTGCATGACATCTGAAGCATCCTGCATAAACTAGAAATAGGAAACAACCATGTTTGAAAGGCAAATTAGAAGGGTACTCAGACTCAGAACCAAACAATTTAAGTGAGCATTAATACCCAACACACTCAAGACAAGCTAAAGTTGGAAATAAATTGAAATGAAGATGAAAGTGAAAATGTAAGTTCTTTCTTGGCTTTACCACAAATTCATCGTGGACTTAACTACACCATACTTCTATTCACATACGTGAAAGCAAATGGGCAGCTATTTAAATAAGTGCTACATGAGTATTAATGTTTGCAAAAAGAATTTTACAATTTATCTTCTCCAGATACCCTCCTTACTATTTTGACTTCCCTGTGGAAGCGGGATAAGCCTACAGCATGAGCATAGTACTTAAATAGTATTATTTTGGGTCATGTCAGAGGCCCCAGTGATGTCACACACCTACCCTCTTTCCACTCCCTTCCCCATGTTAAATATTATAATCCACTTCTGAGATCTGACAATAAAAGGGTTTCCAGTAGTCCTCCAAGAAGAATTTATCAAAGGCTACTTCTGCTTAATATGTTTTAAATTCAGTTATATAAATGGCTAAGTTTGCTGACAGACCTTCTTCTAAGTCAAAGAAGAGAAATTTTCTTTTGCTATTACTTTATAATTATTATTACATTCCCAATATGTACGTTACGCTATTTAATTTAAAACTGTAATCTTCGGTCTTCATTACTCAGCAGAATTAAAGCCTACAAACAACAATTCCAACTTGTTATCAGATCACCACTCAGACTCCTATATAGTCCATTACAGTTGTTCCTTGGCTTCTTTATGAATATGCATTTTAACCAACATACTATCAACAAGAAAAAAAAAAAAAAGGCCAAATATATCAAATCTCACAACAAACAAGAACTGGCAATACTACCAGAAGCACATTCAAACTTTCTCAGGCAGCTGCTTCTAAAAGCTAAAGTTTCCTTTTAGCTATATACATTTTAGTCCCTACTCTGACACTGCCTAAATCAGATGCTTCAGTATTTCTCTTAAAAAAGAAAAACTCAACCTCATTTTCAACAGCCATCCAATACGACAAGAGTAACTTAAAACTGTTTTTTTGCCTTTTTTTTTTTTATAATAGGCTTCTATTCTGAATTTTTGAATCTAAACAGCAAGATAGTTATCTCAGAAATAAAAAAGGGAATAGAAACATGGAAACCAGTGACAACACATCTAGATATTCAACAAGTGAACACAACAATAATTCAATACTTTCACCGAAGAAAACAAGGGTACTTTAAAACATATTTAGGCAGTCAGATGAGACCTCAGCTTACCTTTTCTTTACCAACAGCAAGACCAATTAGGCTGATGCATTCAATAGTTTTTCCTCGTAAAAGTCTTAGTTCCTTCTGAACAGCATTCTCAACAATGTGTTTTAAAGAGGGCATAAATAAGTCATAGTAGGGAACAAACTTCTCCTCTGCTGTATCTGCAACTGATGCAATTGAAGTCACAACTTGCTCCAAAACTAGCTTAGTACCTTTCTGTATCAACTTGGAGAGAGAGAAAGAAAGGATTATATTTCTAAAGTATAAACTTTTACTCAAAAGCAAGCCACACCTAAAATTCTGCTATTATGTGAGTCTTAACTCTTGTCAGTTGGTAATAATACCAGCAGATATATCTACTGGTTTATTTCAGACGCTAAGTTCAGCTTACAGAGACTTCATGTATGTGACAAATAACCCCCCCCAAAGTGACTCATTCAGTATGTTATACCTCCTGTAATTTTATCACCATAGTGGAATGAAGATGCTTCACTAGGTTATCCAAATACGGAATAAGCAGTGACTTGGGACAATCTTCAGTGAAGTTTATGAGCGCTGCAGCTGCATGGGCTTGAACACGCTGGTTGCCTTGGTCTTCCATGGTTTGCAAAAGAGCTGCTATCACCTGCAACAGAAAAGTTTATTTTCAGATAAAAAAAAAAAAAAAGTTTCTGAATGGGACGTTTCTATCACTTTTTTCCTACTGATCTACAACTTGCCTTCTCATGAAACTTCTTTTGGAAACCAGGTGCAAAGTCTGTTGCCATTTGTCCAATAGCATTACAAGCTGCGTATCTTACCCTCGGATGCTGAAAAGATAATTCCAGCAAATAGTTAACAAGTAGTCAAGACAACAGAAGTGAAAACATTTTGTTATAATTAACTGAATTAGACTCACAGGATCCTGAAGAAATAGCAAAACAAAATTAACTATCTCGTTTAAAATTCCTTCCATCTGTTGGTGGCAACCTTCCCCAATGGCTGAGAGCGCCATCAAGCCAGCATGCCTGTACTTCCAGTCAGCTACAGAAGACACAACAACAACAAAATCATAATTTTGGAAGCTACAAAGCACAATATACAAAAATCACTTATTTGGGGGTAGAGGATGGGAGGGAAGGGAAGAAGAATTGATTAGTCAACTTGATTTGTTAGATACTTTTCACTTTTCCTCATGCAAAAATCCAGTGGTGCACAAAACAATTTGGTTATCTAATCTAGGCCAAATTCAAACCTAGAGGAAAGTTCTAAATTGGTGACACAAGTATGCATCTTGTACTAACATCTGGGAATTGCATTTTAATTAAATGAACTAAGCAGGGAAACATTAAGATAATTTTTTTCCCTCTTCCCCCACACAACAGTATCAGAACAGCATTCCTACTATCAGAATGGTAATCAGAACAGTTTAGCTTCCTCTTTTGGGGAGGAGGGGCTGGGAAGAGAAATATAGAGGAGCAAACAATATCTAAATTTAAAGCATTAAATTAATCAGAACTAAACTGCTCAGAAGATTCATCAAAATTATTTAAGAAATGAATATTCCATTTAGAGAGGCAAGATTTTTTTTTTAGTCCTATTACATGATTGGACTAGTGGGTTGAAATTGTTGAAATTCTTCCATGCCCCTTTCCTTTTTCTCCTTTTCTTTAGGCTAGGGAAGCAAGCAAATAGCTGTGATTTGCAACAGTCTTCCTCTGTGCTAGAACTATGGAGATTACAGAGGGGGAAAAAAAGGAAAACGAAAACAAGCTTATCAAACACCCTGTGGGAAAGACAGGTAACTGAACTTTTTCTCCAAAATAACACAAGATTTCACTATTGTTAGTAATGTATTAAATCCCTGGAATGTAGAACACCACGGTTCACAGTATGAGAATCCTCACACTCAAGCTTTTGTTTGATCAGAAGGAGATAAAAGTATCATCTTGATAGAAGGTGCAGTGAAGCAGCAGTTAAACTTGCTGCTTTAAGTTCACTGGTTGCTCCTAATTAACCCTGTACCTCTTACTGCTCTCACTATATTGCCATTAATTTAAAGTCTGAATTACCTGCTAGCAGTACTAGAAAATGAAATCCGATCATGTTTGGACCATCTGACTTACCCATAACCAAAAAAAGGAGATTTTAAATTATTATTCCAATAAACATTTGTGAAAAAAGTTGTGGGGTTACAAGAAGGGAAGTAGCAAGAGACATGACATTTCATTAGTGCAATTCAGTCTTTTTGTGACAGTAAACTGACAGTTTCAGTTTTGTTTTTTTTTTAAAAAAAACATTTTAATCTAAATGTCCTCATTTTTTCCCCTTCAGCTCCCTACCAGTGAGAACCTCTGACCAAAAAATGCCTATTGCATCTCCTTTTTCCAAGGATTACTACTGTTTAGGGAAAGTGCTGATGAAAACAAGAAAACAGACTCATCGCCTGTGTGATTTCATCTCTTCACACGAGACAGGGTTTAGGGCCATTAACTCTGCAACTTTCTGTGGGTACTACAAAACTAGATATTTGCTAACCTTCAGGATATGAATATTGAATTAGCAGATTAATCAGCCTCCAAAATAAAAGTTTTATTCACTGAAAAAATTTATTTCCAGGCAGACTTAATGAACATTTAAGCTTTGCAGCTGGTACCTTCCTTAAGTAGCCTGATATTCCACATCTAACATAACAGTTTTTTCAGACTGAATTTTAAACCATTAAAGTAGGAAAAAAAAAAAAAAAAAAAAAAAAAAAAGATCTGCATTACCTTCTATTTTGAAAGCCCAAAGCACAGGTCACTTGAAAGTGCATGCAACAAACACAATGTTTGTCTGAACGCTTGTTTAAGCGATCATTACATAGGTATTTGAAGAGAAAATGAAGAGTTCAGAGCAACTGATAAGAATATATGGAATGTTCTCATGAGCCAAGTATTAGAATCAGCATACCAGAAACATAGCCAGCCCACCACAGAGTTCCACTGTATTGTGATGTGTCAAATTCCAGGAGAAACAAATTCTCCTCTATGGACTGTGACATATTAATGCTTGACTTAAATGCAGCATTGCTGAAGAAGAAAAAAAAATCTGAACTATAGTGTAAATAGTAGTAGTTTAGGCACACTTAAGGGTACTATGGGGTGCCGTACAATGAGTTAGAGAGAATACTCCTAAATAAGAGAAAGTCTTCCCTTATTTACATTTAATTTTCAGACAGCAAGGTTAAAAACTAGTTTGGGGTTTGACATTTTTGTTTACTTGTCCATGCTGTAGAAAAAAAAAGTTTTATATGCTGTATACAAGTTTAATAAATCTCTTTCTAAAAGGTCTAAACTTTATCTCTACAGCATTTACAGTTCTTGATACTGAAATCTAAAGAAGTGTCAAAAAAAGTTACTTAACTGAACAGGAAGCTTTAAGTTATCAACATTTTTGGAAAAGCTAGAATTGTAAAAATTTACAATTACTTACGATTCTGAAGCATTTGCATAATATGTTCTTTAATCATAGGTAAAACAAGTTTTCCTCCAAGGCCACATGCCATCCTGTCCAATGCACTCTCACCAGCAACTGCATTGCTAAATATCAGTTAGAAAAATATCAATGGTTTGATACCTACAATAAATCTAACAGTTCAACAGGGTACAGAAGTGCCTTTCTTGCAGTTCTAGTCCTTCAAACTTTTACCATCTGAATATATATGATCCTCTATAAGTAAATAAAGCATGCCCAAATCTAAAACACATACATATCAGCTTGAGTTACAAAATACTGATTTACACTCAAGGCTCCACTTATTCAATGTGCTACAAATAATAAATGCTGAAGCCTAATACCAGAGGAACTTGGGCCAAACTAGCACTGAAGGTATGGAAAGAATTTTACAATGATTGCATGTATTTAGAAAGCAATATATTAAAACTGCAGTCAATTAAGCAGTAATTCTGGCCAGGATATTTTGTACAAAAGTCTTAAGAACACACATGACTGTTCAGAGTTGCTATAGATCAAGCGAATCAGTAGAATTCAAGCTTTAGCATTTAACAGACTTTTTTTGTGAGGCTGCAGTACCAGTACTCTAGTAGCATGTTCTTCTTACTAGTGACTCAGGCAGAAAACATTCGATCTAGGTGAGGAATCTGTGACTTGCAGCCAGTTCCAGAACTGAGAATAGCCAAACATTATCTGTGTAAAGTGATTTGCTCCACCCAATAGAATTGTTCCCTGTAGAAAACGGGGAAAAAGTTTCCAGGACACAGCTAACTACTGTGGGTCGTTACACTCTGGGTATGATCTACAGTGTAATAGATTAAGGTTATTACAGTACATCCTGAACACCCATGCTAATGGAAAAAACAAGTAACAGTTTTCAGAAACTGATGAATCTCTCTCTTCTTTCAAGCATCAATCAACGTCATCAGAATAGAGGTCTTCAAATAGAGGCCTGAATCTCCAAGTCTCATTACAAATCTTAACTAGTCCAGAAATTTACATGCTGTGGACAAAGGTGTTTACACAGAGATACCCACAATATTATATTTGGTTCTTCAGAGATACAAATTAATCATGTTCAAACAAACAGAACCAGCACCAGCAGGAAAACAGAGCATGAGTGCAGAAGATTTTCACTGCAGCAAACTTAAAAAAAAAAAAATAATAATAATAATAATGGCAGCTCTCATCTGAATTGACATTCCTTGAGTTCTTTCCTTTCACCATTAACTCATACATTCAACTTGAGGAAATAAAGAACTTTGAGTGATCACATACATCCCTGCAACATTTTCTTGACATTGCCAGGGGATGAGGAAGTTGGATTAATTTCTTCCTGCTTTAAGATTTCATTGCTCTATGAAGTCAGACTAGCACGAAACTAGAAACACTGAAACATTCCGATTGTGTGTGTACATGTGTAGGCTGACTCATATCCCCCTTGCTCAGACCAAGCGCACTTGAACCAGGCTACAGCCTGAAAATTATTAGCCTGCTCCTGGAACTACACAAAATCTCAAAATTCTTCCACAGCTATGAAGATGCAAGCGCAAGAAAAGTATAGCATGCACATGAGCTAATGAACACTGCTCCACAAAGATGATCTGCAGTTGTGGGAAACAAATAACATGGACATAATCTGTTGAAGAATAAACTAAGACTACAAGCTCAGTCACCAGAGACTACCTGGTATACAGTATTTGTGTTTGAGCCTTAATTCCTAGGGTCAGAGAAGCTAAGCTTTTCCCTTCGGCTAAGTTTGCTGAGCACAACCTGTTTTCTTGTCTTTGCTCACTTTACCTGCAATTTATAATAATAATAATAATAATAATAAATCTCCATGGGGAAAACAACAGGAAGCTAACTTGTGTTTAGAGGAGCAACCTTACTATGCTAACAAGAAATTGGCATGCCTCATGGGGATGATAGAGTACTAAGCTGCCTTAAACAGGTTATCTGGATAGATTTCTATACCTCAAAAGACTGATAAAATTTTTAAGTCCCCCACTGCTTAACTCAAGAAATATATTATTTCCCCTCAAAATTTATCTGAAAAGATTAAAACACTGACAAATCCGAATGCAGTGGCCCAATCGTTCTACCTATGTGGCAAAAACAAAGTTAAGGGAAGAAAACAGGTCAAAAGGGTCCAGTCTATCACGGGGGAAGAGGGGAAGAGTTTTCTTTGACTTCAATAATCAAGAGGAACAAAAAAAATTTGTTCCAAGTCAAGCAGAGATTAAAACAGGCTCCTTCATAAATTCCTATGCAAAATGCCTTTACATGCCTGATATCTGGTAGAAATCACTACGTAGTTCAGTGGCAAATCAAAAACTTTTCCATAGTCTGTCTTCTTTTGAAGATTTCAAATCAGACTGCTACTTTAAGTAATGGGGGGGGGGGGGGGGGGGGGGGGGGGGAGAGAAGGATTTGCAAGACAGAGCAGGACGTATTTCCAGACAAATGTATATAAAAGTATGCAAGACCGAGCTTGGGAAACTGCTTCAGAGAAGGAAAAGTTACACAATTGATACTTGTTCAATCACTCATTAGTAAGGCAACGTGAATGAAAAGTTTATTTTCCCCTCAATATTCCTCTTTCATGATACTCTTCTCCTTCATGCATTTGGTAAAATTTTAGTGCCCTCTGTAACGCACGGTTCTGAAATGCTAATTAATTACATCTGAGTATTAAGGATGCCACTCTAGATGTGGCAAAAAAATGTCAAGACTGTTAAATGAACATCGGTGTCTTTACAGAAAAGTGGGGATAGCTACCTCATTATTTCGTATTTAATTCTATCTGTATTTGGACAAAAGCAGACATAAGAGGATGCTGCAGACAAACCACTATTATTCTAGTGAAAAGCCACAGAAAGCTACAAGCAGCCAGGGATGAACAGATCAAAGAAAGACTGGATCTCTTTAGTAGATGTTTCTCACCTAGATGCAACAGGATAAGCTAACAGTAGACATATTAATGGATTTAAAATAATAGAAAAATTGACAATGTTATGAGTTAGATGACCAGCAAACAAGTCCACTATGCATTCTGCTGTCCTTTCAAAGATAGGCACCTTTAACACTACAAGGGCATAGACCTAGCATATGAAGAGACTAAACAGGTCAGCATCTTTCAGTTTTGGTTCCAGCTACTTCAGGCTATGTCCTGTATTTAAAAAGGTTAGGAGCAATGACTTCTGAACTAAGTAACAAATTACAGAAGCAACAAAATTTTGAAAAGTTAAAGCAATGGAAACAATAGGCAAGTAGACAGGCAGGTTGTGGAACTACAGCAATATATAAATAACGAAGGAGTTAAACCGAGAGGGTTAAACAGTACCCAAATAACCTACATATAAACTACGCTTGAAAACAGGTGTGGCTATTTATAATTCCAAATCACTTATATTAACTTTGTTACTTATGGTATCAACTCATACTATGTTTTTAATTTTCACTCCTAGTGTCTAGGAACAGTCGTATGTATTGCTCTTGATTGGGGGAAGCAAAATTAGAGGAGTTAAAGTAACGGAGTAAAGCAAAAGCAATTGTTTGCATCCTGCATTAACAAACTGCCCTTAGCCATGCAGTCTTCATAGCATATTGAAACAACTACTTTCACTATTACCTGTCAAAATCATCATCTTCAAGCTCATCTGCATTTGCCCAATCTTCGTCTTCTTCTAAGTCAACCATCATTGCTAACATCTGAGGAACTGAAAAAAAAATTAATTCAGGTTACTTTCTTACAATAGATTCTCAGATAGCAAGCCTAAGTTTTAAGTTCTTCTCCCTTCAAAAAAAAAAAAAAAATCCATAACCTTCTTCCAATAGTAAAGTCTGTCTGATACCTATCTGTCAAATCACATCATACAATAATTCAGAATAGTTATTTAGAGGAGTAGTTTCTGAACATTCAAGTCAATTAAAAATAAACCGCAAGTAACAAAAAACCCTGAATGTTTTTCTTACCAAGACTCATGATGAGTTTTGACTAACATGATGAACTTTACTGTTAGATGTACAGCGATCACTTGGCATAAAGTCTCATGTTTATAAGTAGTAATAGTTTAGAATGAGACACATTCCTTCATACATTGTAATAGCTTCATGACTTAAAAACAAAAAAATACCCTTGCACACAATCCATCTGTTTTCTACTTCTATCTCTGCAGATTTGATCTGTCTGCTCTGCTCAATACAAATCTTTCCACAGGCTTTTTACAGTCTTTATCACAATATCCAAGTACCACGCAATAAACAAGATCTAGTTTTCTGAATTGTTCTCACAGCAGTGGTTTTGTACTGTTGTCTACTTTAGGAACAGGCAGGTGCCCATTCCTGTGTATTTCAGAAGCCAAAAGCTGAAAAGCAATCCTTGCACTTTCAGCGAGAAGTAGAGGTACTGTGGTCTTTACTTCATATCACACTAGCTGCTCAGAGCATTCTCTTGAAGTCAAAAGCATTCACACAAAAAGCTTCACTTTGCACTACAAACAAGTTTTCAGTCAAACATTCAATTTTCGAGCTTTAACATTTTTTTAGGGGATAGTCTACAGCATGCCTTGAAAACAAGCATTGTTGTTAAGTGTTCAGAAACCTACCTCAAAAACTAGTGTGCATACAGTAGTCAGTGCTGCCGCTGAGGTTTACTGCAACTGGTGAGGTATACTGCAACTAATCACTTATATTAATATAATCTAGAAAAAGGTACAATCCTAAGCAAACTCAGCATTACCATTCTCCTAGACTGGTGAGAAACTTCTTATCAACCAAAGATGAAAGAAAATACTACTAACTGACAACATTGTGCGATAATTATCGAGAAAAGATCAAACTGCTTGATGTGGTTATTATACCATGGCTGCAACAGGTTTCAAGAAGTGATTTTATATACATATCAAGATAACTTAATGGACACTATCAAGTCCTTAGTGTGATACCAGATCTCTTATACTTGTCATTGAAAATAATTTCCAAAAAAAAAAAAAAAAAAAAAAAAGTCTACCACAATCTGCTACATACTCTTGAGACTCCAAAAACCCACATCACAGCATCCATTAGTGCCAAGAAGTTGGGCTGGAAGCAGAGTCACCCAAAGCTATCACATCTAGAACCAGCAGCAGCTTCGAAATAGTTTCTTTATGGTTAGTATCAACATGGTTGTCAATAGTTTCCAAAGAAGCTGTGTTTAAAGAGTTGCGTGTTAAAGTTCCTGCATTGTTCCAGAAGGCCTTCACAATTTCACTAGTAACAACATATAGACTTGTTTATAATCAAGTTAAGGACAAAGCCACTAACTTTCGCTTACTGTCTGAGTATGTTGTGACCAGCCATTTTCTAGAGACAGAACTAAACAACAGCCTAAAGCTGGGCTGCCACTCTGACTTCTAGGGACAGAACAATAAACCGCCCTGATATCTTAAATATTGAGCTCAAGGAGGGAAGTCTGAACCTAAATCATATTTCTGGGGAGAGAACAGGTACACAAGATACAGACTTGCTTCTAGATCAGCATCAGGTTTAGCAAAAAACACCTTAGATAACGTTTTTGCTTAAGACTTGATTGCAGCTGTGAAAATTAAGTGATCTAACAGCTTTTAAACATAAACACAAAAACAAGACAGAACCCATCCTTTTTGGTTACCGTTCTATTTTTCTCCAAACATAACTGCTTTAACAACTCTGCAAAACCAGCTTTTTACTTTAGTGATTGCTCAATTTTAAGAGTGATTTTAAGGTGGGTTGCAAACCAAAGGCATTTCATTCCCACTCAATGCCTAGTACAATTCTAGTACATTATCTCAACACAAATATTCCATTCCCAATCAGCAACTAGCATCCCAATAAAGAAGTAATATATTTTAAACAGATAATAAGGTACTACTGTGCTGCCTGACCAGATAAGAAGCTTGTAATGAAGAAAGTAGGGGACAGTCAGCAAGTGGTAAGTGTTAATATTCATGACAAACTGCAAGTGAACGTACAGTATTGTAACCATTTACAAATTTTAAAACATCATGTATTCTACAAGGACACAAAACCTCTAATTAATAGTTTAAACATATTCAAGCCAAAGAGACAATTCCATCATTTTCAATAAAAATGTCAAAATAATTCTGCCAGAAAGAAGGAAAACCAGCCTAACTCACTCCTTTCTCACTATTACATGAAAACAGCTTTGAATGGCTTAAACTTACATTACTCTCCAATAGTTTTAACAATTGCTTTATCAAAGGCCTACCTATCCACAACTTTCCCCCATCCAAACATGAGTAAAATTAATCAGCCTTTTGATTGCTTTTAAACATACATACAAAATGGTCAGTAGGCTTTCGAGTATTTTGCTAAAGTTTTCAAAACTGCAGGAGCACAAAACAAGGTTGCCTTTATGTTTCAGAAAACAAACAAATATCTTGACAAACATAAATGTGGCTAAG
The DNA here is from genome assembly GCF_028389875.1 of Rhea pennata. Classification (NCBI taxonomy): domain Eukaryota; kingdom Metazoa; phylum Chordata; class Aves; order Rheiformes; family Rheidae; genus Rhea; species Rhea pennata. The sequence continues at coordinate 160,469,742 of NC_084663.1, forward strand.
GGATAAGAGGGAAGGGAAGTGAATCCTTCCAAAGGGCAGGCCACACTGCTGTGTCAGTACCCTGATCTGCTCTTAAAAAGGGATTTTAAAAAGTGTGTAGGCCAGTTAAAAGCACTGCTGCTGGGGCAGTCCAGAAGACAAAGTTATTTTTAGCATCTTAAAGGATATTGCATAATTAAAAGAAAAGAAGCCTCTTCAAAGGATTCACAGTCTACATTTTAAATAAGACTAACTAGTCTCTAAGTATTTATATAAGCATCTAATTTTCTAACTCACAGCTTTAACTCAACGCTGAAGCTCAACATGCGTGCTGAATTCCTTCAGTCTCCAGAGTTGCCAGCACCACAGAATATCTGGCCTACATACCAAACTTTAAACGTAGGACTTCAGCACTAAATGCACCAACCTTTCTTTACAGTCCAAATTTCCAAAGCCAGCAGAAAAGCATGAAACTAGTATTTTCCTTGGAAACACCTACTGAAGAGTCCACTGTAATTTTATGCAAATTGCTGGTGGCTGCATAAGCACAGATTAATTTATGAAGAGTCATAATAAGAAAAGGCTTTCTCCATAAGAAAATCCAATTCAAAATGTTGCTAGAAGTTATCAGCACCAGCAAACTCAAAGTTATACATGGTTCTGCTACTTAACACCTGCAATATCAGTTTAACATTGTAAAGGAAAACAAAACATTTATACAAAGAAAATGAGTACAATACTTACTGGCTTGTGCAACAATGTTTGTGTGTCTCCTCAGCATAGCAGCAGCAGTTTCTGACAAGGTCACAATTACTTCAAGTGCCAATTGACGCTGCATGTTACTGAGACTGGCATCTGCACACAGCTAATCCAGACAATCAGAGCAAAATGGTTAGAACAAAGATTTCAGGATTAAAAAAAAAAAAAAAAAAAAAAAAAAAAGCTGTGATTTTTAAGTTCATACGCTTACTTTCAGACTTAGTTGCAATGTAGGTTCTAGGTGTGGTCGTAAATACTTGGGAACAGAATCTGCAATTTCTACAAGAGACTTCAGGACAGAATCATCATTTTGGTAGCAGGAATCATTTACAGCCTATAAAGAGAAATGATGAAGATTAAATAAAAAAGCAAATAACGCTATGAATGGAACTACAAAGCGCTAATACAGAGTGGTCAAAAAAGAAGCTTTCTGGAAGTAAGTTTTATGCTTATACTGTTGCATGCCTTCAATTCTGATCAGTATTAATTTAAACTTAACACAGTAGACAAACACTCAGTAAAAATTAAGGTCACAAATTAGAGGTGCTAGCATGCAAGAAAACCACACTATATTTTGACAAGTACAGCTTCAAAAAGCATTTTCAATAAAGAACAATTCAAAATAAATCTGTCAAAAAAAAAATTGGTCTAACTCCTTTCTCACTGATAAGTGAGAACTGCTTTGAATGCCTTAAGCTTACAAACACCAGGAACATCAAGTCTTAATCATTCTTATTTTTTCCAGATAAATTAATGTGGATTTTTCAGCTTTCAGTCACAGGATGCAAGAAAAGAAATCAAGATTTTGCAAATATCTCTCCTAACCCATAGCCACATTCTGAAAAGTAATTTAAAACTTATTTTTAACTGACCAGATTTAATACTCTAGTACTACAACAACACAAAGTTATTCAGTGATGTTAAAATTCTTCTAGAAGTAGGACAGGAAAACCCCAAACCCCAAAGGACAGTATAAAAAAATAAATAAAAAAAGTCTTTAAAAACACCTTTGGGTTTTGAAAGGAAATTTTATCAATAAGATATCTTTAAAAGCAAGTTACTAGTTGCTTTTAATACTTTCATCTTGAATCTAGACTTCTGATAATGCCACTTGATTGGCCCACACTTTCACTTCTAAAACAGAAGCACCTTCTAGTATCAGAACTATTCTGACAGTCTCTTGTATCTTTGTTAAAATCTTCTTGCTTAACTATTACCATTCTTCCTCCAGTCCCAGCAAATCATAATGTAATGTTTACTGGCAGTTTCTTTACAGTCTGTATAAAATACAGAATTTCAACTTTGACAGTGTGTTAAAGCAAGACACTGCTATTTTTAGTCTTTGTTTCTGAAGCAATAGGTTCCAAATGAACAGTGAGCTTCAAGAGGCAGTGGCAGTTTAACAGTAGTGAACACGGACAGTAGCAAAAGTCAGCTGAACTGCTTTTCCTTCAATTGCAAGTTAAATGTCTTAGATGCAAGTTTCCTACTAGGTATTCTGAAAGCAGAACTACTAGCACAACCATTATAGAAATTTAACTGAAAAAAGGAATTGCTAAGTCAGAATTTTAATTTTAGCTTTTTTACCTCTCCAATACACTAACAAAATGAACTTCAACAGTAACAAAAAAAAAAAAAAAAAAAAAAAAAAAAAAAAAAAAAAGTATCCAACTATCCAACTGACTCCAAAGGTCACTCACTATTCTAACACACCACATCTCCTATTTATAAACTCAGATCTACATATCCATCTTGTGTTACCACAGCCAGATAATCTAGTCCTTCCTGCAATAAATATTTTAAGACAGATTTTACAGCATAATCCCATGCCCTACAGTTGAAAAATAAAGCTTGAAAATATAAGCCAAGTGCAATAACGCAGTGTTTAACATACGCTTTTACAGCCTAAAATAGTAGCTTTGAGACTTGTATCACACATTTAAAGTGGGTTGTTAGTCTAAAGTCTAAAAACAGCACACTATTTAATTACTGAGCATCAAGACAAATGGCATGCCCACCCCAAATCCTGCCTCACTCCTACTCATGAAGGTCCTCTCAAGGAGTTATGATTTTTTGAACAATGCCATTTTCATTGCTAAAGTCACAGACAACAAACACTGAATACCAAATAAACCACCAAGATACATATCCTATACACACACCAGTACACATTTTCAAACTCAGTTCATTCTATTAAAAATTGCTGTCAGTTTCTGTTAATAAGGTCAAGCAGATTTCCATCAATCGCAGAAGCCAGTCAACCTGGCACAGGTTTTCTTCAACTTGCCACAAGGTGCACACAGACAAGGTTTATAGCTTATACCATGAGCAAGAACCTGCTGTACTGAAGCAAGAAGTTTGTCTTTACATTGAAGTATATTATCTAATTCAAAATTGCCAAAATTTCACTATGGCCTTTATCACAGGTACCTAAACAAGCTATTTCCACTTTTTCTTAATACAGAAAAGAACCTGTACTGTGAAACACTAGTCTTCAGAACTCAAGTAATTTCTGCCTCTGGTTTAGTTTACAATAGGCTTCCCCAAGAAAGTACACAACCTTATGTTAAACTCCAACTTTTGCCCAACTCCAATCCTCGTAAAAAGGAATCAAATCTAGCCTCAGAGATTATATGAAAGCATAACAAGACATTTTGTTTGCAAGTAGCTAGTTTACTAGCTTGACTGCTATCAAGCAGTCAAGATTGTTTGGTCCAGATTGTTGTTCTCACTCTGAGAATCTCTGCCAAGAATAAATCTACACTTTCTTCTAAATAAATCAAAGAGATACTGCATAGCGTGGGACAATGAATTTCCCAATTACTGATAACTACATGAAATCTCAGGTTAGTCCAATTTAAAGTATATTCCAAGCTGGTTGTTAATTAGAACAGCTGGTCATTTTGAGTTAAATACCTTACAAAGAATTCTAACTCATGTATCTAGGTAACATTGCATACATTAATTGGCACTATTTTCTTCAAAACCCTGTCAATTAGCAATGTATTCTTAGCTTTTGTCTACAAAATTCCTTATTAGTGTTTCCATCATATCTTGCTGATGGCTGATGTTAAACAAACCAATATATAGCTAACCCAGGTCTTGACAAAAAACCGTATTGCTGCACAAGTTTACAGACCAGTAATTTATGCTCCGATACAGTCAATACAGATAATGGCACATAAAGGCTTATCTGTGCAGTTTCTTACCTGTAAGATTCCAGGCAGTAAGTCTGCAAAATGTTTAAGAAGGGGAAGATTGTGCTCATTAGCAAGCACAAATGCAGCTGCAGCTCTAGCAGACAGTGTCTTGATCTAGAAGAAAGGCAGGATGGAAAAAGAAGTATACCGAATAGGTAGCAAAACATGCATTTGTCTTCTTATAACGTTATGCCCATTGTGAGACTATTTTGGATCATCATTTTCCTTTTGTATTTCCCTAAGAAATATAGTAATAGCTTTTAAAATTGGTTTTTACATCTTGCTTCAAACTAAGGTAAGGTGGTAATGAAGGTCCTCTGTATTTATGTTCTCCATTATACCAAAAAATTCATCATGGTATTCTTCTGAGGTGGCAAGCATTCTCTAGTTTTACAAAGGAAGAGCTATTGTGTCCTTAGCTTCTTATTTCAAATTTCATGCACAATTTCAAATGTGCATGAAAGTGGCAGTCTCGTTTTTCAAAAAGTGTCATCTAAGCATTTAAAATGTGCTTCTTTAAAAGCATGACTTCATGGTACTTTTGAAAAGTGTTACCCAGTTAACTTTCAAAGGTAAGGTAATCCCTGGAGGAGCAGCAAACTGAATCCATACACCAGAGAGAGGTTTTCTACTCTTACTTAGCATTTTCCAGAACAAGACAAAGACTTTCAAAGTACAAGTCTCTGCACAAACCAACAATCCAGAAGCCTTTTAGAAAAGCAAGACTTGCTTCATGTCTATACAGCAAGTATGCACGCACAGTAGTTCAAGCAGCTGTTACATATCCAGACTCCTGGGACATACAAAACATATCTATACTATTAAACAATAAGGCCAGAAAGTGAGCTGAAGCATGGAGTTCCTGACCTCCCACATCGCTGGCTAACCCCCCCCCCCCAGCTCTGCTTTGAACCATTACTGCTTGATTTTTCCTAGCAGTAATGCTTGGGAAGAGGACAGGCTTAAGCAGTACAGATGTGAACCAGTCAGTATCACTTAGCCTTGGGACCACAAAAAGGTTTGACTCTTATTTTGCAGTAGGCATAGCCCAAACTCCCTCAGTTTCAGGTTCCAGGCAACAGACAATACTCTGGTTAGTATTTATGTTGCAACCTTTATGCTTGAGACTTGCACTGTTTCTATCCTCAAGAGGAAAAAAAAAAAGATAATAAATATCTTACTGATGGATGTTCTTGATCTTGCATACACTGAACCAACATCCGTTTAATGACCTCCAAATAATGTTGCTGCTGATTCCCAAAAATCCCAGGAAAATTCCTAAGGATAAGAAAAGATCAAAACATGAATACAAATTCACATTTGTTTAACCTTAAGTAGAAGCTCCATTGTTTTAGCTACAGATAGTAATCACACATGTAGGATCAGATAAATCACAATACAACAGATTAAATGAAATATATGATTACTTAAGTTGTGACAATGTTCCTTACATTTTTTACAGATTTGATTTGGCAACCAGTGAAAACAGCAAAGTCTAAAAGCTTACCAGAATATATGTAAAGCAGCTTCACGTAATCCCACATTCTGAGAACTGACAGAGTCAAATAAGAATTTCAGAACTTCTGGCCATTGGTTGTTGCCATCTTCATCTAGATTAAAGACAACAAAGTTCTTAGGATAAGCAAACTTTAGCATTTGCTTTTGGACTGTATCGGATTGTTTTCCGGTCTTAATTATGCAGAGCAGCCAGTCATCTGTTTCTTAAATTTCCAAGCAGCTAATCTGAAGATGTGTCCAGGTCACAGTATAAGATTGCCCAAAATGTAAGAAGAGTAAATCTAAAGGCACTTAAGAACAAATCACGAATATAAGATCACTATTTACTGTCACATAACAGTATTCAAAATAGTATCCAATATGGACATTCAGCATAACTTTTACTAAAAATTAAATGAAATTGGATTTCTAAAATTTTATACGAATCTCACCTACAGTCAAACAATTTTAAAAAGTGTTAAAAATCTTGTCTGGCCAAGGATAATGTAAATAAACACCAAATCTCTTTTTATACCCTGATGGCTGACATCAGTTAATAGGTCATGTATATACAAAAAAAAGTCTACACAAGACTAGAGAGCAAGAAATAAAAATACCACTATTATTAATACATAAACTTTATGCCACGATATCAGCATATATAAAGTACCTATTAAGTTCCTCGCCAACTCAGCAACAATGTCACAGATTTTTTTCCTCATGCTGGACTGTGTTTCCAACTGAATAATTAACAGCAGGCCACTTTTGATAGAGGTCTGATCATCAGGTGAAAGAGCTGGATAAACTTCTTCAAAAGCAGAAGACAAAAGACGTCGCAGAAGGACAGCTGCCATTTGTCTAGCCTATTGAATAAGACATCATATATGTTAAAATGTTTTGATGGAAAACTGCAAGAAACGAGAAAGAACTCTTATTTCTATGGGTGACTGTAAAGCTTCATAAGCCACTTGATTTTAGAAAAGGAACAATGTCATTTAGATAGCATTCTTTTCACCAACCAAATCAACTAGAAGTACCAGGTGTTTGGTACCTATGCTGCTTTGAGAGTTCCTGTGCATCTGTGGCTTCAAATCTTTTCTGTATTCTGTAACATCTGTCTCTAAACTGCATTGGAAAGGAGTAACTATGCTCTTATGAATATGATAGATGACTGAAATCACGCTTCCAAATGCTCAATTTTTACTGTGTAGGCTTTTTTGGTAAGTGAATGAATACATCAAGTAATAGATGACAATTTTGATAGTAGGTAAAAACATTACCTGAAACATGATTAAGCTGAAGTTTCTTTAATATCACAACTACTAAAATAGTCAAAGAAATAATCATGAATTCACTGAGGTATCCTGTTTTTTCTGAATCTTGGATATAATATTTTGTGAGTAGTTAAGGACTTTGTCGCATTATTGAAAGACGTTTAAAACACACTTTGCTATTTTAAAATACCTGCTAAATTTACTACAATTCAAGCACATTTTTTTGGATTAACAACTGACCTAATGAGAAAACTCTGCCAGACAGTTAAGCAGTAACCCCTGTTCCCATTCTCAAACAACCAAATTTAACTCTAAGAGTTTGGAACACAGAACGAGATTGCGGGGGAGGGGGAAGAGAATAAAAAAACCCAAAGAACTGTACTGTGAATTTAAAAAGCAGAACAAATGAAGATGACGCAACCACTACCACACACAACTTTTAGTCTTTTGGAGATATATGAAATGTTTTTCCTTTACATTTAAGTTGGGCATAGGAACCAGAAATACTAAATATTACAGTCTTATATGTTTCTGCTTGCATCCAGCAATTCTATGAGAATATGACTTAATTATCTATTTGTAATTATACAAGCAGTAGAAGCAAAAAGTGCAGCTCAGTAACTCAAAATAAATAAAAACAAAGTCTGCAGTAAATGCAAAAAGACACATCAAGCATGCTGAATAACTTAAGTAGATCGTTCACTAACCACTGGTTCCAGAAAGGCAAACAGTAACCAAAAGTTACCCTCAAAGTTTTGAAGTTTAACATGTAGAGCAAAATGCTCATGCACTCACAAATATATTAGTTTCAAAATGTAAATAGAACACTTGCTTTTACTTGAACCTCAGTACAACCTGCACTCAACTTTTTTTTTCTAAGATAAGTCTTAATTCAGTGTACATTTAGATGAAAAATAGCAATTTATGATAGCATTTGGAATTTCAAAGACTTCCAATGAGCAGCAGAACCAATGCCGTCTGATTTCCAGAAAAACCTCCTTGAACTGTACCTCTACAGTATAACCTAAAGACAAGAGGTCCTGACATTGCAGCAGTGCCACATCTTCAGAAGTGACCTGCAAAAATCAAGTGTTGGTAAAACATCATCCAAGATACTATTCTTGCTGTTTTGTAGTCTCCAGACTCACTGTGCTTTTATCCAATTCACCTATCTGTCTTCAGTGTAGCTAGAAGGGCACTGCACACAGAATCTCTACACTAGCAAAAAGGAAGGACAAGACTTGGACTTTATACCACATCCTTCCTCATCTCCACTCTCCTCCTCATCAGCTCGTGTAGACTGAAGCCATCCTACATGCAAGATTTAGAAGATATGAGGAAGTTAGAAGGTGAACAAAGAGGATCACAGCACCCATCTACACTGTAGCTCCCATAAGACAGAGTCCTCTAGAAAAAGTGCAGCTAGGCAACATGAGTTTATCTGGGGAAAAGAATCTTTCCCTACTACCCTGAGATTCCCCACTTACAGCTTGGCCAAAATCTTTTAACAGTACTACTACAACATAACAATGACTCTCCTTTTCCCCTCCCTAGAAGCACCAAAACTGTAAAAGACTAAATTTTTATTCATCATTAGGGTGAATTTACATAGTAGAAGCCTGGGCTGGTGAGTAAAGCTGCTGGGATTATACAAAGCAGAAACTCCGATTCAATGTTTTTCCATACTAAAGGCATCATAGTATTTCTGGGCATATTCACTGATTTCTGATAACATCTGAGCTCACATTATATTTGTTCCTTTACTGGAATACTACTAGGTGGCCAGATAGGGAGTAAAGCTTATTTTCATAACACATGTAGTCTCAAAGATAAGAATTCTCTCTAGAATTCAGTTTAAAATATTAGGAAACTGACAAATACAGACTGATTGCAAAGTAAAACACAGGCAACATGATATACAAAGGAACACAAGAGCTGCACTAAATGAATTGGCTTCTGGTTACTATTGCTATTATTATATTACTAGAAAAAAATTTACAAATTCTCTAAGGCAAACTCAAATATTTGAAAGAATCAGAGAAACAACTGTTTTTAATCATAAATATCAAATTTTCCTCAGTAAATATCTATCTGTGGATGCAAATTACTATTGTCAAATTAATTATGATGAACATAGTTGGATTAATGGCCACTCTGGGAATCTGTTTCTTCTGCTTTAAGGAAGCAAATGTTTTTAATACACACCAAAGGCTCCTTTTATATAAAATACTACAAGACATGAATCTGAATAAGTATTTTCAAATCCTACAACTTATCAGCTATAGCTTTCAGTAAGAACAGAAAGAATACACTAAATTGCACATGCCAAAAGGAGAACCTCTATCTGTCAATGAAGGAAAAAGCAGAATTCTCTCCCGAAGTGGATTTTTCTGCATATCTAAATTACCAAGGCACATTATAATGATGGGAATGTCAAAGGAATTAACACAAAAAGTAAATAGTCACAATACTCAATTTTTAAATACATTTTTTTTATTAACAGAATTTAATATACTTTTAGAAAAATCTTCTAAAATTTTACCAATGGCAGAACGAAGGCACAGGAAGCAAGGCAACTTGTTGAGCAAGGAAACAGAATAATTATGAACAGAGTTCTGGCATACCTATGCTCTACACTGGCATTCAAAGTGTTGAGAAACATAAGAATTATCTAAACTTTTTATTGAAAAAGCCTATTTTGTCCAGCACTGTAAAGTGATTTTTACTTTCACTTTACCGTTCCTTTTAAGCCCTTGAGAAGGAAAATGCACATGGATGGAGGTGATCAGTATTTAGCACCTGGTCCAAAGACGGACTTATGCAGCATCATCATCTGAGGACACAGACCCACGTGCATAGTGCCTAAGGCCTCCCCATGCAACACAAAGGGACGTACATCAGTTCCCCTCCAAGTGCTGAATGGGGAGCTGTACGAGCAGAGCAGTATTTTTCAGACTTAAAAAAACATAATCCTACAGGGTGATAATAAGGAGAGGAAAAATGGAAAGATCATAGAAACTCTAAACAGGTTGTAAGGACAGCAGAAATCCAGTACAACACAGTGTCTGTTCTACTATTTCGTAATGTTTGAAATTATTTAACTGTGAATTAGGGCACAATTGAAGACTACCAAGCTAGGGTTAACCAGTAAGAAAAATAAATAAATAAATAAATAAACAAACAAACCAAAGAGAAGAATATACAAAACTTCTGTTTCTCTTTAAAATTTAGGCAGTTAATCAGAACTGCAAAGGAACAGCCTCTAAGCCATCAGGATTGAGCCCAAACCTATCTTAAGAATAAAGACCATCAAGTAAACATTGAATATGCATCAACTTTCTGTCTAACTCTAAAATGAAATTACAGAGGAAGAAGTAGAGTCCTAATTACATTAAAAAAAAAAAAAAAAAAAAAAAAAAAAAAAAAAAAAGTACTTGCTCAGGAAGTGGGAGACCTGGGTTCGATTCCCTCCTTAGCCTGAAGTGTACAAACCTGCATCTCACCTGGCAGGGAAGTGCTCTAACTGCTAAGTTGGACATTCTTCTCCATTTCTCTAGGACCTGTGTCACTCTTCCATCAGAAAAGTATGAAGCTAAAACACAGGGAAGAGGCGATTCTTACATTCTCTGCTACACAGTAGCCCAGCTCCAGCAAACAGGATGGAATATTTTCTCCAGACTCGTCTGTAATCCAAAGGAGAGGCATAAAGGAATAGATAGGCCTTAGGCTGAACAGGGCTTTGACTCCCACTTGGCCAAAACCTGAGAAAGGGATCTTCAAGCAGCAGGCAGTTCCAGGACCTCTTCCTGCAGCCTGAATTCAATGGTGTCAGTGCACTAGTTGTGCTCAGAGGACGTATACCAGGCCCAAAGCCCTAACCACCGGTGAGGCACACACTATTCTGCCCAGCTCTTGGATCTACATAAAACATATGCAGAAACTAAGTGCCTAGCTGTTCAGATCAGAATCATTCTAAGCATCTAAGCATATGAAAGTGCAGGGAAGCATTCTGTGTATGAAACATTTAGATCAAGCTTGGTGATGTCTCCACAACTAGGCTACTGGGTATTTGATGAATTTTTGGCAAAGAGAGCATGTCAGTGGATCTTTTTTAATCAAGATTTTATTTATTTTGAGTCCAGTACCTAACATCTACTTAAGTTGTAGGCAAGCATTTAAGCCTTTCTTTGAATCACCACTGGTGGAATTAGATTGGCAAAGTAGTCTACAAATGTTAATCTTGGAAAACTTTGGAAAGAATAATTTGTACAGGTAAAAAAAGTTTCTGAGCAACTGAGTAAATCAGTCTGAGTCATCAAAAAGATTTTGAAAAATTTTAGATTCTAGGCTATTTGCTTTATTGATGTAAAGACAGTTGAAAAAATAAAAGCATGAAGAACATAAGCATGACTTTGCAATTGTCAGCTATGACTTATCAAATGTGTTCAATACAAAACAGAAGCATCTTCATGCAAGCATGACTTCTACACAGTATTACCTTCTGAAGAAAAAGGGGCATCAATAGATCTTATTTTTTGTCGCAAAATTAAACATAGGAGAGATTGTCCTTCAGCCTTCTATCATCAGAAAGATTTCAGAGGGGCAGGAGAAAAGACTACTAACCCTCAGCTCTCACACAATCAGTTACTAGTACAGTATTAAAGGATTTTGTCAGAAGAACATGGTTCTGCAGGCAGATAAGCATTGATATTAAGCTGATACACACTAAGCACCAAAAAGCACAATAGTGTCTACTGCTAATCTGAATGCAACCCATCCAGAGAAGAACAATGCTATTATTCTCTCCTTGTGGTATTCTTCAGAAATTCTAAATGCTACATCCTTCTGTTGCTCAGTAAAACTCTAGATACGACTATTAAGCTTTCAAAACATCACACCTCAGAGTTCCTCACTCTGCATATCCAAGCCAATTCAAAATAATATTTAATCTTACCAAGAAATACTACTCCTGAATCACTAAAGTGTGCAAGCCTTTTCACAAATCAAGGAATATCCAAAAGGCACTATTTCCAAACTGCACAGAAACAAGTTTAAATAGTGCTGGGACTGCTATCCACTCATTCTACAACAGTGCTAGCTGATCTGATGAATGTACTGTCCCATAAATAGGACAAAATAAAATACATTTGAGTAAGACAGGTAGAACAGCAACTACCACATCTCCCCAGTCCCTACAGTCACCCAGGAAGTAATCAGATTAAAAACACATCAAGCTTTCAGAAACTTTACTTCTGATTTAAAAAGTACAAGAAGTTTCAGACAATACACAAGCAAAGTTTAACACATTTAGGCACAGGAACTTAAAATAGAAGGCATCTCCTAACTGTTACTTCAGGGAACATCACAATAACAGTCACATACTAATTATACATTTTAAGTGAAGAATCCATTAGTTAAACAAAGTATACAACTAGAAAGCAATGCATGTCTAAGCAGTCACTTATGAAAGACTGCTTTTGAAACTAAATATCCCACAACAAAAAGTTTAAGTGAACTTGACATGCAAAAAAATAGATAACTGGTCTCTCTACAAGCACACATTAAATTAAGACAATTGAGCCATTCATTTCTCCCAAAATGGTTAGCACCAACTTTTTACCCCTTCCTCCAAGTTTCCTTGAAAATCTGCAGAATTAGAAGATTCCTGAGACATACCTCCTCAGCAGCAGCAGTATTCCTGATTGCTTGTAAGAGGAATGTGATCTTGGATTGACCTGGAATATTTTCGTAGGTCTCCTGCATAAAAAAAAAGATGGAGGTTATTGAAAACGATTACTAAAAAGCACGTGTTAAGCATTAATATAAAGTGCCTTCTCTTTTTAAACAGCTTAACTTCAGTATCCATGCAGTTAATAGAAGATGGCATCACAAAAATTTGTATCTACAAAAATAAAGTTTTCTGACCTATTCTAAAACCATGAATAAAGTCTTAATTACATAGGAAGCTCTGCCATATGTGGATTATTCCAATATTACAATTGGCCACTTAAGAGATGAGCTAAGAAATACAATACATACAGAACACTCTCCCCCCTGGGAATCCAACCTAGCTTCTAGTGCACCAAAGGATTAAGAACTTCAGAAGCCCAAGACTGGACTATGACCAATAGGTCAATAACCACTGACAAATCTATAGTCCATAAATTCATTTTTTTTTTGAACTAATTCATGTTTTTGGCCTTTAGAATGTCATGTGGCAGTCACTTACATGACTTAATTACGCATTTTGAATAAGTACTTTTCATTTTAAAAATCCTACTTAAAATTCAGTGACCTACTGTGTTATCTACTTCTAACTTCACAGTTTTTTTAAAAAACATATTTTTCTTAAAGTATTATTTGTCAGAAAGAGCGACTGTTTTGTCTTCTCTCTTAGGAAAGCCTCTTGATAAAGAGTAAGATTCCATGAAAGCATAGTTAGATTGTCTTATGTCTTTCTTAGTTAGATTGCTAGTTAGAAAGTAGATTGAGAACATAATAAGATAACTTTTATCATCAGAATCACAGTATACACGAGCATCTTTAAACAATTTCAGAGGACAAAAATTATTTTGAATATACTTAGTTTAAGCAGTTAAGAGGAGAATTACATGCTAAAGAGCAACCACATATATTCAGAAAAAAAAATCTCTACCTATTAATTCTATAATAATTATTTTTTATGGACAAATTTATCCTCAAGATAAATTACTCTAGCCTTTCCAAACATTCACTCCTCCATCCTGAACTCAATGTGTAACCTTCTACACACTGCCCAGGTTCATTTCCTTCAATTCCCTGTCTGCTTACTTTGTACTGGACCTGCTCTTACTAAGGACTCCAAGCAAGTTCCTTACAGCCAACCTTACGTTATCCTGACATTGTACATGCTATTTTTGTGAAGTACAGTTTCTTCATCACGCATATTTAATACAAGACATTCATGTTCTTCCCCTTTATCTGTTTCCTAGTAGGCCTCATTCCTGGAGTCACTTCATGCTCTCTCTAGATGCTAATATCTAATCATAATTAATAGATGCTAATATACAATCACAATTAATGACTCTCTGTATTTAATCCAGCCTTACTAAGAAGTCTGAAAAATTAAATGAGATTTATGCTCATAATGGAAAGTCTACACAAATTAACCATTTCCATGAATTTCTCTATCTATATTGCATTATTATTTACAAGCATAATCTAAAGAGAAGTACAGAAAAACAAAAAGGAAGATTCCCTAAACACAGGTCCAGTATGGAGCTGAAGCTGTGCTTTCACAGGCAGTTGAATCACTGTAACAGGTTCTCTCAAGTCAGTTCTGATAATCATAAAATCCTTTTTGAGCTGCTT